>NW_017728928.1:17244166-17311735 GCF_001723895.1 Crocodylus porosus
CTGAACCTGTTCAGCCCCCACAAGAGAAGGCTGAGGGGGATCTAGTGGCCTGTTACAAACTAGTCAGAGGGGACCAGCAGGCACTGGGGAAGTCCCTGTTCCTCCGAGCATGGCCAGGAGTGGCCAGGAATAATGGTCACAAGCTGGCAGAGCTAGATTTAGGCCAGATATCAGGAGGCGCTACTTCACGGTCAGGGCGGGTAGGATCTGGAACTAACTTCCAAGAGAAGTGGTGCTGGCTCCTACCCTGGGGGTCTTTAAGAGGAGGCTGGATGAACACCTTGCTGGGGTCATTTGACCCCAGGACTCTTTCCTGCCATTGCAGGGGGTCGGACTTAATGATCTCCTCAGGTCCCTTCCAACCCTACTAACTATGAAACTAGGAAACAAGGACCTAGAACTAGGGGGCACCCACTGAAATTAGGGGACAGGTTAAAACTGACAAAGAGAAGTAGTTTTTTTATGCAATGCATCATTAATTTGTGGAATTAATTACCACAGGAGGCAGTGGAGGCAGACAGCATAGGTACGTTCCAAAAGGGACTACACAAATTCATGGATGATAGATCCATTAATAGCTGTTGAACAGAATGGTTGAAGATGTTTCCTTAAGTATCTAATGAAGCTGGATGTCAGGAAAGGTAATGTATAGCGCAGGGGTTCTCAAACTGTGGTATGTGTACCCTTGGGGCATGCAAGACACTTGGCGGGGGGGTTGACTTTGTATAATGAAGGATTTGTTTTATTATAATAAGAAATGGCATTTAAGGAGTTAAAACATAAAATGTATGCTGGTGGGGGTATGCAGGGAGCTGGTAAATCTGGAAGGCGGTACACAATACGGAAGTTTGGGAATCTCTGGAATAGGGGATAGATCACTCTAGGTGTATCCAGTTCAATGTTCTCCCTCTGTAGCAATCACTTCTGCCATTGTCAGAATTAGGATACCAGGATAGATGGAACCATTGGTCTGATCCAGTTCTGCACTTCTTATGTTCTTACGTTCACAGTCACAAAAAAAATTGCATGGAAACAAGAAACATGCACATGACATAGAAGCATGTTTGTGTGCATATACGCACACCAGCAGAAGCATGCACACACGCATAGGAATGCACAGAAGTGCACATGCATACATATAAGCACACATGAATTCACACACAGATGTGTATGTGCTTATGTGAACACACACATGCACACACACACACACACACGTGCGCGCGCGCGCGCACTGCGGGCACTCTGGATTCTTCAAGTAAAATGGTGATGTACATACCTGCAAAACAAGATTTCAATCATAAATGAAAAACAGAAAGAATGAAATCGTCTGTCAATGTTGCTCCCAACAGACATGAAATTTCAATTAAAGGCACTATTATGTTTTTCCTCTTCACTCCACAATTTCTTCTGTTTCCAGGGTGCAAACCTTGAGCTAAAACAGGGAAGTGCAGTGCATTAACAGTCGTGCTGTATCTCACAATAAAATGGCTATTAATCTTGTTCTTTTCACTTTCCAAAACAACAGAAAGGGAGGAATTATGAAGGAGTCTGAAAAAAGTCAACGTGCAGAATTGCATTGGAAAAGCACCCTACAATTTAGGGACGGAACCCAGAAATTTGTACTTTAACTGGATTTCAAGATCAGGCCATAGACCTAGAACTAGGCCTCTTAGCTGAGATTTTCAAAGATGGCCAAGGGATTTAAAACTGAATTCCCATTAATGTGAGTGGCAACTGAGTTTCCAGATTCCTTGGATCTAGGTTTTTTTTTCTTTTCTTGTGTCTGCAACACTGTTCTTTTTCTCATGGGATAGGACTTGCTCTGGAGTTTGCTGATACTTCCTGCAACTAGCTCAATTTTAGCACAAGCTTCTTTGAGATCCTGTCTCCCTTTCTTCATCCCTTCCTATCTCTCTCCCTCCCTCCTTCCTTTCTTTCTTCCCTCCCTCGACTACCCCAGCAGAAAGATCATTCAAGCAGGAACTCAACTAGTTGGACATTTAAAATAAACCTTTCTCCTGGTTATGCAAAGCACATGCTTAGCCTTCTTCAGAAACTCTTATCAAATGTATTTGCACCATGCCTGTAAGATCAGCGAATTCAAACTATTTGGTTTACGTTCCTGTTCCTTTCTGGGTATCCTCATAGAACACTCCGCCTTACTTATACGGTGAGAAATGTAGCTGAAATGCCCCTGCTAACTGTAGCAGTGGCAGTTTGTATAGTAATAATTTAGAGATGCTCCCTAATTTAGAAGACTTGGGAATCGTGACATGGTCCCTAAATTGGGAAATAACTGCTCCTGAAACTAAAGGACTGCAGGGGTTTATTTACTGCTTCACAATGAAACGTTTTTAGTTCCTTTCATTCATGCCTGAGTGAACCCAGTGATCAGTCATGGCAGTATGGGATGGGAGAGTGGTAGGGAAAGAAGAGGTCCCAGAGGCAGACTGGTCCCAAGTTCTTGGTTCCATCTGGAGGCCAGAAGTTCACAGGGAAAAAGGAGAAAAAAGAGGGGAGCAAAGCTTTCTCTGCTCTCCTTTTGCTCACCCCAGTCCCTCTTCCTTTTGTGAAAACCAAGTCCTCCTCTAGATGAGTAAATACAATGTATTCAGCCATTGCTTATTAGTAGTTAGTTAGCCTGGCCACACTGACACAGACTAGGATTAGGTGTAAGCACAGACATCACCAGCATGGTCAGGGCTGGTTTAACTATGTGGATGCTGCAGGGCACTAAGATGTGGCCCACTTCTTTAAGGACAGAAGCAGCTTAGCCAGGCAGCCTTGCAGGCTAGGCAGAGCTCCATAGCTGCAGGTTGCCTGAGCAATAGGTTAATGACATAATTAGCCAGCACTTGCAGGCAGTCAGCTGGTGGGAAGGAGGCAGGGCCCTGGGGACATATAAACTTAGGGCTGGTGCTGGCAGAGGGCATCCTCTCTGGAGACTGCTGAGGGAAGGAGCCTTTGCTCAAGGGAGCAACCCAGAGGCATTTGGCTGCCTGCTTTGCTCCATACAAGAGCAGTCAGGCTTCAGGAGCCCACAAGGTACCTAGGGCTAGTAGACATGTTGTCCTAGGGGTGGAAGTTTGCTTTCTTAAAGGGGCAAAGTGTGGTCTTCATTGTTCTTGTTACATCACAGCCCAGGGGCTTGTGTTTGTGTTGATGTGTGTACCAGAGGTTTGGGATGAGGATGTAAGGGAAGGTATGGAGGTCTTAGTAGTGCCCAGGAGGGGCATGTGATTCACTTGAGTCCTGTTAAGGGCAGCATTAGGGCTCAGGCAGTTCGAAAGCCCGTAGTGAGCATAGAGGCTGCAAGGCACCGAGCTAGACAGGGGTTGGAGGCCTGGCACCAGAGGCCCAGCAGGGCCCAGTGCCAGAGTGGTGCAGTCAGACTGGGGCTGAGGGTCCCACGAACAGGGTCTGGGGGTCTGGTGACTAGGAGAGACCAGTTGGAGTTAGCGCCTCAAAGCCAGGTCTAACACGGTGGGCCCAGGTTAGAAGGCCTAGCTAGATTAAAGGGACAAAGGCCGAGGAGGCTGAGGCCCTGACAGAGGGAACAACATTCTTGTAACCCTATGGGGCATGGGGTTGGGGAGGTTTTGGAGCTCCACAATTGCCCCATAAGGCTCGAGGTGCCCTGTGAGGCACAGTTTTGGAGTGAGGTTTGGCAATGGGCCCATGGGCCAGTGAGTTACTGTGGGGTTCAGTGGACTGGGGCCATGAAAAGGCCTGTGGGCAGCATCCTGACTTATTTACCAATAAGATGTGGCAGGTGAGACAAGAGGGCATCCTCGGGGCAGAGCCGGCATGGTTGCAGAGCCACCAGGGGCATCACGGCCTCCCCTAGGGACCCTGACCCATGACAGTGGACTTGAATCCTCTTCTGGCCAAAGGGTTCTTCCTGTAGTGGGGTTTGTGTCTTGGATTCCTCAGGTCTAATACAATTCGTAGACACTCCTAGTGTGCTGGGAGCCAGTAACATGAGTGGGAGCTGCTCCATGCCACATGTACAAGTGGAATCCTTCATTGGCCGGCAGAGCCAGCTTTATGGCTATGCTAGGCAATGGGTAAGTAGGGAGACCATGATCTAGTTCATAAAGTCCAGTTAAGTCTTCATTTGCGCAGCTTAGAACTGGGTGGCATGTCTGAATATTGAGTTTGTGATGAACTTTACTAATTAAAATTGACTTTCAGGAAAAGTAAAATCCATTCATTCATGTCTGAATATTAGTAATGTCATACAAGTTTGGAAGCCTTCTCAATCCATCTCTAGCACTGACATCTCTAAACCTATCCATCCACATCCTCATTGGTCATCTTCTACAACAAGGGCCAATTACCTTGTTGTAATTCAGTATACCTTGCTGCCCATTCACTACAGAATAATTTTGCCAAGGTTATTTCCATCTCTGTCTGATGGGATCAAAGTGTACAAGTTTGTCCCTACTGATTTCAGGCAACAGAATATGCTTTTCTGCCATCGTATTTTTAACGTAAGCGTTTGTTTTCTTTTACTCCCAAGATATGCACGGGATTTTTCACCGGCTTCATATCTTAAAGGCTTCAACTTTTTTCCTGTCAGCAGAATTAATTTCCCATGACTCACATCCATAAATTGCTATGGAAAAGATATAATTTTTACCAATTTAACATTTGCCCATTTCAAGATGTCATGTGTTATTCTGAGGTGCAGAAAGAAAAACTCAAATTCATGTTCGGTGGCGAAAGCTCAGAGATACAGTGTCTCTTAGACAGTACACTAACTGGTCTGTTTAGCAATCAGTTCAACTCAGTGACAGTACCAAAAACAATGGTAGCAACTTCTGTTATGTATTCATGCTCCCCAAAGTTGCTACAAAAACCCCAAGTCTCTCAATCTCTGTATTTATACCCAAAATACCCTCATCTCTTCCCAGTTTCATAGTTTCATAGTTTGTAGGTTTGGAAGGGACCTGAGCAGATCACCGAGTCTGAGCCCCTGCCATGGTAGGAAAGAGTACTGGGGTCAAACAACCCCAGCAAGGTGTACATCAAGCCTCCTCTTAAGGACCCCAGGGTAGGAGCCTGCACCACTTTGCTTGGGAGTTGGTTCCAGATCCTAGCCGCCCGGACCGTGAAGTTGTGCCTCCTGATGTCTAGCCTGAATCTACCCTCTGCCAGCTTGTGACCCTTATTCCTGGTCACTCCTGGTAGTGCTCGGGGGAACAGGGACTTCCCCAGTGCCTGCTGGTCCCCTCTGTTATCTATTATTAAATAGTTGTTATCTATTTGTCCAGATGCCCACTTTTTTTGCTTCTTTGCCAAGTTCACACACCTGCAGCTGCCAGTGTTTATCTCTGCTTTATTAGTGAGTTCTTACTTTTTATATTACTCCTTAATTTGTTCAGCTACTGATATTTTTTTTTTTTTTTTTTTTTGCCCCCTACTCCCCTATTCCCTTCTTTTGCTCATTCATGTGCTTGCCTTTCTTAGGTGATTCAGTGCTCAGTGAGGCTTAGTATGACTCTACATCATGGTTTTTCCAACTTTTCATAAAGGTGACTATGACTGAGAAAACTATTTCTATTTCTTTGGTTATCTACATATTTCTGAATTAATCTACCACTTCTACATCTTGATCATTAACTGTGATACTTGCTTGCATCTCTGTTTTATTAACTGAATCAGCATTAATGGTGATACACAGTTATGTTAGTCCATATTCTCACTAACCCTTTTTACTGGCTCCAGAGTTCATACACTACATTGATGATTGTAGCAAAGAGCCTTGTATGATCAGCATATTGTAGTTTGGTTAAGAGGTGCCCACCAATGGTAGTTCCAGCTGCCTCGGTTGTGTCAAATCCTTCCAAGACTTGCCTCATAACATGTCTCATGTGTGTGCATTGAAGAATCCTGAGAACAGAAAAAACCACCTAATGCAATAGCACGTGCTATTGCCTGTTGCTGTTCATACTCTGGCCTGTGGGTTGACAGTACAGTAGAGACTTGTGATGAATGCAGTGAAATGTTTTAGGATTCTCAATATCCTCCAGAGATTGAGCACTTAATGAAGTCAGTGAATCACATGTAGACCTGCATTTTTCAATGATTTCATGATTGAATCACATGTGCTCTTTCAGGAATCAGCCCTCCTGCTTCGCACCATCCTGAGTTGCACAGAGTAGAACTTGGTTTGTATGTGATATCAGAAAACTGCAACTGTTACAACAGTCTCTGATGTCCTTGGGTTTGAAATCATTGCTTTCAAAGAGGGCTCTGCTATCATGATCTGTTGTTATCCTAACGGTGGAGAAATGTTTTGGTAAGATTTCTGATGTTTGTAAATATATCACAAGTAAAACTGAAGAAACTGGAGGGTAGACAGTGGAAAATAACCCTCTGTAGTTCTGCCCACAAGAGATACCTGGACAATAGTAAAAAGATTGAGATGTGTTTCCTGAGATGGTGACACTCCATAGAACCAGAAGGCATAACAAATTACAAGGAATCCCCATTATTTGGATTGTTGGTTTCATTTGTGATGATACTGTGTCATTCTCTGGGATGTATGGTGCCTGATGCTTACACCAAGGAAATGAATGACTTGAGTCCTTGCAACTGAATCATTTGAGTGAGATTGTGGCAGGGGAGGAGTATGTAAGAAGAGAGTATCACCATTTTGATAAAGGAACTGGAGAGATACAAGGTAGATAAATGTGGAATTGTGAGCCATGGTGGAAGTGTCATGGTCACATTATGACAATGGATGGAAAAGCAGGGTCCTTCAGATCTGAGAAAATGGGGTCACATTTATCATGTCCAAGGTGACATCAAAGTTAATGCTTGGATATAACTTTATCAGTGCTAAAAGCATTGCAATTTGCCTTTGAGCAAAGCCAGTCAATATGTCAGTCATAAAGGTTTATGTTCCTACTTCAGCAGCTTGCAACAATAGAATTGATAATTTTTATGAATGGTTTGAATAGATGCTTGTAATCAGGAAGCTGATTGCCAGCCCTGGAACAAGCCTCCATAAAGGATTAGTGACTAACAATGATCTAGGTTTGCAGAATGAAAGAGGAACGTAATTATTTCTGCTGCTCTAATCACTTGGTCATTACAAACACTCTCTCCACTAGATAGTTATATATATGGACCTCACCCAATAACAAAAAAACAAATGGCCATGCAATAGCAAGCCTGGGTATGGGACATTCAGTTAGTAAAGGCTTTCTCAAGTGCAAACACCAGGTTACACTATCAGTTAATAATCTCTAACATAAAATTCAGACTTAAAAAAATAAGGCATTTGACAGGTTCCATGCCTGGACTTGTCCAGAATTAATGAAAAAATACCTAACTCTTTCCAGAACTGGTCTGAGGCATCATCATGGGTGAAAGCGGAGATCAGGCTAAATACACTTAGAAAATACAGAAAACAAAAACTATTATATACTTGAATTTGTCAGGGCAAACACTCTCACAGTTAGCTAAGGTGTTTGAATTGGTGGGAAAAATGATGAGGGAAAGAAGGAGGCTTAAAGAATGAAGGAAGTAGAAAATTTACAAGGGACTGAGCAAACAACTCCAAAGAAAGACTCGATATGACATGGGTGAATGGAGCAGGGCAAAGGAACTCAAGAATTGTGGAGACAGTAGTAAAATAAAAGGTGTATTGGGGCAGCATGAAGGTGTAAATCTGGGTATATGGGAACATTCATGTTTGTCTCTGTGAGGAGTGTGCCCCTGCTGCTTCTGCCCTCCCCCTAGATGAATGATTCTCTACCAGACAAGGTTCTTTGGGTAAATCTGAAACCTTTTTATTAGACCAACTCAAATAGTTGGAAAAACTCTTCTTAGCCAGCCTTTGGGTTTAAATACTCTTTGTCTTTCTAGTTCTTTGCAATGGAAGAACTGCTTTATTGTCTTTCTGTAGTCAAAAAACAACCACAAGTGAACACTAAGCATTTCTAAGGCTTTATTGGGAGTGCTTTGGGTCTATCAACAGGTGCCTTGAGTCTAAAAAGGTTGAGAACCACTGCCCTAGACACTGGTACATTGACTTCTGGGACTTCTTTGGGATTTCAGAAAGAGCCTAGGGGACAGTGGTCCCCCTACCTTCATTGACCCATGCAGGGAATGTTTGCTATGTGAGTGCTAACCAGCAGACACACACCAGGGTAAGGTGAGAGCTTTGAAACAAGCCACAGATGTTTTCTGTTACCAGTAGTAATGGCTTAAAAGCAATTACACACCGGTCCAAATGCGAAGCCCATAGGTGACGTCTGACAGAAACAGATGAAGGTTAACGTAACCTATACCAATACTTTTCCTAATAATGTAAATACTACAGTCTTTCTGTTTTGATAGGGTTCCATTTATTGAGGAAAGCCAGAGTAAACACAATGCTGGGTATCTATTCCTCTGCATTTGCTCTTCCTGGCTTATGACAAAATCGCAGACATAATAGAGCTGGTGAGCATTTTCCAGACTTCAAAAACCCTGAGGTTTGTTATTCGATCTTCAAATTTAGAGGGAAAAATGGGAGGATTTCTTGGCAGGCAGACAAAACCAAAATTTGGAAACTAATGATTTTAGGTCTGTCACATTTTGTGCTTCCAACCAGAGACATCTTAAAATATTTTCAGAAACTGCTGAACACCTGTGCTCTGACAACTGGGTCTCATTATAGTGTCTCAAATGGGATATCCAAAATTGCCAGTCCCTTTTTAAAATCCTGGGTCTATACATCTATACTGATCTATGAAACAGACTTCTGATGGGAGTATTCACCTAAATGAGGAGTGGTATAACTGTGGAAGCAAAACTGCTTTCCCTTATTCAAGGGACATAACTGCTGGATAAATAAAGAGTGAGAGCAAGTTTTGAGTGGTTACACACTAAGGGTTAAAGGGGTCACTTGCATTTATGAAACGTACAATGCCTGTTGTCCTCTTTGCAGCCCACAGATGGAAATCATTTCAGTTCAGGGTGGATGTGAACTAGGGTCAGTGAGGGATATAGACAGAGCCTTAAGTAACAACTCATTAATGCTGCAGGGCCAGAGAACCACCTTCCTAAGCTGTTTTCTTTGTTTTGGTATAAAATGCAAAGGTTAGGAGACAGAGCTGTGGGCTGTGAAAGTTTAAATCAATATGACAAATCCATAATTAGAGAGAAACCTGTGAAGTGAAAACAATATGGGCTGTGCAAAGAAACCTACTGCAAGGGTCAAAGATTATATCTATGTATGGCTTTGTATTATTCTGGATATTGTATATATGTGTGTTTCTCTAAAATGTCTCTGATCCATCTGCCTAATTCATAAATCATAAACCTCAAGAAGAAGTAATACAGCAGACGTAATAAAACTAATTAGGTGATCATTAAAGTGGTATGCACTGGATATATTTTCCCTTTCCTGTTTCAGTCTGAAAGCTCATTAAAAGCTCACTTGCCTCTTGAAGTATCTTGACACTAAAGGTGATGATGAATACAGCTACAAAGGCTGCTAATAATTCAAAACACCCTGTCAGAATTGGAGGGTGACACTTTAGGAACTTATTAGAATGTAGTTATCTGTATTTATCGTATTCAGTTACCCCATAATGGACCTAGATTGGAAACAGAGCATTAAGCCGAGCAAGTATTTATTTTCTTTTTGGAAGTACATTTTAATTAAAAATGAGCTATTTAAAATATAAAGGTCTAGGCAGGTGAAAATTGCTAGGCTGACAGCCTGGTGGCCCCGGTTCAGCAAAGCATGGTTAATTTCAATCACATGCTTAAGTCTCATTAACTTCACATGCATAAATGCTTTGTTGAATAGGGATAGGATTACCCATGTGCACAAAACTTAATCACATGCTGAAGTGCTTTATTGAATCAGACCTGTAGAAGCTGAAGCCTTGTGTTTGCCCATAACATGGGCAGTGGCAGGGCAACCATCATCCTGCCATGGTGCTGTGCCAACGTGTCTTGTGTCTCAGCAATGAAATGGCAGAACTCACTAGGGGGAAGGTTGTTGGTTCCCCAGGGCCTGCAAAATCTTTGCTGATGTTGACAACACAAGGACCTTTTTGCTGATGCCCTCTGGTGTGGACAGAGGCATAACTAGCATTTGGGTACCCTGGGCTGGAAAGCTGTTGCTACCCCACATACTAGATGCTGCTCCTACGGCCTGCAGTCCCCCCCGGGGCACCTGATACCCTCTCTACCTCAGTGGCTGGGGCTGATGCACTGCTTGCCCAAGGCTAGTTATGCTCCTGGGTGTGAAGTCCATTTAGGAATGGTGGAATTTTCAAAGGATCCAATGTCAGTTAGGGATAACATTTTCCAAAGTGCCTAAGTGACTTAGGATCCTACAGACAGGGACTGAAACCCCCCAGCATAGAGCTTAGGGAGTGCTGCAGTGAGCTGCTATACCTACTTCATGTGCACTATGCCATGAGCTGGGCATAGTCTATGCCCAGCTTTGTGTGATGATGCCAGCTGTGTCCTAATAAGTTTACTGGCACATAGCCAGACCTGCACTAAACTAGATCTGCTACATCCGGCTGGGTGCTAGGAGATGCAGAGACTTTCCCTGTGGTTCTCCCTGCATTCATGCCAGAATAGTATAAACGTGCCTTATGTAACCAATGCCCAGATCCTCAAATGTCTTTGGTTCCTATCTTCACTGGTGTGTCTAGGTCCCATTGACATCAATGGCAGTGAAGTGCCTAGAAAACACTGTGGATCTGGTACTTTTGAAAATGTTACCCAATTTACTTTCATTGTGGTTAGGGTACCTAATTCCCCTAAGCATTTTTGAAAACCCCAGTCTTGCCTGACTTTGGTTACCACATACTCCCACTGACCTAGGCTCGATCTGAAACAGCTCCCCAAAGGTGAAACCTTTCCAGTCCCCTGAGCCCCCTCTGCCTTGCAAGCTGCCCTTCTCCTTTAAGAGCTCAGGTTCTGTCCTTTAGCTTTGCATCCTGCAGGAATGAAAATGCGCCTGCCCTCCTGTAATGCATTACTCATGGCATGCAAGCTCTTCATTTTCTTTCATCCACTCAGGGCTCTCAGATATACTGTAAATCATATTTAAAACTACATTAGTGTAATGTTTCTGGAGTTGATATTAAGTGAGCTTTTGGGACCCCACTTACTCCTAAATCTTGTCCAAATTCCCCCATCTGAGAAGAATTTACAGTATATTTCATCATGACAGACACTTCCACACCCAAGAACCCACCCCCACCCTTTCTTTTGTGTTCTATTATTCAGCTGTTTTTCAGGGGGTGATTGATGGCTCCTGGTGAATGCCTGATGTTGGTATGAGATTGCTGTTCTGTTTCCCCACCTACCTTTGTAAAAGGAGGGAAAAAGCATAGAAAGGAAATGCATTACATAAAGAAGCAGATAGTGACAGCTGATCCCCAGCCCTCAAAACAGGATGCAGTCTCTCCTCTGGTATTTGAACAGTAAAATATTTCTAGTGCAAGGGAGAAGGAGGGACAAAGTGATTGAATAACTTTATCATTTGGCGAAAGAGCTTGATGCTTTTGTTTTATATCATGCAATAAAATACAAATGTAACAATGATTTCCTCTCTTCCTTGCTCTGTGGGATCTTGTGAGTGACAGAATTATAGAACAGAGACAGCGCCAGAGTTGGTAAATGTTAGAAAAGAGAAACAGGATGCTGATATTTCTTTATTTGGTTTCTATTAAATATGCCTGTGATAAGCTTGATCCCGCAAGGTGTTGAGTACTTGGGGCCAATTTATCAAGTTCTTTATGCCACAGATTTTGGATAGGTGTAATCCGTTGTTCTAACACACTCATTCCCCTTCTCATATAGGAATAAGGCTGTATTGATAAAAGCATTTATGCCAGTATACCACCATTCATGTGACGGGCATTTTACCTCTTTATATATAGAACTGCACTTCGGTTGATACCCATTTGTAATGTGTAGATGAGGCTTTGAACTTGTACTTAGCTTCATGGTAAAATTGTTAGGTCTATAATTTTCTATCTCCCACTCGAGCTTTGTACCTTAACGATTCTGCCCTCAGTTCCTGCCTCTCTTCCCCAGTTACAGAAACACTCTCAGCAAGTCACTGTTGGAGGAGAATGTTTCCCAGCAGCAGTGCTAATATCAGACCTTGTAGTACCTCCATTCAGTCAAAGGTGCAGTTGTGGGGGAAAAGCTCTTGGACAAAATTTCCAGCAACCAATGGAGGGAACTTTCTTGTTTCAGAAAGGAAGATAGAACCGGTTGATTCAGCACAGAGAATGTCCTCACTGTTATTCAAATATATAAAGAGGATGGCCAGAAATCTGACTACAGATATTAACACCATAGGGTAACTGATGAAATAATATTGTGTATTTATATTGCTCTTCACTCCAGCTTTGCAACTTCCCTGTGATGTATGTTAGCTTTATCCATGGATTAAGTAGTTTATCAAGGATCAAAACTGATGTCTGTTGCCAAAAGGGGAATACAGCCTCATTTTCTTTATTCCCAAACTCATGCTTTTACCAGATAATCATCCCTTCAGTTATCAGGTAAACTAAGCAGGAAGCATTTTTTTTTAATATGAAGGGATTAAAATACGTTAAGATTTAGAGAAAGGTAAATATGCTTATAAGATGGTAGTGCTATAAATGTCACTTATACCTTGCTTACCAATAATAACTACTCCTTCTAATGGCTTTCCTTAAAGAAAAATAAGATCTTTATGGATAAATCTGGTGATTACAAAACACATTTGCAATTTACAGTTACTTTTAGTATTTACTTGGCTGAATAGATTTCAGGCCAATTGCTGATGAATTGCATGTGATGCACCATGACTTGGTTGGAAGGCTTTGTGTAGAGAAGAACCCACCAAAAGTCAGTTCCTAGCCACAGCCTTGCTTTGTGGTCTTGGATGAACTATTAATCTCTGCATCAGCTCTTCATCTGTAAATGGGGATAACAGTAGTACTTCCTATCTCTTGTTTTTTATCCATGTGCCTAGATTGTAAAGCTAGGCATTATTGAGTTTTTTCTCAAACCTCTTTTTAAAACTAAACCACTAAGCCTTGCATGATGGAGTATGGTGGGAACATTTCTGTTCCATTGGGAAGAAGGGTCCAGCTTGCACGCTAGGACTTACTTCCTCCCACCCTACCCCATGCCCTTTTTCAGGGAGCCACACACCCTGTGGCTTGTTTATTTCTCCCTGACCCCACTTACCTTCTTCTCTTGTAGGTATTATTACAGCTTCAAAAGAAGGGTTGGAGAAGAAGCTGTATAATACCTATCTTGTGGTTTGAGCCCTGTGCTTAAAATCAGAGTAACATATGTTCAACTCCACTCAGGATGAGAGGGTTAGACTACAACCCAGGTCTCCTACTTTCTTGACAAGTACTGTAACAACTTGGCTACTATAGCCAAAACATGGTGGGTAGCAGTTGGTTGTGGGTTTAGCTGTTAACCATTTCATGACTTGCATGTCCATAATGGATGTGTGCACATGACTGTATACATTTTGGACTGGCATACATTATTTGTATTATTTTTGCCTATATTCCTAATCTGGCCAATGTGTAGTCTAGTATCGTGGATGCTCAGTGTGTGTTTACACATATCAGTCCATGCTACATAGGTAACAGAATCACAAAACTGCGCTAAAAAGGCCACTTATGCACCTGGAAAAGCTGCCATTTGGATGGGCAAAACAGAATTACATTCTAAGATGTCTGAGGGAAAGACTCTTTCTCATTATGGGTACTTGCAGTGCCACAGTCATCCTACCCTGTGAATCTGAGGTCAGTCTGAAATATATCAAGAATGATGGGGCATGTTCTTTCAACTTTGTCCCATAGGTTTTGTATGAGAAACTTAGTAAGCTTAGAAAGCACTATGGAAGTAGAGAACTAATAAAGAAGTTCACTTCACTTCTGGAAGCTGATAGAGAACCCAAGGCCCCTGTTTTCACTTGGCCTCCATTGAAATGATTGACTTTGAGTGAGCAATTGCAGCAATCTTTGCAACTTGATCCTAGAGTCTTTTATGGAAGTTTATGCAGTATGTAGAGTAACCTTGAGATAGGGATAACTCATAACCTCTGCTTGACCCTGACTGTGCATCTCAAGTGAACAGGAGCACTTTGTTTAAGATCTTTGGAGCCATGGGAGGCACATTTAGCTTCCAGTCATGAACTGACATTAAACATATGTGCCCAGAAGGATGTCCCTTCATTTCATCTGTGAATAAGTATTGATTAAGAAAAGAATAAATCTGCACATGTATTGACCTTTTCTGTTGAACTGGTACCAAACCATCAATGGCATTTTTCAAAAATGAAACTCTTATTTGGAGTGAGGGGGGGAACATGAGATACTGAATATGTAAAAAAAAAAAAAAAAAAAATGCAATAAAGGAAACAAAGCATGGCTGACTTTCCATATGTTGTAAAATGATCGCCCAGATACAGGTCAGTTTGTTTTAGGGCACCAGGTACATTTAAAAATATCAAATTATAGTGTAGATGAGGGAGAAGAAAGGTAATACGAGAGAGAGTTCTTTGGTGATTATTTCACATATTAAAAAACTGATAAGCATTTATCTATGTAAATAGATGGTATCAACCATATCAGATACATTAGAAAAAGGTTCTGCCATATTAGAAAAGGGATAGCTGCTCACTGTAAGTGGTGCTACTACAATGCGATACTGCACTCTTAGGTAGAACTGACTAAAGAACAGGGTTTCTGAATCGCATCATGTTTTTTATCATGGTTTTGTTGTGAATTATACCCAGACTAAATATTTTCAAAATTTTCCTATGAACTGGAATTTACAAGAATGATTTTGATAATTGTAGATGCAGAGTGTGGCCCCAAACAAAATATGCTTTCTACCCACTACAGATCCTCAGTGACATTTACATTTTACTAGTTGGATGCCTTGAACCCCAGAGTCCATGGCTTGGACAAGAGTCCCTTGCCAGAGGATCTAGAATTCTTGGCTTGGCTGGGCTCTCAAGAGCCACAGACCCTGGGATTTTAGAGTCCGTGGCTGTGAGGCCACCTGCTGCCAAGGCTGCCCAGACCTACAGGGCATCTTTACATGTGCTCTGGGGTGGGGGGTGCTGGGGTGGCACTTTAATTAGAGAAGCTATTGGGAGCTGCTGTAATTAAAGCACCCACAGCATCTCATGTATTCAGTGTCCCTCACTTCACAACGGTGGCATGGGTGCTTTAACTAAAACTCTTTCAACAAACGCCCCCACCACCATTTTGAAGTGTAGGGACACTGAACACATGAGACACCAAGGCTGCTGGAACATGCTGATTAGCCTGTGTCCCAGGAGAGAGTGGAAGGAAGGACCCCAAACCAAAAGGGAAGGTCCCTGGGAACAGAATATCCAGAAAAGAGAAAAAATAAACACAAAGATAAAACAAAGAAACTACTTACCTACAGCGGGAGCCACAGAGCAGCTGGAACAGAAAAAAACCCACATGGCTCGTCAGCTATGTCTTTATCCAGCTAAAGCCGGCTGATGACATCACCGGCAGTCACTGGCCAGCGGGGATAAAACCAGCTGCTGGTGGAAAGAGGGAGAGGAGGAGCAGACCGAAGTAGGACACAACCGCAGGGTGTCCATTGGGAAGCTCTTAGAGAGGAAAGGCAACAGCTCGAAGAGTCAGAGGAGACTCCGGGCACTGACCCTGGCAGCAGCAGTGAGGAACAGCTTGACAGAGATGGAGATGAGCCAGAAGCAGCCCCTGCAGCCAACAAAGGCAGAGGGAACAGAAAGGTGGAGGTGGCACCCCACACCTCAACAGGTGGGAATATTGGGACCAGTGGGGAGGTGGAGGAACACTCTTCTTTAGGAGAGTCCTGGCAGGAGCAGCAGGAAAGGCTGCAAAGAGGCATGGTACCTATCCTGATTACAGAGAGCAACCAGGCATACACAAATGGCCACAAGGAACCTGAATAGTTAGGTCACAGGAGGGGGAGAAGTGGGGAAGGACCGTACTCCAGGAAGAGGCAGCTAAAGTGGGAGAAACAACCTGAGCAGGAGGACACGGGCACTCGGCCCTGCATAGGGGGTTCTCTCATAGAAAGGCCTTAGGGAACGAGGAACCTGGCACCCTGACATAAGGGGCCACGCAGATTCTCCACAACGGACCAGAGTATTATTTTGTGTTTCTCTTTTTCATTTCCCTGTTTGAAGGGGTTGAGGGTCAGGGGACATGATATGGTTAAGGTATACAGTAAAGGGCCTGTAGGGGCAATACATTGGGTTTAGGACCCCAGTGAAGTATTTTATGCTAGAAGGCCTCACGACCAAAAACACTGACTGCGAACAACCTGGGGCAGGTTGAGCGAAGCGGCTTCAAGGACCGGTACCAAAGATGAGGAGGGACTGAGAAGGCCACCACAACTGCGCAAGAGTCAGGGTGTGGCCAGAAAAACCCGGTGATCCATCAAGATGCCATAAGGTCAGGGTGTAGGGGTGGCGGAGCCCCATGAGTGACCATTGGGCAGACCTTGTACCGCAGGAGGACCCTAAATAGCCACCCCACCACTGAGAAACATTCAAAGTCATGGCAGGTGAGATTGAGGAAGACCACTCGAGGACTAAACATCGACTCAGTGGTGCTGGAGTCAATAAGGTGTACACCACCAACTACTCGAACCAAGGCTGCACATGACTGGGCACTTGAGGTCCGACGGTCATAGCATACTAATTAGATTAATCGAGTCTGCTCTGGTGCGCTGTAATTACAGTGTTCCAGAGCAGACATCCTGCATGTCTGCAGCACCCACAGACATTGGAGGTACTGAGTTTCTGGCTCTATGACAGGCCAACTGTTGGATTTGCTTCAGCTCTGGGCATTGTGAGACTATGGGGTGCTCTTGGACAATCTGCCTAATGGGTCTGCCCAGAAAACAAGTCCCCCATACCCTGGGAATTTTAGTCTGAAACAGTCCCATGCTAGGTATGAGTCAATTGGGAATACTAAAAGTTTCCTGCCCTCTGCCCTAGGGTAGTTTGTTTGGTGGGTCTACTGTAAAACTTGAGACCCTGGAAATGTGGTGTCCCTGACTGTGGGTCAGTCCTGGAATTGAGACCAAATGTTTGTAAAAACTGGCTCTTGAATTTGACAGAATTAATCTTGGACTCAACAAATGAGCATTCTCTGACCAGCTCTACCTCCAGGCTTTATAACTAAATGCAATAAGGCCTCTTTATGTACTGGAGAAATGTATCATGTTAAAAATGTATTAATTAACTTGGATTACTTAACTGGGGTGAAGTTAAACATGACTCTGTTATTAGTGTGGCTGAAGTCTTTTGGGTTGAAATTATATTGACTGGTTGTGCTTAGCCTACATTGAGAGTCCTACATTGAGAGTAAAATCATAGGGAACAGTTTCATCTGAACCAGGAGTTTTGGGCTTGGTGCAGGAATGGTGGGGGAAATTCTCTGGCTTGTGTTACAGAGGCCAGACTATATATCATAATAGCCCCTTTGGGCCTTTAAATGTATTAATTTTAAACAAAATAAATCTCACCTTCCCACTCTTTCTATCTCAGGCATACTAGTGATCAGCAATTTGGGCACAAAAGATGGCTCAGGAGTGCAGATCTTAGTGCTCCCCAGTGCTGCTCTTTGGCACGCCCAAGCCAGAGAGCCTAAGTGTGACCCTGAGCCGCACATTCAGAAACATCCTGAACAATCCATTCTGCCCAATAACTAGTCTCTGGTGTGCCCAGGGTGCACAAGTGAGCAGGGCTTATTTTGTTGGCAATGGACTTGGGCTCAGGAGGGAGGATGCATAGATGTACCTTCAAAGACCACACAAATGACACTAGATGAAAAGTAGAAAAGGTCAAACTTATTCAACATAGTGTGTTGAAATGACGCGTCTCAGAGATCTTACCCATCTTACGGAAATCAATGGTGCTAAAAACATACAAACTAACTTGTTTTAAATTAATAGATTAGAAGGTTAAAAGGGGTCAATATAATCCCAGTCTGACCTCCTGTGTAACACGGGCCTGAGAATTTCACCTGGTGATTCTTGCAAGGAGCCCATAATTTATGGCTGGGCTAGCATGAGAGTCGCTATGATTTGCCCTTAATGTAAGCCAAAGGGCATTTTCCACAGTATAACAATCTAGCCTCTGGAGAAGCTGCATGAGTGATAAACCAAGAGACAATCCTGAGCTGTACATACTTTGGGTTCTATAGTTAATGCCCATTCTGACAACAACACATGCATACAAATTAACTCCTCTTTGACCTACCAGCCTAGTCAAGCATGCACATACGCGCGCGCGCACACGCACATGCGCGCACACACACACACACACACACACACACACACACACACAGAGTTGTGTGCATTCCAACACATACAAACATGGACATGCAGACACATGTGATGTGAAGATCTGTACATATAGCTGATACATACACACAAGCAGGCCAGGCCCCATGTGCTCACTTGACCTCTGCACAGGCAAGCAAACATGAATTCACACAAGCCCGAAGATACACATACACATACATTCAGGCACATGCAATCGTATGCCCAGTCTGTCTCACACACACAAGGGATATCACGAACCTAGCAAATCAGTGAAAGGAACGTCCTCAGATTCAGTGAGGCAGAGAAATTTAGAAACTGGTTCCATTTTCCATACCCGTTTTATAGTGCAATCAATTAATATCTCATAATTCACACCAGCTTTGGAGTCTGAACTCCCAGACTAAAGGCCTGATGTGTAGTTGGGTAAAAATGGAGCATTGAGGGTATGTCACCATGATTTCTAGCTGCTGATTCTTTTAATCCTTTGCATCAGAAAACAGAATAAAAAACTGGGGAAAGCAATTTATATGAACAAACACTGGAACTATATCCCATCCTATTATTTTAAAACCTCTCTAGGGAATGTAAATGTTTTCTATAAAAGGCAGTTTTGTTCTGTTACAAACCCTTGTAAATTTCCACCTTGCAACAATCTCCAGCAGCTGTCCTAGTTACCCAATTCCTTTTTTAGCACTGGAAAAGTAAAAAAGGAAACACAAACTGTATTTGAAACCAAACCTCAGAATGAATCCCACTTTGTTAGAAGTCTACACTTTCCCCCTGCTTAATGAAAAGCTGACATCCACCAGTCTGCAACTGAACAACGGGATCAGAGCAAAGAAGAATTTGTTAAATCAGCTTTAACTTGTAGAATTTGTATGTATATATATTTACCTACTATGGAAAATAGTGCTGATGTTAATGAAAAACAGTGCTGATCTTAATGAAAGAGAGTCAGCTGCTAAAGAACTGCAACAGTATCCATGTGAGAGAAAGGCAGGCAAAAAGAGAAGGGAAAAATGGAAACATGCCTTAAGAAGAAGCAATTTACCAGCATTAAGTACAGGCATACCTCGGAGATATGGCAGGTTCGGTTCCAGACCACCGCAATAAAGCGAGTCACATGAATTTTTTGGTTTCCTAGTACATATAAAAGTTGTGTTTACACGATACTGTAGTCTATTAAGTGTGCAATAGCATTATGTCTAAAAAAACAATGTACATACCTTAATTAAAAAATACTTTATTGCTAAAAAATGCTAACCGATGGAAAAATGGCACCGATAGATTTGCTCGACGCAGGGTTGCCACAAACCTTCAATTTGTAAAAAACGCAATATCTGCGAAGCGCAATAAAGCGAAGCGCAATAAAACGAGGTATGCCTGTAAATAGTTGAATTTTGCATCTAGAAACCTAAAAGTTAATGAGAAATAAATGGGAAAACCTGGCCATTTTCTTCTCTCTCCTTTTATTTTATATTTTTTGCCAGATATGGATTTTCCATAAGCAGCAAATCCTATTGGCAGCTGCCTTTTTGCCTTTCAATGACCTGTTTCTGTTTGATCAACCTCTTGTCATTATCTTTGCACTTAGTATATTCAGATTCCCCAGATGCTCCCCATACATGGAGAAAGCTCGATATAATACTATCTGTCATTTCTTTTTTTGAAAGGATTTTTCATATATTTTTGCCAAGTCACAAATATTGGGGAAATTTGCCCATCTTCATAAAGAAGCATTCACCTATTGTGGTTCAGATCCTGAAAGGCAGGTTTCAATGGGAACAGAAGACCTGTGAACATTGAGGCCTGGGTTAACAGTGGGTTCTAGACCCCCTCTTTTGGAGGTTCCTGTTGAATTGCTGTTGATTTTATGGTAAAATATCTATGCTTGATCAAAATAGACAGTTTCAACCTGTTGACAAATTCGCAACATTGAAATAGCCAGTGAAAGAGTTTATATATTTATCCCTTGGCTGTCACAATCAGTATTATGTATGGACTGTATTTCAGTAGAGGCTGAAACCCCAATCAAGACTGAAGGAGCCCCATTCAAAGAGTAGAGAGCTCTTTGAAAAAAAGAGAAAAGCAAAAGGACAGAGCGGGGGAGGGGGGCTGAAAAGTGAAGGTAGTTGGAACTTATTGGATGTGGTGGAGGAGAGGGACAGAACCAATGAGGGGAAAAGAGTGGGTTAAGTTTTTGCCAAAGAGTGGGAAATTAAAAATGTTACTTTCAATGCGATAGACACAAAGGACTTGGTGGTATAAATAAGTAAGTGCAGTAGAGCTTCACTGAAGTTAATGGAGCTCTGGTAACTGGCACCAACTGGGGATCTGCCACAAATCCTGCCTATGCATGTATGATCCAATCACAAAAGGGTTAACCTAAGGCTCCCCGCTGCTGCCATTCCTCTCCCATTAGGGGAATTGCCTATAAAGTTATTTTTAGATTCTTCCAGTGAAGGACTTCCAAGGGGAGACAAGCAGCCAGGAGCCATTGGCTAGTTCTGAGCCCACCCCTCTCAGCTTACAGCATGTAATTAGGGGATAATCATGCCAAAATCAGAGACTCCAAACAGGCCAATTTTATCGCATGTGCTGACATCAATAAGCTTGTTGAGAGTAAGTTATGAGTTGTTGGTAATGTACGTTGGGCTTCCCTGCTTGTTTATGAGCTCATGTTCTTGCATTTCCCAGAAGGAGTCATATACAGGAGGGATCAGACTTCACTGCTTGTCATTTAACAGCCACTGGAGTTTTTAGCCAAGGTTAGATAACATACAGCCTTTCCTTGCATTAATATGTCTTTGTATTGTGTCTGGGTCACTGCTGCTAATATTTGCAATTACTCTGTATGAAACATCTATACAGTGATTAGACCCTGATTCAGTAAAGTACTTAAGCATTGGCCTAAGTCTTTACCTTTTCAGTGAATGCTTAAGCACATGCATAACTTTAAATGTGCAATGAAAGTCATGCATGTGCTCTAATTGATTTGCTGACTTGGGACCTTAGCACGTTGGATACAGAGAACATTAGCACAAGGATGATACACATCTGTGAAGTTTTCCATATTTTTGAATGGTAGTTTTTTGGTCTGATGGTCAAGGATGGCCTAGTACTCTGGAAGAAGGCGAAAATAAGAACATTGTGATTCGCCTGGTTTCTGGTCCAGCTTTTAGGAGAAAGTGATGGACGCTTCTGTACTTAAGACATTTAAAACTTGATTGAACAAACATAGGTGAATAAAGCACTGGGGGAACAATCCTACTTGGCTGTGTAAATGGAGAAAGTCACCTAATAGGTCTTTTCCATCATCTACATTTCATGGTATCTCTCCCTTTTTTCTGTATCAGTGACTATTATGACAATGACCTCATTCATAGAAATGCTTCCAAGCACCTTTCTGAGCTGTTTCCATCTCACCAATGCGATGGAAAGGGTATACTTATTATTATGGAAGTTGATACTGGGAGCAGAGATCAACCTCTCATCAGGTGAACGTTAGAAAGTTTTACTGAAGAGAATAAAACTTTGTCATTTGGTTTGTTTTCTGAACACTTAATGTTGCTAAAAGGGTTTTTATCTGAATCTGGTAGACCTTGAAGATTTGCTACAATATACATCAAAAGCTAAGTAGCTCTTGGCTCCATGGTAGTGGATGCATCTACGCATCGCTGTACAGGAGTATGGGCAGTTACTGTGCCATACATGCAGCGCATAGTTAGATTTTGCCGCTACATCGCCGCAGTGGCACGCTATACCAGGGGAACGTGCTGCTGTGCCAACATAGCTGGCAATCAGGTGTTAACTCGTGTGATCACTACGTCACCGTAGCACACCCATCGTGTACAATTTCACCTCTGAGTCCATCTCCTAGTAGCTATAATTTGTGTTTTTTGGAAGAAAATGAGAAGCAATGGGAGAAGTTTTAAACTAAAACTCCAAGAACCTGTGGTGACCCCTTGATCACGTGCCGGCAACAAAATATTTGCCTAGGTGATTTACTTGGACTTAGTTGGCTCCTTTTTTTTTACCATTTATAATTGAGGCTACACAGTTAACGAAAGTATCCCTTGTAAAAACAAACTAAAATCACTGGGCTCCAGGCATATTTAAGTACTGAAGGATTTAGCAGTAGTTTGTCTGTTTGTTGCATGGCAAATTAATTCAGTGGCTGAATATAGCACTATTACCTAGAGTAGGCAACCACCCTTCAACAGGAAGCATAATTCATCCTAATAGCTGGCCAGTGTGCAGCACATCATCCCAGCAATAAATTAACATGATGGCAGCCACTCCAGCAAGGAGGGGGAAATGAGGTTCGCTTACAAGCTCCCACTATTTCTTTGGAGCCAGAGGAAAAGATCCTCTTACTGATATCTTTTTATTGTCTAGTGCCCACTCTCTCCAGGCACTCACAGAAGGGGAGTTATTTCCCTGAAAACCTAATAGACCTTCATGGGGTATGCATCTGTGTATATGTGTATTGTTGAGTAGATGGATGACATAATTATCATGGCATAATTCTGGTTACTGAATTTTTATATTTTTACTTATAGGAAAAAAAAATTTGCTTGGAGGGAATCCTCCCCCTGGAAACTTAATAAAAAACGACAGGTTAATTGTCAGAGTTGTGTAGAGAAAAGCAATTCAGTTCCATGGGTAATGTTGATATTTTAAAATGTAGTTCTGTTGAGATCCAGTTCTGAATGAAACTCAAGCATTTTTAAAAAATCTTTCTGAAAGGAAATGGAGCTTGAGCTCGGCTGCCTTCCACATGGCAGCTTACCCACATCCACAGACCCTAGAAGCTGTGGGGTCCCTGACCTTGAGAGAGACCACCTGTTGAGCTGGCCCTGAAGTCACAGACAAAACCTGCCCGACAAGCAGGGATCCTTGGGACCCTTGCCTAGGTTCTGTCAGAACTTTGTTTGACATCAAACTGTCTGCAAAATGTTTGGATTTTGACAAATCAGGGCATTTTGATGGAAAAATATTTCATCAAAATTTTTCTAACCATCTCTATTTTTTTTGCCCAGCCATTCTACTTGTTAAGGCCATGATAAGGTCCAATGGCCTGATGTGAGAACCAGAAATACTTGAATGAGAAATAAAGTACACATTTTTAACAATCAAGCTAATTAGCCACTAAAACAGGTTAAAAGGGGATGAGACAGATTCACTTCATACCCAGCATGTGTGTCTTCTTGATTACACTGTAGCCCATCCACAAATAAGGAACCGAATATGGATTTTTTTACTGACATTCTGCAACCTGCATTATATAAGTGGTTACAGTAGATGATCACAACCCAGTATCTGAGAATCCTGTAGACCAGGACTGAGCCCTGATCTAGTTTTGAATCAAAAACCTGAACTTGAACCGAGTCCCAATCCAAACACCATTTCTTCCTTCCAACTGTATTAAGAATAATAGGGAAAAATATTCTGACTTGTTTTAAAGAGCAGTCGAACCAAAACCTAAGCCCGATCCTCAAAGAGACACTAAAGTTCTTAATTCTAGTTTCCCCAAATCCTATGAGGTTCTTATATTTATAGTCCATTGAGCTCTGTTTTATTCCAGTCTGCACGCAATTCTTTATTGTGTCCATTTGCAATCTAGACCCAGTACAATTTTGTACCCATAAAGTCATACTTGGGTAGCATGAATGTCAGTGGTGCTGCTGAATGGTTTGGCTCTGGGAGGCACAAGTTTTTTCCTGTGTACTTTTAATGGGAGAGAGCACCTCTCATGTGTTTGTATTTATGAGGATTTTACAAATTTTAGATCTTAATTTATTTCTGTGTCACATGGGCCAGGTGCTTCACAGTTTTATTTGGTGGCACCAGGAATCCTGAATCAAGAAGGATGCACAGGTTAAAAAAAATAACCCCTGCAACATGTGAACCTTCTCGTCTGTCTCTGGTTGTGTGCACTGTTTTCCTGATTTGGGGTTTTTATGGCACATTGTAATGACCAGCATCTCAGCTATGGGGCCTCAGGGAGACTGAATGCTGTAGCCGAGAAAAACCAGCAAGATAGAAGGTAGAAGAGGGGTATTATAAGGCTCCAAGTACCATTTTCTCTAGGGATGGTTTTTAATGGAGAGAAACTGTTCAGCACTGCAGGGGCAAAGTAAGCTTGCAGAGCAAATGGCTTTTCCAAGTCTGAACACATCTACAGACCAGGGGAATAATGCAGGAATATTGGGGAGTTGATTTTAAGGGCCACTGGAGAACACAAAGGAATAACTTGTTATTAAAAAGACCAGCATGGAGCCTCTCTTGACACATACTGAATACCGATTCTTCAATGAGGGTCCTTATGCTGGAAGACAGGTTGAGGGGAAGGGGGAAGAAGAAGAGGGGCCAAAATGAAATGTAAGTTTTAGGGCCTTGACCAGAAAATCTTACTCAGGAAAGTAAGCCTTCGTTATGTGAGTAATTTCTTCACTATCCAGCTGAAATGAAATCCTATTGAAGTGAGCAAGTTTACTATGACAGGGCTCCATGAAGGCAGGAAGCCCATACTGGAACATAATTCTTTTGGTGTCTTTCATGCTGTGTTTCTCTTTATTAGTAAGGACATATAGATATAAAAAGAGGAACTATACTCCTGTGCATCCTAAGAATAAATACAGGGTGGAAGGGAATATGTACAGAATATGTTTTGTATTCAACCACTCAATCTTAGGCTGTCTGAAGTGAATCACTGCATAAATCTGAACAGCTTGAAGGTTGCTCTACTGCATTATTTGCAAACAAACTCCAGGGTTCATTATAACAGACAGAGATTAGAGTATTAGCTGCTACCATAGCTCTGTAACACCTAAGGATTCTCCAATCTAGGGGGAACATTTCCCATTGCAAAGTTACATTATTGTTAAGGCGGTAAGGATTTTTGTGGGTGCTGTCTTTTAAGCAGAATGCTTTGAATTCTGACATGCATTGCATTCAAAAGCCTGTTTAAGTCTATCCCAGCCATGCAGTTGGTCCAATAAAAGATATCACATGCAAAAATTCTTGCCTCATGTATATGTCCTGGATCACAGAATCTTAGAAAGTGATGGTTGGACGGGACCTAGTCCAACCCCCTGCTCAACGCAGGGCCATCCCCAGCTAGCTCATTCCAGCCTGGGCTCTGACAAGCTGGGCCTTAAAAACCTCCAAGGATGGAGATTCCGCCACCTCTCTAGGTAACCTGTTCCAGTGTTTCACCCCCCTCCTAGTGAGAGAGTTTTTCCCAATATCCAACCTTTGCTGCAACTGGAGGCCATTGCTCCTTATTTTGTCATCTGCCACCACTGAGAACAGTCTACCTCCACCCTCTTTAGAGCCACCCTTCAGGCAGTTGAAGGCTTCCATTAAATCCCTGCTCTGCCTTTTCTGGACTAAATAAGCCCAGTTCCCTCAGCCTCTCTTCATAACTCATGTGCCCCAGTCCCCTGAACCATTTTTATTGGACTCCGCTGGACTCTCTCCAAATTGTCCACACCCTTTCTGTACTGGGAGGCCCAAAAGTGGACATAGTACTTTAGATGTGGCCTTGTCAGTGCCAAAGAGGGGAATAAGTGCTTCCCTTGATCTTCTGGCAAGTCTCCTACTAATGCAGCCTGGTATGCTGTTAGACTTCTTTGCAACGAGGGCACACTGGTGGGTACTACTCAGCTTATTGTCCACTGTTACTCCCAGGTGCTTTTCTGTAGAGAGGCTGTGTAGTAGCGGTGCATGAAATGGGCCCTATTCAGTTCAGATTTGGATTCAGCCCAGCTTGGGGCCAGTGAGTTGATCATTGATTTGGATCACTGTCCCCAATTTGATTCGGCTGAATTCAAATCTGAAAATTTGATGCCGATTCAGGGAATCAGTGATTCGACCATAGACACAGCTTTAAATGTTTTTTCTACATACCTCAAGGTACCAGTGCAGCTTGTGAATGCTGAGATGGTGGGGCGGATGGAGCAGTCCACTTCTGGTCTGCTGGGGAGTGCGCTTGGAGTCCCCCCCCACACCGCCCCAGCTCAGTGATTGGCTGTGGGGGGACCCCAGGTGCCCCTCCAGACCCAGGAGGCACCAGTCACCGAGCCTGGGGGCACAGGGGGGCTCTTCCCCTTGACTGGAAGGATTGAGAACACCACCTGAGCCCCTGTTCCCTTCACCCTTGCACCCAGAGCCCTGTAGTCACAAGCAGATGAAGAGCTAGCAGTGGCAATGGCAGTGGCTCTGGCATTGCAACATCCTCCAGCCATCTCTCTGAGTCTCTGAAATCCACTGCCTCCCTCTTCATGCCCATCTCCCCAAGTGACTTTCTCTAGCATGGGCAACTGGTGCCTCCTGAGTCAGGGGGGACACTTGCCCCCCCAGTGACCAGTCAGCAACCGGGGGAAGTCCCCATGTGGCAGATTGTGCTGACGGGGGTGGGGGGGTCCTGCTGATCATGCCGACCTGGAAGTGGCAGTTTCGAGTGGGCACAATTGGCCACAGCGGAACTGCACGGATTGCTTCGCCTGGCGCCCCCCCCCCACCCTGGCCAGCACTCTCAGAGGGTGCACCAGTGTTCTTGCCTGCCCCCCCAACCAGCAGTGCTGGCTGTCAGGGGGTGCACCAGCACTCTCAGGGGGTGCACGTGGACCCCTGTGCACCCCCTATATATCGCCACTGTTCTCTAGCAAACTCCCCTGTAAGCTGGCCTGTTCACTGAAAGGGTCCTGAAAGGTTCCCTTTTCTCTGCTAACCTGCCTCCATTCACCAAGCGTACAATGAAGGAAGGTGAGAGGGAGAGTTTCTGGGCAAACTCGCTAGCAAACACACTCTTGATTTGGACTGTAGTAAACAAGGGGCTTAAATATTGGTCTAACTGCTGAGTTTTAGCTACTTATGCTAAATATATGTAGGCTAGTTACTCTTAATTAAAGAAAGAACCTACCTTAAAGGCTCCCCTTCAAAAAGGGGGTGGGAACCTGACCTGTGAACTACTTGCAAATTGCCCTGTTTGCTGTCCCTGTTCGCGCTCTCCCTGGTGGCTTGGGGAGTCTCCTTTCATAGTCTTCTGGGCTTGGACTGGCTTTGCCCCCTTGTTACCCATCTAGCAGCACTGGCAGCTGCTCAGAGCACACAGCCCATCACACAAACACTCAGCAAGCCAAATACACAAACAGCCCTGGCTCATCTTCCTGGAGTAGGATCTGGTGCCTGGCTCCTTCTCTTCTTCCCCTTCCTCTTCTCGGACCCAGAAAATGGCTTGCAAAGTTCCCTGTTTGCTGCCCCTGTCCACTCGCTCCATCAAGACTACAGCATCACTGCAACACTACCATTATCATTAGGGTGCTTTGGGCTAGGAGAGCAGTGAAGAATGCCACAAACATTTTGGAGAATTTGGCTCCTGGTCTTTAATAAGACTGTAGGCCTTGCCCCATTAGATCAGAGCTCTGGACAATTCAGTCTGGTGGTGTGTCTCTGCTGAGAGGAAGATGTGAGAAACCTGAGAATAAGTGGTTAGCTAGCATGGGTAACAGTGTGGATATAGTGGCATTGGCTCTAGACTATGCTGGCAACCAGAGAATGTACCTTAGGGCCCTTGAGATGTACTTTAGTAGTTAGCACATATTGAAGTTGATGGTGCGGTATTTTCACTGCTCTTGTTCTGCACTCTGGTTAGACCAAGCTAGCACAATTATCCTAAAACATGCGATAATCATACCTTCGTTTGGCCGTGTAGTTGAAACCACTCCTTCCTGGCCTTGCATACTCTCCTCCCTGGCTTTATACACCCTCCCATTCCTCTCTGTAGCTATTGTGCTACTTGGGAGATGTGTAGCTTTTCACAATAGTTGCTAAACTAATTTGAGCTGTGACACTCTTGACTGCCTCCCAGGTGGGTAGTGCATGTTTCAGCAAGTGGCACAGCAAACCCTCTGGGGCAACGGAAGAATTGCAGAGTTAACAGGAGGCTTTGCTACCTACAGGATCTTTGGCCATGAAGCTACTTGGGCTACTTCCAATAGCACTTTGAATTGATTTAGGTCCGTGTGCCATTTACGTGAGTAAAAGTTGTTGTGCTTGCAGGGTGTAGACACAGGACTCATCCTACTGCTTAGTCAGGGCTCTGCTGGTGGGGAGTGTGCTCACTATTGCAGTGCTTTAGCCAAAGGTCCTGTTCAATCCAGTCTCAGCCTTGCGTTGCTGATAGGATGCTAGTTATGCAGCTGTATTACTACAACTGCACTTCACAGATATGCCCCTTAAGAGGCACTCAGCATTGCTTGATGTCAGCAGCTAGACTTATGCCCAGAAAGTGCAGACAACTGTATTATTACTGCTTTCTGCATGACGGCATGGTGGAGCAGAGTGAAGTTGAAATTCCAGTTTAGAATTAAGCTAGCTCTGGACCAGGCCAAAGGGTCTGTTGGTTTATTGGGCACCGGATTATCAGCAAGAAACACCAAAGGCCAGCAGAAACAAAAGGAGGCAGTGGAAACCACATTCTGCTGAAATTTCCTTTAGGTGTTTCTGTTCTTTCTGTCTTTCTTCTGCGCCCTCGCTGGGGCAGGCTTCATGCAGTGCAGAAAGGAATTTCGTGTGTGGCACTTTCCTTACATGCCATCCCGAAGTAGCAAGTTCAGAACTGGAAGCGCAGTGACAATGTGACAACAGAACTCATGTAAGCCTCAGGCAGAGAAAGGAAGATGATTTAACTCAGAGAGGGATTAATAACCAGGGAATAAAACTTCCTTGTACTGAAAAAAAATTGTCTTAGTATCTTTAGCACTAATTTCGGCATAAATAGAAGAGATGGGAGCTCATTTTGTAAATGGCGATGGTATCTCTAGTATGCTAATTCAGGGCCAAGATTAGGTATAAACCCACTCCCAGCTGAGAGGCTTGAATTTGTAAATCTGTCACCTTCCAGCCCAGATAGGACTAATACAACTCTAAAACATAAGATAGAAACATATAGCAAATAGAAGAGAGGGAAAGCTGCTGGTAATCAGTTCTATTAAAAAACTACTGCATGTTATCTTTAACTCTTCTGATCATAGATTTCTTGCATCCTTGCCTTCCTTATCAATTTTTTTACAATTTGTAATTTTTGAATAAATTGATTACTAGCAACTTTACCTCTCTTCTACTTGTTACATGTTTCTGTCTTATGTTTTGGATTTTTCCCCCTTTTCTATAAACCAGATTTTTGGGTTTTTTTCTGTTTTAACTAGCCTGACCTTCCTTCTCAATTGTGGGATTGTGGCTTCTTTGGGCATGTTGTAAAATATCCTTATTCAGTTCCTGATTATCATTCACATTTTTCTGTTTAAATTCTTTCTCCCAACCAATTTGGCTCATAATTGTTTTCAGCTTTGTGAAACTGGCCCTTTTAAAGAACTAAGTACAGATATATTACCTATTTAGATTTTGTTCTACATAACTTACCTTATCAAATTGGGAACTCTTATATAATTTATTTTATCTCAGTGATTGATTCTTCTTCCTCTGTCTGAAACAGTATTTGAAAATGTCCATCTGTAATTTTTAGAAATGCCGAGGATGTTCTACTTCTGGTAGCATCAGACCTCCAGGATATATTGTTGAGATTGAAGTGCTTAGCTTTTTATTCAATATATTAGAGATGCCTTTACTGTATGTCATTGCCAGATGGAAGTGGTAGCATTGTCAAAAATAAAGAAATTGAGAAATGTTCAATAAATATTTGGGTTCTGCATTTGCGGGGAAGCCAAATGATGAAATAATTTGTATTTATTTCATCTGATGAAATAATTTGTAGTTCAACGGTAACTAAGCTGGATATTAAACAACAGTTATTAATAACCACTATTTTTTAAACCTGTTGTTCTGGATAACTTGCATTCAAAGTGTTTGATGGCCATTAATATGACATTTCAATAGGTCTTGCAACCCTGGACATGTTTCAGAGGACTGGAGGGAACCAAATGTTATGCTAGTACTTGAAGCAGGTAAACCAAGGAAGACCTTGGTATTTATAGGCCTCTATATTAGGTGTTTCTGTTCTTTAGCTAGGAAGAATAATGGAATAATGGAAAAATTCATCATGGCCTTGATTTAATATAGAATTACAAGATATTACTATTATTAAAACCAATCATCATAGTTTCTTGGAAGATAGATTGTGTCAAACTAATGTGACGTGTTATTTGTTTACAAATTTTGTTGAGAAATTGTAATTGTAGGTGTGATAGACTTCTACCAGGCAGGGGTGTCAAACCTATCTGTGTCTCAGGCTGGATCCAGACTGTGAAGCTCCCCACGGGCTGGTTGTGCAAGGGCAACAAGGATGGCAGCAGCAGCGGTGGTAGGGCCAGTGGCAGTGGAGGTGGTGGGGCAGCCTTGTCCAACAGGGTGCTGGGGCCCTGGATTCCACGGTGGGCCCTACCCTCAAATGCCCAGTCCTGCCTGTAGCCTTGTGGGCTGGACGGAGCAAGTTCATGGCCTGTGTGTTTGATTTGGTGCCACTTGACATTGCGTTTAAGAAACTAGAACTATTTAAAATTGTCGTGGCACTGATGAATGGCTTAAAAACTGATAAACTGCAAACTATTCATGTAAATGGGGGAATAGGTGTATTTCTAAGGGAGCTCAGGAAGGGTCAGTCCTTAGCATTATGCTACTTAAGATTTTATAAAGTCATTAAGTTTGCAGAGTACACAGAAACACAAAGGAGTCGTAAATAAAGAAGAGCATGGGTCACTTATACCAAAAGTTCTGGATCCCTTTGATAAGGAACACAAAAGCAAGTGGTACATAATTTAAGATGGACAGATGCTAAGTCATACATCTAGAAAGCAAGAATGCAGGCCATATTTACAGGTTATCTATTATGGGAAACAGTGACTCTGAAAAAGACTTGGGCGTTATGCCTTTGATCAGCTGGATATGAATACCCCAATGTCATACCAGAGCTAAATGGGCTAATGCAATACTTGGGTATATAATTAGGAAAATATCAAGTGGGCATGTGGGGTTCAATTACCTCTATATTATCAAAGGGACCATAAGAATGAGTAAAGCACTGGAAAATGTGCCTTCAGGGGAGCAATTCTAGGAACTCATTGTGCTTAGTTTAACAAAGAGAAGGTTACCGGGTGACTTGTTCACCATCTTTAAGCACCTACAGGAGAACAGATGTTTGACAAACAGGGCCCTTCAGCGTCACAGGAAAAGGTATAATAGGACCCAAGGGCTTGAATTTGAAGCTAGATAAGGCCAGATTAGCAGTAAGGCAAAGATTTTTGACAGTGAGGGTACTAAACCATTTGAATGGTATAGGAAGCATTGTGGTGGATTTTCCATTACCAGAATTTTTTTCAATCAAGATTAGATGCCCCCCTCCCCCCAAATATCTCCCCTAGTTCAAACAGGAATTAATTCAGGGAAGACCTCTCCCCTGTGTTATGCAGGAACCAGACTAGAAAATCAAGGCAAATTCTTTTGCCTCTGACATCAATGAATCTAAGAATCTACGGTTTCATGAATACCACCAATTCTAATGTCTAATGTCTAATGTCTTACGTCAAAATATATTATGCTGTTTTACAAACAATATATTGACACAGATGCAAATAAGAAGCTTTTTTAGTTGTTGACTTGCTTAAACAAGGGTTGGGGAGACCCAATGACCCAGCCCTGAGTGTGTAAAAAAGCTTGTTATTTATTAAAACCTCCTGAATACAGATTAACTCACTTAGCCTGATATTGATTATTGCACCTGCTTGGAAATGAGATCTGCAGACACGTTGATAAATAGCTCGACATGCTGTCTCGCACCATTGTATCCCCTGGGGAATCAGTCTTAGGGCAGACCTACAAATAATTTGTGCACCAGTGTAACTCAGTTTAGGAACTGGTCTAATTAAACCAGAGGAAACCCCACATAGTGTGGTGACTGTGGAGATAGGAAATCACTCCAGCTCTGGTGGTTTTATTGTCCTGGTTGTTGTTCCTGGAACAAAATGGGACTCTCAGAGCTTATCGTGCCTCACCCACACCCTGCCCATGCTTCACCCTGCTCTGACCACAGACATGCTCTACATCTGAAAGTATGCCAGTGAGCATGTCTAGGCTCATCTCTCTTCACTGGCTTTAGATCCTTTGGTTTCTAATTCACCTGAGAGTGGCCACTGGGGACAAGTCCAGAGCAACTATGTTGGCCTTCCTCCAAGTTTTGAGCCTAGCCACAGGCATGGGTGGGCTGGAACTTGCTGCTACTGCAGTGTAGACAAGCCCTCAGAGGTCTGTACCTAGTGAAGTGTACGGATCCCAATAATCCAGCAGAATTAAAGGTTGCCTCTTCCCTTATACAAAGGGTAGCCAAGAGAAGTACACACCATATAAACCTGTGCCTTACATATCCCCATCATATCTAGTGAGTGTTACCGCCTCTACTGTACATGTCAGGGACAGGCCCAGGAAGCTAAGTCCAAGGACATGCAGTACATTTTTGCCAGAGTAGATCTCCAGACAGCTAAACTAGTGTCCTCGCCACTAAACCAGTGGTGCCTGACCTTTTCTGTCTATGGGCCAAATGAACCCAAGCGCATCTGCGTGCCAGCCCAGCATGCGGTGCTGGCCCAGGGGTCAGAATCCACGGTTCTGTGGGCCAGATCTTGGCCAGGGGTTGAGCACCCATGCTCTAGCCCGTTCTCCTTTCTTTCCTTCCTTTTCTCCTATGCGTGACCCTTCAAATAAAACCCTTATTTGGCTCTGAAATTTACTAAACACTTTGGGACTTGTGACTGTTCACATGAATTGCTTGGCTATCAGTGAAAACCATGGATCTCAGAATAAAGATGATACACAAGTCATGTCTATTCTCACATCTCTTCTTTGTCTGAGATGCCCGCTGAGAGACGCCCATGTCAAGAGGCGGTGATAAGCCAACAACCAGATTTTCCAGATTTTCCTACATTTAACTGCTTAAAGTTTGGATTTAAGGAAAAGGAAAGGTGGAGGAGAAAAGAATTTAAATGGCACATGGGGAATTGATGTGTAGTGCACCAACTTCCTCTGAATGGTTAGTGCTATATTTAATGCTACATTTTATAAGAAAACAGTTTGTGTGTTTACTGAGTTTGACAGTTAACATTAATGGTGTTCAAAAGCAGAGAACTGAAAATGTTTTTTGTGGTGTAAAAGATTTATTCCATCAATAGGTTGCTGAAAAATTATATTGACTGACTTGAGAGAGCTTTTAAGTAGCATATTGAACAAAGAACCTTCCTGCATTTCCTGTACGATGGTGAAAGTGTCATGACTACATAACTAAGACTTGATGATTCATATTTTTCTAAGTTACTGAATTTTCTGTTAAGGATGGTAGTTTTTGAACTCAGATTTTGATTCTCAGTTATATATGGAGTAAGACGAGGTGCATGCCCGTGTACATAAAGGTGGAATGTAGCCATTAAACCACAAAAATGAGAACAATTAACTCCCTCTGCCCCCTTCCCCCCAAAAACATATGCCTTAAAAATGTCCGAAAATGTGCTTGTTGGTGGTTTTTTGTTTTGTTTGTTTTTTAATGCAGTGTGCCATTTGGTCTGGGAGAAAGAGCTGGAAGGGACCTCAAGGAACCCAACCCCCGGCCTGAGGCAGGATCATCCTCATCTGGCTTTATGTTTCTCCATCCTTCCTCTGTAGAAAAAGGAGCCAGTCCAAAACAGATTAAATATCCATTAGCATCACTGGAGAATATGCCTGAGCAAGGACTGCATTATTATGCAGGAGTACATACTAATGGACAATATTAGGGCTTGTTTGGTAATGGAGCACTAAAGACTGATTTATTATCGGTTGACTGTATTTGTTGGTTCCCTACTGAGAGAATGCAGTCTGTCCCTAGCAAAACACTTACCTATGTACTGAGCTTTATCCTGAATAAGGGCCCTTCTGAAAGAGAGTAGACATGTGGGCACATGTTTAGGGCGAGTGTAGATGCACCCTTTGTGCCCTAAAGCTTGTCTAAGATCTCTCCCAGGCATACATTTGGTCCAATAAAAGATATCATCAAAAAACCTTGCTTTTTCTCAAAATGTGTTTATAGCTCATGCAACCCTTAGCAGGGTCAGCTTGTTAATTTGTTTGCCACCCTTTTTAAGACATCTTAGCAATGTTGCTCTTGTTTAGTGTATGCACCAATGGCTGGGGCCATCCTGACTCAGGAACCACATAAGCAGTCAGTATTAACTAAAGAGCCACTACAGCATCCACCCATTGTGGCAAACACAGTTCAGTTGGGATTTAGAATATTTTAACCTGACCTGTTTTTTCAACCCACAAAATACACAAAGGAACTAAAAATAAGAATGGTGCATCTTCACTAGTAAATTGTGCTGGCATCTATTTAAGGCTCCTTTGCATTACTAGACTGGTGTATAGTGGCCTTCATGTAAACTCACCCAAACTCATCAAAATCAAATTCAAAAGCTTTTGCACAGTTGTGCTAATTTTGATTGAATTTGACTTTTAAAAAGCACATTTAAAGGTTTCAGAATGTTTTGATATTTCATCTCAAAATGAATTATTTAGAAAAGTATTTTGATTTATATTGATTTTTTTGAAAGAAAGTTTTAGTTTAACATTTTAAATTTATTTTTCTAACTCAATGAAAAAGAGAATTGTCAGAATTTCCTGCAGTATGTCTTGCATTCAAAAGTTTGTCTAACTCTACCCACCTATTCAGTTGGTTCAGTAAAAGATATCACCCTAAGAAATCCTTACTTCTTATGTAATTCCTGGACCATCATTGCTACAATATGACTCTAACACTAAAAGAATTTCCCATGGAATAGGAATTCTGTATTTCAATCAACCGTAACTGTTGTATTAAACCATCACTTTTGAAACTGTATTTGCTTTTGACCAAAACAATGCAATGAGCTGTACTGTACATTTTTACGCATCAGCTCACAAAAACGCAGGCTTCATTATCTGTCTTCCTTATCTCCTTCCACCCCTTCTTCACCTAAACTCCCTCTGGTGCTTTCAGCTATGTATTACAAAAACCTAGTGGAAAATGTTTCATTTAAATTATTTTTTGACATACAAATCAACCTTCAATTAAATGAACATTTTAACTGAAGGTGGTTTTTTCTTTCTTTTCATTTTTCATTGGAAACCAAAGAAGTAAAAAAAAATGTTGCTTTATTTTCAGAAGTTTTTAGCCTTGTTTTGGCCTTTTGTCTTAATTTTTTTTTCTTTTGGTTCTTTGATGAAAAACCAACATTTTCTGCAGGAGAGGGAAACAAAATCATTTTCAGATCAGCACTTCTGCTAAAAGTTTTGCTCAATTTTGAATGACCGTGGAGAAGACAGAAAAAATAACAAAGTCCATTCATGAACCGAAGGCTTTATGAGCTATTAATATTTCAGTCCTAAAACATCTTCTGTTTCCAACAATCAGAATGTATTAGGTTGATAATTTAAATGATACAAATATTCTACTAATGAAGTCTCTATTACCTGGGCTTTCAAAAGCTTTTGTTTTATGAAGCAATGTTGCCACATTCAGCCTGTGGATCATTTCATTGTGAAAGCTGATGAGAGAACCTCTTTTATTGTTTTAATTCAGAAGGGAAGGAGTGGTTGAATTAAAAAAATATAAAACATCTGTGGTGCTTGAATATATGTCCCTGTTTCCCAGTAACACTACTGTTTAGTTCCCAATGTAGGCAAAAAGAGCTGCTTCCAGATCTCATTCAGATTGTCCCTATAGGTATATCTGAATGGGACAGGAGATAGGGGGCCAAATTGTATCTCATTTTTACACACCTAAATGATACTTATGCAGCCACATAAATGCAATTTTTGACACTTGGGCACAATTTGGATTCTCTTCCCACCTGTGAAGGAGTAGTTGGAAATAAAACAGAGGAGGACTTTCACAACTTTCAGCCCAATAGCTAAGTGATTATTAGACACTTACCCAGGGAATGGCAGACCCAGGTGCTAGGCCCCTAGCATTGCTAGGAAATGTGAGATACAGGTTCAAACTCCCTCTGGGTGAGGAGGGCCTAAAACCAGTGTCTTCCACTCTCTGATCCAGTGACCTAACCACTAGGCTATTGAACTCTAAGGTAGAAAGTCGTCTTCCTCTAATGGCGGAAAACACACTTGTTGTGTTCTTCTTGTGACTCGAGTTTTGGGGCTTACTTGGTGTTATATGCATGCCTGGGTGACCCAAAGCCTGTGTGGGTATAATGCCACATCCTAATCATGTTCAGAAGGCAACACTGAGAGTCCATAGCTATTTTAGGGCAAATAGAATCCAGACTGTATTTAAGTGCCACTTAGGGGCATAGAGGTGAAATAGGAGTTAGCCCACAATGAGGCCCAGAGTCCTATGGTCTAGTAAATGGTGTCAGATGTGTATACTGCAAAGAATTCAGAGGAGATCAGTGAAAAGGTGAATAAGACAACCTATAAGTGTTGGTAAGGACAGGAAGTATGAGCGTTTTGCAGGAGGCTGAGTGGAAAGTTGAAGACTTGGAGAAATGATGATTAATGGACCTGATGAGATTCCTACTGAGAACAGCAAAGACTGTAATTCATAGAGAGCTTGAGTTGATGACCCTCAGAATGAGCTCAGATTGCAAAGTGCGAGGTACATGGGGGCTCCTGTAGTCACGGAGGTGAGAGGAAGTGAATTCTTTCTTTCACTATGGATGATTAAGTCCACAGAACTGGATATCTTTGAACTCCTCCAACTTGCAGCCATATCCTGTCTCTGGGAAGGGTGAAATCCTGGAGCAAAATCCCTTCCAGCCCTGCTTTACTATGATTCAAACATTTTGGGATTTGAGGGCTTGAACCTTATCATTATTCTCATTGATATTATAATAGCACCTAGGGGCTCTAACAAGGATCAGGTCGCATTGTGCTAGGTGTTGAACAGACACATAATAAGAAACAGTTCCTGTCCTGAAGAGTTTGCAGTCTACACAGGCTTGAAAGACCCAGCAGGTAACATCACTGCCTTTTAGAGATGTTGCACAGAGTGGTCAAATGACTTGCCTAGGATGATGCAAGAAATCCATGGCAGGGCTGGGAAGTGAATCCACATCTCCTGAGTCCCACACGAGTTACTTAACTGCAAGATGATTCTTGTCAACTAGATACACTTGTCTGATGGAGCCGTGTTGTCAATGTAAGCAGGTCGATGTAAACAGCCCTATTTTTAGGGCTTTGTAGGCTAAAACTAGAAATACAAGAATATTATTGAATCTCACGTGCTCCTTCTATTATCCAGCTTTGTGGCCCTGGAAGGACAAATCAAGAACAGCTGAAAACAAACCCTATTGGATAAGTCCCTCATCTTCTGGACACGCAGTTTTGATGGTGTGTACATCTCACTGCAAGTGAATCGCATGCAAAACTGTTTGTGTGAGTACACAGAGCAGTCAGAGCTCTGTTCATGTATCTAAGAGAAACGTGCTAATAGCTGACTTCCCAACATCGTTCCATATGGGATTAAATTCATACCCAGGATGCCCCTGCAAATATCCATTTGCTCACGCAGCAAATATATTAGCATAATATAACCAAACCCCCCAGTGTTCAAGGGGTTTGGTAGCAGCCTGTAGGCACTGATATGTCAAAATATGAGATTCTGAATGTTTCAGCCACACTGCATTCCCTGTCTCTCTCCAAGTTGCTTTGTTTTGTCACTTAGGACAATAGTGGTGCACAGTTTTTAATGCTTTCCAGCTGGAGGCTACACAAAAAGGCATGGCTGAGGCAGGATTATCTGCAGCCTGTAAGGCCTGGCTGCTGCAGGAATGAGCAGGAAAGGATGAGCTGTTGTGTGATGGGCAGGCAGGTGAAGTTTAGATAGTCAGGAGGAAAGGACAGAGGAATTTATGAACCGGTGCTCAGTGGCCCACAGATAGACTCACAGAGCTTGTCTGCACTGAAAAATGTGCCACAGCCTGCTCTGGGTGTACCAGGCACCAAACAAGTGAAGAGGACCCTCCATTATAAAGGGACTGGGCATGCCCTGTCCCTGCATGACCGTTTTAGTCATTTGGTGCTCACAGAGTGAGTGCAAAAGTCACACGTCACAGTGGTGCTGCCTATTATGGTCTGTGCAGTTTAGAGGGCCATGAAAATGAATGAGGTAGATCTTTGTCTTCCAGAGACCAGGCTCCCTTTCAAATAGCTCAGATTTAAACAAAGCAGGTGATATTTACAGGCTGTTTACTGTGGCGTAGGGAAGTCTATAAGCTGGTGTAACAAGAGAACAAGAAAGCCCAAGCAGGAAGGGGGATAGTCTCCTGGTGTGATAATATCAGTGTAACTTTGCCATGTAGCCAAGACTATAATGAAAGTGAAGGTTTGTTTGTACTGGAATGATTTACTGCTTTTACCAATATGTTTATTCTGGTATAACCCTCATATATGGACACTTTTATTTTAATATAACAGTATTTGTTTCAGTTTTCGTTAAACTCCTTTCCAAGTCACAGAAGCTGAACTTAAAGAAATCATGCTTAAGGGCCATGTCATAACTTACACTTAAAATGCAAGCATCCCAACAATAAAGCACATGCTAGGTGCATCATAGCAAAGTTAGGACTTTTAGCAGGAGGAGTTTCTCCAGATCATATAAAGTAACACACATTCAGGTCTGGCTGCTCCACAGAGATCATATGAGTTCAAGACGCTGGTGTAGTATGAGGGCTTGGACCAAGTATCAACTGGTCGCACTGGAGCGGGTTCAAGACTTCCAGTGGAAGAGACCTAACTTGCCCAGTGGATCCAGTGACAGATGCAAATCCCATGGCAGGAGTGATGCTCTCTTCTGGGCTTGGCCCCCTGTGCCCTCCTTCATCTGCTACTAGTTGCAGGGACCCAACTTAGCCATACATACCAGAGGCAGGTGGTCCTGGCCTGGGCAGTGCAGGGCACGCAGCAGGGAGGATGCAAGGTCCAGGGAAGGGATCCCTCACAAGCAGATGTGTGAGTTGTGGTACCCAGTGCTTGATTAAGTAAGTGTCTGGGGGAGGGCACAGTTGACTTCAGCTCTGTCTAGATTGCCAGTGGGGACTGCTCAGAAATTTAACTTTTAACAGGGCAAGGTGGTATTCACTGCAAGCTCAGATAAAACACCTGCTAAGTGTTCTGTGTGACAAAGCTCTTAGTTTGACTACGTCTTTACACAGAGGCCGTGCTTCTATAACCATATCAGTTGAAGTTCATATCCTAGCTTGTGTCAGTAAAGCTCCTGTATTGCCATAGAATTAGGGTCACCTAGTATAGACTCACTTGGATGTGCCAAAATCCAACCACAACTGCTTTCTAGACTGTAACTGAATCCTCTAAGTCTTTGCCCTTGGACACAGCCTGCTGCATTTACTTGTGCCCTATACAACCAGGAAAACAGAGTCATGGGAATTCACTGTATTAGATTCTGATGACAATCTCAGCCTTTCCCTAGTGAGGACCAGGTGGGGCAGGGCTGGCCTTTTGTACAATTTTATGTATATGGTGGGATGATTTTCTATCGATTCATTCTCCAAGAACTCTGTCCAATATTTCAGTCCCCTTCAGCTCAAGGTCTTCTCCCGATTAGACAGAAGAGCTCTCCTAAGGCTGCCTGACAAGAGCGTATTTTCTATGCGCTGTTTGATTTCTCTCCTGGGCTGCGTGAGGAATGGTGGTTGGAGCTGCTGTAACAGTCAGAGAGAAAAAAATAAACAGCAGAAGTTAATATTTGTGCTGTGCATCTGTCAGATAATAAAGTTAGCTGGAGAGAGCATCGCATGACATCTTTGCATGCATAATTCAGCACTCATTTGCTCAGGAAGCACCCAGTTCCTTTTTCCTCCTTTCCAGACAGGTTGTTGAAGGGTTTTTAGTGTTTTTACAGCTGACAAGCTGAAACCCCCATTGGATTAAATTAAAAAAAAAACGTTTCTTTGATTATGGTTCCTAGATCCTCTGACCTTCTGAAGAAGGAAGGGAGGGGCTGGAAGCATGAATCACTGCTCAACAAATTCTACCATGTCTGAGCTCAGACAGACCTCATCAGTGTGAGACTATGAATTATGGACAGGGCTTTGACTTTTTCCAGTCCTCCTTATAGAAGGATTTTGCCAGATCTACAAATGGTGTAACCTGGTATACTCCACTGATGTCAATGAAACTAACCCTCTTTAGCCTAGCTGGGAATCTGGCATTCTTGGGGGCAATGTGCTGATATTGTAATTAGTAGTGGGTGTGATTAGTAGTGGATGTCCTCTGCCCTTTCCTGTCCTTCTTACATGGGATTTGAAAACAGGTATGCTAGTAAATCCAAAATTGTGAAGCCAGAGGCAAGTTGGTGTGGGCCCTCTGATGTGTTTGTGGCACAGCTGTGAAATATACCCCCAAGTCTTGTAAAGCTACGGCTGTTCTCCATGAAGCCGGGTTTTTTCTTCCTTCACAGCCTGAGATATGTTGTGTGAAACAACTTACATGATGGTTTTGCCAGCTGGCAGCAGTAGAAAAAGGAAACCCCCTCTGTCAGGCTGCTTCCTCCCAAACCTAGAAACATAGTCTCTCTACAGCTTGAGTTTTTTAATCAAAACACTCACTGCTTGCTCAGCTCATCCCAGGGCCACTCTGCTGCTGATTAAACCCAAATCACAGCAAAAAAGCCCTTCCCTTTACCTGGTGAGATTTAGCTTTACCTAAAAAGAGCCGACAAACTGACCTTCCAAAATGCTTTCCAGCAACTCCAGCTGTCACAGTACTAGTAATGCTATTTGCTGTGCACTAAGACTTGGAGTCTGAAAGCTGTGTAAGGAATCTAAATACTGAATTAATTGTCACTGGTAAGTGGGCATCCTGTTGTTGTGACTGGCGTGGTCTGAGAAGTGCAGTGCAAGTGCCCCTTGCTGGTCTGTGAAGCCTGCACTCTAGAAGGATTAGGCTGAAAAGAAGGCCCAGAGCTCCTCTTTCCTCACCTCACCACCAGACATCGAGAAAAGGGATTCTCAATAAGGGTACAACAGCCCCCCGGGTCCTTGAGATCCATTCATGGGTGCCATGGGGTGTCACACAATGTTAACGCTATTAGGACTGCAAGTGTGATTCACAAGATAAAGCCAGAGATTTCAAATAGAAAGCCAGAGTTTCTACTTGACCACAGATGTGGTCTTTCCGAGTTCTTTGCAAAAGAAAAGCTGCTCTATTAGTTTTCTGTAGTCAAACAAGAGTGAAAACGAAGAGCTGGTATTTTCCAAGAGGTGCCCTGAGTCTATTTAGGGGTGTCTGAAGTCTATCCAGGGACACCTCAAGTCTAAAAAGGTTGAGAAACACTGATGTAGAAGGAAATCGAGATAATAAATCTTCTGGCTCTTCATGGCCCCAAGATGGCATGGTCCAAGAGCTGGGGATGCTATTTAGGGCCTTGCATCCATTTTGGTCTGAAGTACAAGCTGTTGATCCTTTGCTTATCTATGTAGTATCTAAGGCTGCTTGCAGATGGTTAAAAAAAAGAATAAAAAAGGGTGCTTTATTGGAAGAAGCAGCGTGTTACAGATACTGTGGAGCTGGGTCGAAGTGTAGATTAGGCACTTCAGTGGGACTTATTGGCACTTTTATATAAAGCTGTTTCAACCAGCTCTAAGGTAAAAGTGCCCAAAAAGCCCCACAAAGCACCTGATTTACATAGACATTGGGCAAGTCAGGTCCAACTAACGCACTGCTTCTGGGCACGCACTGGGTGGGTGCAGGAGCGTGGCAAGTTTAAAAAAAGTACCACGGGGGTTTTTTTTGTTTTTTTTTTTAAGCATCTGCTAGCAGCTTAAGAGTAGAATTATTTTCCCTACCAACAAGTTCAATTGACACATCTGCAACAACAAGGGACTGGATAAATGCCTGATCTAGGGTGCAGTGGTAAGAGCACTGTACTGGGAAGTCAGAAATGCAGGTTTAACTTTGTCTTGGCGAGGGGACTCCAGAACCAGAGTCTCCAGCTCCTTGAGCAAGTGCTTTTATTACTCAGCTTAGGGACTTAGACATGGCAGAGGCCTTCTCCAGCAACATTGTTTTTCCAGGACTTATGCTCATGGATGTGTGCATGTAGCTGTTCATATACCAGGCCAGTGCATGAATCTACTGCCCATTCTTATATATCACCGTACAAAGCCAGAGCCCCAAATGGCCAGATAGATAGCTAGAAATCTTCTATTTAATTCACAAAGATAATTTGAATCCTTCCTTAAGTCATCCAATGGATCATCAACACGTCTGTGATGCCACATACCGCACATTCAGATATTCTCCATGGTGCAGCTGGGGGAGGGGGTTGACTCTTGGATATACAGGGGTCAAAAAAGCCTATGGAAAAAAGAAGTGGAGCAGCGCATTCATGGGCAGCATGTGCTGCTCAGAAGCAGAGCCAGGCCAGCTGGAGCCATGCTGTGGTTGTCATCCAGACTCTGTGTGGCAGAATTGCCATGGCTGCAGCCCCAGGGGGCCCTGGGATCCTAGGTAAGGCTGATGGGGCCAGCCCAGTGCTTGCCCCAGCCTCTCCTACCTAACCCGGGGTAACTTGCCAGATGCCAAAGTTTGCGTGGCACAGACATTCCCCAGGGACAAGTAGCAGCGGTGCAAGGTGCACCACTGCTAGTTGCCCTGGGGGAACCAATGTCCACACTACATGTGGATGTGGTCTTAATGCCCTTATGCAGCTCCCGTTCTGCCCTTTGCAACTATGTTTTCCCCTCCTGAACATGCGCAGAAGTGCTTCAGTGCTGTGCCAGAGGTACACAAGTCCTTTTATATTCTGTTGTGATTCAACCCCACTGTGGATGTACAAAGCTGCGACTTTCACCCTAAAATTGTAGTAGACTCAAAGCCACCTCATGTGACTGTCTGACCCTGGTTCATCTTTCTCCTGTATTTTTTCCAGCCAGCTGATATTTGTAGCACCTACCCAGGATAAAGGAGATTTCGGGAACCTAGGTTTTAGACTTACCTCCCTCTGAGGGAGTTTGAACCTTGAGCTCCCACGTTGTGGGACCACAAACTGTTCACAAGACTGCAGGCTGGGGAAGCCTGAGAACAATTGCCTGCTGTGGCGAGGCCACCGGACAGCCGAGAGGGAAAGTTTCCTGGGGCAGAAGGAAACCAGGCAAAAGAGGGATGCTGACTCTGTGGCTCAGGAAGGTAGATGTTGGCTTAGTTGGGGGGAAGTCAGACATTCATGGTTGTTGGTGCACTGAGCATTATAGTCATTGGGGAAAGCACATAATCATCACTGGGCAGACAGCAGGTTTCTTCACATGATGCTCCAAATTGAATCTTTCCCCTTGAGGCCCAGGTTGGAAAGCCTTGAAAAGCAGTCCTCATTACAGTACTTCTTCATGCAGAATAGACCTTTTGAATGATATGACCCAGAATCTTTGATAGGAAGGAACATATGCTTATGTGTTGGATGGACGGGTAGGAGCAAACTTTCCTAGATCCTTAAAGAAAAGGAAAGCTCACACAAGTACAACACAGCCTTCTCCAGCCCCCTCTGTCATTAACCAACCAAACTTTCTGGGACACACAGCCAGCTTACACAGAGACAGAGACAGACTATGGCCTAAGGATGCATTTACGCACCTCCTATGTAACTGTGAGGAGGCTCCATCTCCACAGGCATCTAAGTCAGTGAAGAGCTGTGTGCCTCTGCAGGATGACAAAATTCACTCTGGGTACACAGGAGACACATGTATACTTGTGCCCATTGAAAGTATAGGAGAATTACATGTTTACGCAGGCACAAAAGGATATCTTCCTAATTCTCATCAGCTGTCTCAGAACCTTGCCAGCAGCTACACATTAGGTAGTCCCAGGGATGAAATAAAATTTAGCAAGAACTCTTTTAGTATAATGCTGATAGTTGTGAGCAATATTTATAACCTAATTCAACACAGCACCTAAACATGGACCTACCTTGAAGCACCTGTGTAGTCCTGTAAGTGTAAATAGAACTAGCCATGTGCTTCTAAACAAGATGCATCTTTAAGCACCCTTTTAACCTATGATCTCTGATATGTCACTGAGAACATGAATCCTGTGGAAAAGCATCCTGGGTCACTTACAGTGCACTGTAAATGAATTAATCCATAATTAACAATCAATTAAACCTTAACTAATTAATTCTCAAAATTTAGTGGTTAATCAATAGTAAGGAGCAATTTGAGCAGTCCTTTCAACACAAATTCTAGCATGCTTTGTGTAACAGGTAGCACTGTAGGCACCTTCTGTCCTCATCCACTCCTTTCTTATTGACAAATAATGCCTAAAGAAAAGGAGGCTGAATTTAATCAGCTTAACTCTGACATTTCATAACTTTTGCATGATTGGCAGTAACCTTAATAATTTTCTTTTTATTTAGTTTGTGTGTGTGTGTATTTATATGTAGGATTTTTTTATTTATGCATATAAAATTATATGAAATAGTACATATCACACACACACACACACACACATACACACACACTTCCAGTTATCTACGTAATTGTTCATCTATTGCCCAGTAAGTATTCAGGCTTGCTAGTTCTTTCCTTAGTGCTGGGAATTTAGCTATTTAATAATACCACTTCCTATTCATAACATTTTACCTTTATTAACTGTACCACACAAGGAAAAATCACAAGTTATAAACTCAAAGGTAACACTATATGACAGGAAATATTAACTGAATTAGAACAAATTGTAAGCTTTCTTACAAATCTTTACGGTGTTTTTCAGTTCATTTCCCCTAAGCTGGAGAAAATGTGGGCCAATATAAATATAAGATGAAGATAGGAAGGAAAATATGTGTTACTGTGTTGCTAGGTAAGTGGACCTTTCCTGTGAAGCAAACGGACTGGTTGGTTGCAGCTGCTATTATTTTCAGACAGGAAATGCAGTTCTTTTTCTAGCAGAGTGGAAACTCATAGACCTAGTTAGAACTAAATGATATATGTAATCCAGCATCCAAATTTGCCCCATATGTTCATCAAAAAACCCACTTTGAATGAAAACTGCAGTTTTTTAGAAGTTTCTGGCCAATAGAACAGAGAACTTATGAATAATGAGGCACGCTCAGGAGAGTCTGGGAGAGAACTTCCTTCTCCAGGGGTGAAGCAATGGAGGTAAGGAGCTGGTAAATTTGAAGCAGTAAGCTCGGTGACTCTGGAAGGCAAGACATCCATAAAACCCTGGTTAAATCCATAGCTCTGGGCGGAATACAGAAGGGAAAAAAAAACCCTAACCACATAATTTGTGGTTTCAAAGCTATGCAGGAGACTTGGACTGTATTAAAATTAAGGGTGTCAGGCTTTCAAACCTCTTAGATAACTTTGGAAGTCTCAGCCAAATGATATTAAAGAAAGTGGAAAGTCAGCCTTGCTGGTTTTTTTTTTTTAAATATTTTTCCAGTCTATATGTGGAATAAAACCAGTCAGTTTAAAGAAATTTCTCCCTAGATTTTTTTAATGGTCATATTCACCTAGAGAAACTGGTTAATAGAGACAACCTGAAAATAAACCCTTGGGGCGCTGACAGATGTGGAAACCCCTTCCCCCCACAAAACCACAAAAAGAAAAACATGCTTTACTGTAAGAAGCAGCGTGTTACTTGGACTTGGCTCCACAGCATCTGTATAGATTGGGTGCCTCAGCGTGGCTTTTTGGCACTTTTATCTAACAGCTGTTTCAGTCTTGCAAGAGTCTATGGCCTAGCCCTGCCACCTTAGGACACACCTACTGCTGCACCCATACTCTCATTTGGGATGCCATATTTCCTAGGCACTCTACACTTTCAGGAAGACTCACTGTATATCACATAGTCACTTGGCCCAGGAGCCAGAGACCCAACTTCTAGGCTTCCCTCAGGCTCAGGTGGTTTGAACCAGTATCTCCTGTTTAACAGGAAAGTACTCTGGTCTCCAGGGCTAAGTACAGGCAGTCAACAAGCCCAAGGCTGAATCGATTCCATCTTTGCAGGCTAGTCTAAACTGCAAAGATTAAATTGAGAAACAACAGAACAGACATTCACTTTTGATTCAGAAAATGAGGCCACATACCTGCAGTGGCTCAGGCCAGAAGCCAGAAGGCACTAGAGCATGGGCTGTGTGTTTACTTCCTCTTCCTCATGCCCCTGAGGTCTCTGGGATTTGCAGTCCAGAATTACAGCAGCAGGACTCTGCAGAGTTGCCCATCACTTCCTCTTCCCGCTTCCAGGTGCTTCTGGGATTTACAGTTGCAACCAGCAGTAAGTTTTTAGCAGGGCATGGCAGCTCTGCTCTGTACTCAGGGAAAGGGAAGTTTAACCCTCCTCCCTAGCCCCAGATCCTAGCCTGGGGAGGGGGAGGGATGGGGCAGTCTTTGCCCCACCCCCAACCCTTCTCTGCTGGAGTAGACAGCCCAGCCCAGCCCAACCCAGGGCTGGAAAGCATGCTAGGATGTCGGGGACTATGTTTTAACTTGAACCAGGAAGGGGTCTGGGACAGAAATTTCATAAACTGGTTTGACCCAAATCAGTTAAGTCTGATACTACATTCAACCAGATTTACCTTAAACCAGTCTCAGCCATTCTGGAACGGGTTTATGTACACTGAACTTCTGTTCAGTTAAAGGTTTAAACCAGTTTCTGATTACTAAAACAAATTTAACTTCTGTCCCTAGCCCAGGGCATGAGCCAGCCACAGCCCAAAGCTGTTTCTAGCCCTCCTCTTGAAGCTGGCCCACTGACCAGCCTTGGGGAAAAAACGTGTGGGGTCACAAGAACATCAAGCCAGAGGAAGGAGGCCTTAGTGAAATGGATGGTGAGCTAGAAAGGAGGGGAGCCTGGTTTGTAGCTATGATATCTACTGGCTATCCTGTACCTTGCATTTAAACAGCAGTGGAATAATTTCTGCCTGACTGGAGGCAGGGACCAAGGAATGATTCATCATATCGAGCCACCCTCTTTCTAGCTTGTTCTCCTTCCCTGGCTCCATACATCTTCCCCATGGCAGTCCAACTGGTCATCTTCAAGAGGAGGGTGAGAGAGTGCTCTGAGTAATGCTTAGCTCATAGCATTTTATAGGGAAGTAAGAGATACAAATCCAAGCCCCTTCTGGGTTAGGGGGACATAGCTACACAGGTGGAATCAGAATCCAAACTGTGCCTAAATGCCAAACATTGCAGTTACACAGCTACTGAAGTGCCTCTTAGGCACATAAAAGCGAAATAGGATTTAGTTCTTAGAAATAGATATTATTTTTTTAAATTTCCCCAGGGATTTTGGGAGAATCGATAGAAAAGTAAAAACAAAAACAAAACAGGTTTGTTTTTTCGAAGACTAGGTTTGAGGTGAAAATAGTGATAAACATTTTCAGTTTTCAAAAAACAAAACCCCCAAATGCTGAAAATACTAGCTAAACTCAAAATCCATTTATTTAAATGTTCTGGTTTTGTATTTTCAAAACAACTTTTTTTTTAAAAGGAGAGAAAAATCAGTTAAACTATTTTACCCAGCTGTATTGGTAAATCCACTGACCTTTCACCACTGGGATTTTTTGATCCCATTGTCTGAAGCACTATTCATCTCTGACACACAGGTGTTCCCTGTGGTGCTGGACAGCTAGCCAGCCTCTGACAAAGGGAGTGGAGATCAAAGGGAGTTCCCAATGCTGAATCATAATGGCAGACTTGTCCCCAGGCCATTGACAATAACTATTCTCCATAGTGGAGCAATAGGTTAAACACTGCGTATCATGTTGACCAAAACTGTCCCATTGTTTTCTTCTGCTCCTCCCCTGTCTTTTTGTTGTTCCTCCTGGTTCCTCCATCTGTTATCTCTTGTTTTAGGGCTTCACTACACCACAAAGGTTTTGCTGGTATAGTACAGATTGGCTCTAGTGTCCAAGCTCTCTACTGGGGATACAGTTTGTATGGACCAAAGAAGTTCTTTTGCTCATATTGCTAAACTTCCTCTCTAGAAAGGAAACATCTACATAGGAGTGCAGGTTGCCAAACTAAAATGCAAGTCAAGTCCTCCAGCATCACTCAGTTCAAACCTACGAGTTTGGCATTATCAGCATCACACAGGAACCAGTTAAGGAGTCATGAGCACTGCTGACAGTGGAGCTAGCCATTCCACAAGGAAGCAGCAACTCAAATTGCAGCAGCCTATCTGATACTAATCCAGTCGCTGTTCCACTCACCATATTGCTCATATGTTGTTTTCCAGTGTGACCACTTCCATTTGAGCTAAAGTAACTCAAGAGATATTGAGTGTAGATCATTCAAATGAATGTTACAGTGACACAGGGTACTTAGAGCAAGAACGATCACCTTGTTCTGTGTTCCTGGAAGGCCTAACACAACGGTGTCCAGATCCCTGACCAGGTCTTGCAGGCTGTACAATAATGGTAATGATAATCAGGCAAAACGGAAAAATCCCTGAAGATCTGAGAAGGAGAGCAGAGTGGAATCTGGCTCATGTAGAGCAGGGCTGTCCAACTCACGGCTTCAGGCTTCCCCTCCCTTTACTTCCTGCTCCCCTCCCCGAGGCAGCACAGGGCGTGAGAGTGCAGCCCGCAGCTGTGGGAGCTAGGGAAGGGGCCAAGGGCCTACACGCATGGCTTTGTGCAGGGGGAGTACTGTACCCACATGTGGTGTGATTTGGTACAGCACAGCACGGGGGCATCCATGCAAGGCACCATGCAGCACAGCAGGGATGAGGGGGGCATCCGCATGTGGCATGGTGCAGCACAGCAAGGGGGGTGTTCATGTGAGATGCCATACAACATAGCAGGAGAAGGAGGGAAGTGTCCATGCATGGTGCAGTGTGGAGAGGTGGTACGCTCATGCAGTCAGTGGCCCTGGGAGCACCTGGCCCGTGCAGGTGCGGCCCCCACAGGTTACAGCCCCCAAACACTTACAAGTTGGACAGCCTGGATATAGAGGCCAAATAAATTACCTTAATCCTATTGCAGATAGAAAGATAGTTACTTGTGTTAGTCTGAAGTTAAGCAGAAGGCACAGTAGGATGGCAAACTATGGACTAATTCAGAGAGGCATGAACTTTTTTAGGCTATAGTCTGCTTCATCAGATGAATAGTTAAGTACCCGACTGAACAGTTAAGTATGTTACAAAATCTGGGGGCAAGGATGTTTACTGTGGTAAAATGGAGACCAGGCTAAGCAACAGTGTGGTCAACTTGTTTTGATTTAAACAAATGCTTCTCATTCTTTATGGCCAGAATCAAATGTCCATTACATTTTCTATTCTATTTTTTTTAACAGAACAATCTACTGGATCCTCAACGCTTGATAATATAAGGCAGCCTTCTCATCAATTCTGTGAACTGGCAGTCTGCACCTCCATGAGACAGGGAAGGAGTATATTTTATAGAGCAATGCTAATACTAATAGCAACATTAAAGTATGGGGAAGGATTACAAAGGTAATGTTGACATCTTGCTCACTAATGCAGGCTATTAACAACAGATAATCACCTTTAAGTCAGTCACCTTTAGCCTTGAAGTAGAATGGACAAACAATTATTCCATTAAATTACTCCATAAGAGTAATTTAAATTGAAATAGATTAATCTCAATAGGGCCAAATACTGGCTTGGAAAAATATCTAGATACTGAGGAGCCACCTTCCTAGAAGATTAAAATGCCCCATAAAACAGACTACACAAAATCCCACTTCAACAGTAGACAACTGTGCGGCATTATGCCTGAACTGGGGTTCTCAGCTTAGTCCTGATGGGATGCAAATGGCAGTCCTTGACCCACACACGGCCTGCTGGGTCCATTACATTTTTAGCTCAGTTGACCCATGAACTCTCACCCCCGTGGGAATTCAGGAAGCATCGGTGTTCTGCCGCCCTCATATTTTGCTGAAAGTGTCATCCTGTCTTGATCCCAGTATGAGTGAGAGACTCTTTCACAAGAAAAACACTGGCATGACTGCAGTGAAAATGCAGGATGACTGAAGGGACTGGTCATAATCAGTAGCTTACGAGAGGTTGGTCTTCAAAGGTCAAAAGCATTGTGCTAGAAATGACAAAGGGATGATTGAGAGCAGTTTCTTATGGGAGGTAGGTTATGATATTGGAAGTGGTCCTGATGCAGTATTCACTATATTGATTTATATAGAAATCAGATTTATATGTGCAATGAGAATGGAGATTTAGATGTCCCTGTAGACCTAGGAGTGTTTTACATGCAAGTTCTGGAGCACGCAGGATAGCCAGTCTGCATCTATCTGCCAGCCGTGGGCATTACACACCATCCAAATGCCACAAAATGGCAGTGTGTTTTCAGCCCTCATCTCACACAAGTACTCAATTTACTATTTGAACTGTTAAAAGGGAAAGGGGGGGGGGGAATGGAACAAGAAACAACCGGAAACTAGTTCTTCATATTGCTTTTCTGAATCGTGTTTGGAGCCTCCTATACTCAGGACTGTCGTAAAAAGTCTAGGTACTCACTCTTAGTCAAAGTGTATATTTTTCCCCACTGGAAACTGCCCCGCCATATGGTTTACTTGTTCCTGTCATTTTGTATGAGCAACTATGGGCCAGAATGAAACTTGAGGTAGAACAAACATTGTATGAAAAAGAAACCACAACTACTGGAAGAGGGAGCAGAAGCAAAGGAGACTGTTAGCATCGTAACCTAAAAGACATGGCCACAAGATTTATTTATGTGTGTAAGAAACCTTTCTAATCTTGAAAAAGAAACCTCTTTCTTCACAGACAGCTTTTCTCCCTGCTTCCATTATACGCGTCTTATTTTATTATTGAAAAGTGGCCCGTGCTTGCTAAAGTGCTCATGCTCATTTGTTACTGTAGGGTTGCCTCTGGGTGCTATATTCCTGTTTGGGTTTTAAAGCTTTATTGGGAAAGAAGCATGACCTAGGCTTCAGGGGCAATCACAAGGATATATACATGCATATAGCAGAACCTGGATTTTTTTGTATAGGAGTAGTTTTTGCAATTTGCTTAATTCACAGTGAGTGACCAAATTACAGACAAGCAGCACAATTTATTCCTGCAGGTTTTAGTTCAAAGGGTGCCACTTTTCCACTCAGTTGGAGCACAGCTGCAGTCCTTGGCAACTGATCGGAGAAGCAATTCCCTTCGAAACAAAGGCTATAGCAAACAGCTGGAGCACCTCAGCAATCCTGCACAACTGTTTGCTGTGGCTCTATACTCCTGGCTAGTTCACCAAACTTCATCTTTACAGGGGACTAAGGAACCTAAACCTGCAAGGAATCTGGGGTCTGCTGTATTACACACACATATTATGCACACACAAATCCAAACACATTGACATGTACCTTAAAGGGACTTCCAAAGCTCCAAAATCAAATACTCAAAAGGTTAGGAAATGGCAGCGTTAGAACTGCTCTTGTGACCTTAATTTGGTTTCCTTGACAGGTTTAGACTTAAGTCTGCACCTGTATTCAATGCTCTTCTGAGAAAATTCCTGTTGACTAATTCAGAAAACCCTGGAACAATTACTGCAAAGTATATCTCCAAACACCCAGTTGTCTTTGCATCTCTTTAACTGACCACAATGGGATTTACATACATATAGCAAGGTGATAAAAGACTCCCTTAGACCTAATCCACATGCTTTCTTATGATTGTTGCCCTGAAATAACAGAACATTTTGCAAAGATTAGCAGTTATGAAAAATTACAAGCAGAATGAACTTCAGGAAGCAAAGTTGAGAGTCACCAGCAGAGACAATATTATTAGTGCCTCTTAATTCACAATGCCAGGAAAGGAGAAGTTACAGTGCAGCCTAGTATACAGCCGAATTAACTCGCTGTCTCTGTTTTATGTTCCATTTCTATATGTTAAGGACCTAGCCTGTTCATTCTCGCACTGTTCCCGTGTGGCTTTCTCTGGATAGCTGCCTGCTTTGGCTTTATAAACAGTGTGGTAGAAAATCAGAGTGTGATTATTCTCAGAGATGTTATCACTTTAAGCTCCAGTTCCAAACCAGAAGTAGGGATGAGGAACCAAAACCAGACTTCCTATCAAAGGCCACAATTCCATGGACTTTAGAGAGTTTGATTGAAAATCCCGTGCATTTAAGCAAGTAGCACAATGTGAGTTGGTTTTTTGGAGCATTCTTTCTGGGTGTTGCCAAACCTCTTATCTCTGAGGACTGGACTTTGAGTACTGATTTTAGAGGACCATCAGTGTGTTTTCTAAATTACTTAAGGGATTTAGGAGCATAAATCAATCAACTTTCAGGGCTTTCATTGATTATTTAGTATTTGGAGCAGCCCCATCTCCCAGGGGAAGGATCTCACTTTCCACTGGGTTCATATGAAGTGGTTGGGGTAAGGACAACGCTATCTGCTGGAGACTCTCTCTGTGAAAGACTTTACATTGCAGTACAAAAAACTAGAACTCTTGGTTCCAAAATGCTACCTTTTATTAGACCACCTGGAAAATGGCAAGAAAATTGTTCTTTTCTGCAAGCTTTTGGGATCAAAGTCCCTTCATCAGGCTCTGGTTAAAGTGTAGATGGTAGAAGATGGTAAAAAATCCCCATAGATAGGAAATAAACTTAATTTTTGCACAGAGGGAGCTGAAGATGGAAGTCTGTCCCTCTGGGTCCATGAGAGTGTCTTTGTGAGCTGTGCTGAGCAGCTCTTTGATGGGTTGATTAGGTAGAATTCCTTCCCTGGAGGTGTCAGATGGCAGGCAGGGAGGCAAAAAAACCCTTCCTTGTTATTCTGCAGTGAAGTTTAATATCCAAAATTGGCTAAAATTTGGCATCTTCCATGTTTCAGGGGTGTACTTGGTAGCCGTGTTGGCCTGAGACCAACATGGCTACCAAGTACATCCCTTTACATTGCGGTTGCACAGCATGGGGATGGGATTGACATTAAGGTTTGTGTTATCTGACAGAGGAAAACCACACTGATGCAACAAGTCAACATAGGATAAGAGAGGAAGAAGAGAAGTTAGGTTGACATTAGTTATCAGAGACCTCACGCAAGGGTGCTGACAACATGGATTTAAGCCTACCTCTTCCTCCCAGAGGTGGTATCTCTGGGTGAGACTTCACAACGAATTAGCACGGGGTGATGGAGAGAGCAGGAACAGAGGGGAGGGGTGCAAGCTGTATGGTTTTCTCTGCATTGCATAGTTCTGTAAATCAGAGGGTGTCTCTGTTTCATTTTGAATTCCAGCATAGTCTGGAAATTTTCCATTGTCCATCAACATATGCCGTAAGGGAACCCAAACCACAGGCTTCCATATGAGAAGTAAACATTTAGGACCCAAACCAGGATGATGATAACCAGAGCAGAAACCCATCAGTAGGCCTTCTCTCAGGCATTATTAAGGCCTTGCTCTAATCTTGATCACAGCACTTCACTTAGTCCCATGAAACATGCTTCCCCCCCCTCCACTGCTTGGCCCCTACCACCCTGCCTTCAGGCTTTTCGAGAGCTTCCTGGAGAATATCCTCAAGAGGGGGAAAAAAAAAGCCATGAACTATTGTAAACTGAAGTAGTGTATTTGTGCCAGCAAACTAAAATTAACCCCTGAAGTGCCACATGCACAGCAAGGTCTATGCAGGGCATATCAGCAGAGGGGTGCATAGAGATTTTAGAGTCAAAGATTGTCTCTGAATTCAGCCTGGGACAAGAAGGACTGTGTAAGCTGCATCCTCCCAGCCCTGATCGAGTCCAAGGAGTTGCTATGATTCAAAAATACACCTGTCATAATTTCTCACCTGCATCCACCTTGTTATAGAGACTTTATAGATGAATTTCTTGCTGTTCTCCAACAGCAAAAAATTATGTCATCTCTGCATTGAACCAAAAGCGCTGGCTTGTGAGGACGGGCGAGACGTAGGGTCCTGTCCAGTTCCTGTGGGAGAAAAGGCAATAAATGAGTATGCATCTCATGTTTACATCTGTAAACCCAATGCTAATTCACCTGCACAGAAAATAAGTGGGATTTTGCTTCCTGGTATTCCCTGGCACAAGCCTGTAGTCCAAATCACACTCTGGCCCTTAGTACTTACATATATTCAGTGTCTATAAGGAAGGTGGGGCCCATTTCATCATGGCTTTGTGGGCAGACCCTATCATGGGGGTGGTAAAAAGCAGAAGACTTCAGTGGAACAATACTGATTTACACCAGCTAAAAATGTAGCCCACAACATGTTCCTGGGGCACTGAAGGAGTTAAAAGGAAATAGCATTGCCCAGTATTTTAAGTTTCCATTAAAATTAGCAAGTGTACCAAGTGTAGAAACATTTTCATGGATTTGTACTGATTTCCTTTTCTGCTATCGCATGATTCTGTTATTATAAAAGATAATACTTCTAGTCAAAGAGCGGGAGAGGAGGGGAAAGGGGGAAGTATTATTTATATTTTCTTTCAACTGATCTTTGAAAAAGAACCCCTGCTGCTTTGGGAATCCAAACCGAAGAGGTTTGTGATAACAACTAAGAACTTAAAACCCAGAAAGAGTGTGATTAGAAACTGGTGGAGGCCTCAGAAAGTAGGTTGCTTGCTGAAACTGGGAGCTGGTCAATCAGGGGAAAATTATTGCAAAATTACTATTTAGGGCATTACATTGGATCAGCTTAAGTAGCAAATTGGCCCTTTGAAGGTATGGCTAGACTACTTCCATGGTGGTCCCAGGCCAGGCTTGGAGAAGAACACCTCATGTACCTGCTCCTGCTCTGAACATGTCAAGCCCAAAATTGAAGGACTGAAGCCTCTCTGAGGGCTCCCATTCAATGTCTTTAATGTTGCTTGAGAGCCATGGCAGAGGGAGCATCTATATTTTGAATAGGCAACAGTAGCCTATAGGCAGAGGGGGGTGGCTGTACTCCTGGCCTTCCTCAGAACTTAGATGGGTCTCCTGTGTAGCCCTGACTCCAGCATCTATCATTGACCACCAGAGCACTTAGACTAGAGGTGCCCATTTTTGATATAATACCCACGTATCAGAGCTTTCAGCTAAGAATTTGGAATCCTGGTTGTAGGCCCTGGTGCCTGGGCTGTTTCTGCATTTTCCACTTAACAATTATTGGTCCAAAACCAGAAATAACCCTGGTAGCAGGAACAAGTACCCTGGTTTCCTTCCTCCCTGCTCAGCACTGAGCTACAGTCATGTTCTCTTGCTTGCTCTCCTTCTGTATCCATGCCTCTAGCATTTCTGCCTGGTCAGTAGACCAGATTCAACAGGAAGGGGGTAGGTTGTTCCCACTGTAGTTTGCTGCTTAGGGAACCCTCCTTGAACAGTAGGTCTGAATCCCCTCAGGCCAAGGACAGCCTGAATCAGTGCTCTACTCACTAAGCTGCTAAAGGAAAGGCAGGTGCTGCTACCATGTCTTCCCTCTGGATGTTTTTGGTCTTGAATTGATGGAGGCAGCTACACTCCAGAGAGGGGCTGGAGGTCAGACACGTTCAGGCATCTGGTGTTTCATCTTGACTAGCTCTAACTCAGGGGTGGGCAAAATATGGCCCGCGGTCCAGATCCGGCCCATGAGACCATTCTATCTGGCCCACAGGGTCTCTAAAAAATTTAGAAAATATTGATCTGTCCTTGGTTCCTGTCAAAAAGGACAGAAAGCAGGGGCAGGAGGACCCAGGGGAAGCCTGGCAGGCTCCTGCAACAGTAGGGTCCCTCGGGCCCTGCCCCCCCAGCCGGTAGACACCATGTGACTGCACTGTGCCGGAAACTCAGGTGGGGGGTGGGGAGGGCAGGGGAGGACCCCGGACAGGGAAGGAGTCTGGGGAAAAGCAGCCCCTTGCCTTCCCCATGGCGTATGCTCCCAGCTGCAGCTGCTTGTAGCCCGCAAGGGGCTGCCTGTGCCTGCTCAGGACAGCCCCGCGTGGGCTGCGAGTGGCTGCAGCAGGGAGTGCCGGCCACAGGGAGGGTGAGGGGCCACTTTTCCCCACACTCAGCACTAGCTTGTTACCTACCATGGAGCAGGGGTTGGGGCTGCATGCTGCCTGCTCCCCCCCCCGGCCTGTACTGCGAGGCTGGGGGCACTAGAAGTGAGCAGGAGTTTGGGGCCCTCACTGGTGTCCTGGAGCCAGCACCAGTGGGGCCAGGGCAGGGTGGCAGGAGTACAGGGCCCCGGCCAGCAGGGGCTCTATGGAGCCGGGCCAGCTCCCTCCACTCCCTGCTGGTGCAGCCCAGCCCAGCTCTGCAGACCCCTGGCAGCCTATGCCCCACTCTGGGCCCCACTGGTGTCTGATGCTGGGACATTGGTCCCAAGATGGTGACCAGGGGGCAGGACACTTGTAAAGGGGCGGGGCTACCCATGCGGCCCTCAACAGCCTGCCAAAACTGAGTAAGCGGCTCTCTGCCCAAAATAATTGCCTGCTCCTGCTCCAAGTGCTCTGGGTCATCTTTTGGAGGTGCATAACTCTCTCTGTTGAATCTATAGGGAACTTAGGTGCTTCACTCTGTTTCAGTGGTAAGCAAACAGTGGATCTCAATCCACTGGTAGCTCTCAGAGCCTTTTGGGGTCGATTTGAGGCTGGGGTGGGGGGCTGAGTGCCTGTGTACATGCACACGCATGCCCCAACCCAGCAGGTCAGTCCACTGGGGAGGGAAGGGGCGGGGGGCTAGATCGAGGCCCCTGTGGTGAGGGACAGTGCCGCAGAGGCAAGAGCAGGGGTAAACTGAGTGGGGCTATGGCTAGGTGGGACTTACCTGCTGGGGAGGTGCGCCCCCAAATAATTTTTTCTCCCCCAAAAGTGGGGGCTTTTGCTATCCATTATGCCTAGGTTAAGTAGACCAGGCTGACTGGCATACAAGAGAAGAAACAAGCAGCCTAAACACTGAACATCAATGAGATGTTCCATAATTTAGACATATGGAGAAGATTATGGTATTTAAAAAAATATGACCTTTTTCCACAGCGAAGAAAGAAAAGAAAAGACAGAAAAAAAGGAAGGGAGCAGAAAATGGAATATTTTTCATTTAGTTTTGTTCGATTGAAAGCCAAGCAAATTCATGATTTTTTTTTTTAAAGGACGTTTTATTTCAAACATTTTTACAGGTATTACTTACCACTTCTGATTATCTTTAACTAACATAGCCTGTGGGGAGAGAGGCCTATTTCATCTGTAAATTTGGTCATGAGAGATTAAATTCCTCTCTAGCTCCCAAGTCAGCATCAGTCATGGCAGACAGCCACATAGATGGAGAAAGCTAGCAATGCCCTAGCTCAATCGTGCATGTATTCAGATCACCAAGCAGGTTAAAACCTATAAGAAGACATTCGTCTGAATCACCTGAGCTGCAAAGCTTATTCTTAAGGCTCTAATTTGATTTCAGATGGATGAGTTTAAATCACAGATATAATGTATCTCTTAGAAACAGTTTACAGATGCATTCAACTAATCCTGACAAGGTAATTCATAACTGAATTTAACTTGTGCTCTGATGTGAAAAAGAAGGGATGATACAATCTCCCTCCCTCTAGGCATTCTTTGAGGAGATGAAATAGTGTTTGCTTTTCTGTGAGGTGCTACTATACTACATCAATACTAAAATGACACATCAATAGGCTCAGTCTTCTATTTGAGGTGCTGCACTGTTTTTAAGACTGGTTTAACTGAGGAATGGTGTAGTCGATCTCTTAACCTAACACATGTGGTGCTGCCAGTCGCATGTGATCAAAACTTATCAAGTCTCCAAGATCATGAGGATAGCTTAAAAATTACATTAAAAAAATAACAACTCTGGTTTTTCCAGTGTTCAAGGAGTTCACATTCTTAAACTTTTCTTTACACTCACAAGAATTAAAAAAGTACTCCCCCCCACCCCCAAACGAGATCTGAAATTTTCATACGAACCTTTCTTAAAGCTGAGGTTTAAAGGAAAGAGTCAAACATTAACAGATTCACGAAAATTTTGTGATTTGGTGACTATGTTATATGAACTCCATTCAGGTTATACGGTAACAAAATTTGTTAAGGTCTCAAGCTCTGTGTCAGCACAGAACTTTCTTTAGTTCCTATGTAAAACAGAGATATTTTCTGCTGGGTGTCTCCTCAAATCCCACAGATTAACAAGCAAAAGTGCAAATTATATAACTTTTTGGGTTAAGTTTTGATGGCGTTATTTTTACATTGCATACGCAAAACCTAGAGAGAAAAAAACCAGGAACCAATACATCATATGTTTTAGGACAGAATTTATTTTATAGTAATTATATAGATAATTTTGTAGAACATATGGATAATCCATACCATTAGGGGGGCTAATCCAAGCCCGTTCAAGTCCATGCATTTTTATGCAGAAAATGGGTACTGTTTAGAGAAGAAGTGTCGAACAAACTGCTTGTGGGATGGATCCGACCTGTTCTGGGGAAGAAGGGGGTGAGCTGGGGGCAGAGTCTGTCACTGGATTTGGGGCTGACTTCAGTGGCAAGGAGGTGAGAGCTGCTCACAGCGCCACCACATGCCTTGCCAGCACTAACCTCACCTTGCCATCATCAGGTCCAGATCTGGTGCATGAGAAGCCCCCAGACTGGATCTAGCTGGGGAGACAAGGTGAGTATGACATGCCTAGTTTAGACCATTGGACGGGAAATTGGTCTTGGAGTTTGCTGATCAACTGATGTAGGATCATTCATATATTTCACTAAAAGCTCCTTAAAAACAAGCTTTGTGAAGAGTTTGCCCTACAGGAGGGTCAGAAACAGGTAGTGCTGGCTCACATTTGCTTCTTGGCTTCAGAGTCAGGGGATGTGGATTGTATTCCCAGCTCTTCAGTTGGTTACTTCATCTCTCTGTACCTCAGTTTTCCTTTCCATCCTCTATCTGTGTGAGGAAGAGGGCATGACATTGCCTGATCTTTGGGGTAGTGTCTCTTGTGTGCCAGGAATAATAGAGCCTAACTAACCTTGGTTGTGGCTTCTGTGCTCCACGGGGGCACAGCCACAGGGTGCCTGAGGTCTGAACTTCAGCTTTTGCTAGACTTGTGGTGAGGGCTGTCTCTGGCTGATCTTACTGTAAATGATCCTTTAGGGTGGGAAGTGAAAGGCATCTGAGCATGATACTAGGCACATCTTTCTTTTGTGTGTTGTTGGCTAAAAAACTGGTGTGCCCTGAACCACAGTAGCTACTCAGCTTGGGCAGACTTTTGACCTTTGATCTTTTTTTGATTGGCTTTCCTGGATCTTCATGGATTTACAGCAGCTGAGTGTGACTCTACCAAAGGCCCTGGCACACCCATGGAACCATTCTGCAACCTGCTGGTGCAGATATAGTCAGTCCCCCAGGTTTCCTTTTCTGGACTTTTGCAAGGAAGCAAGCAAATTTCTGCCTTTACCTGTAAGATAGAGATAATAATGCTTCTTCATAGGGCTGTCAAGAAGTCGAGTTTGCTGATGTCTTTAAAGTCTGCCCCGGTTTTGGCATGAAAGATGTCAAACACTAGAAGTGTAAATTCTTGTTTGCGTGCACTGGTAGGAAACTAACTGTTCTTCTTTCCTGGGCAGCGTGCAATCAAATCCTGGTTATTTTTACAAGCATTCGCCAATGTGACCCTGGGCTAGACATTGCCATTTCCAATCTGCAGTCACAGACCTCTGTAGCCAAGTGACTATCTCTGCTTTTCGTTTTTGGGGTTGGGGGTACCTTGAAGTGAAAGCCAAGAGCCTTTTTCCTTGGCTATATTTGGCATATGCTTTCCTTGCTGGAGGTGCCACCTTTCACCAGTCTCACAGACTTTGTCATGGAGCTTACCACACTGGGAAAGGCAATACAGTTCATTAAACCACAGCATTACAGCTGTACCAGAGCATCCTTTGGATCAAATCCATCCTCTCAGATCTGCACACACGCACCAGTCCTATTGAATGCAACAGGAGTCCTAGGGACGGAGCTCAGCCTTTTGAAAGTCAAAGCCATGATATTTTTCTCAATCAAAAACATGTCGGACCTAGAGAGGAAAGTTTTCACCTGCCTTTTTTTTACTATTATTCTTGCCTTTGTTACATTGCTCACTGCCTTCTGTCTGATGTCTGGCAGCAGTTGATTCTAGCAGCAGGCAAGTTCAAAAGTCTTTGTCTCTGTGTGAGTGCTGACAAATTCCAGCGAGCTGCCACACAAATACAAACATCAAAGGGCTGGCATGTGTGTTTTCTGAAGCAGCTTTCTAGGTTTTACTGGTCTATAAAATACAGCAATGAGGATATAAAAACAAAGCTGTGATGGACTTAGCAGAGAGCCAGAGCAAGCAGGGAGAGAAACGATGAAAATGAGAAAAAGGGGATATGTGCAAGGGATGATGTATCGGCTCGGTGTCAGGAGGAACAGATTTCTGAATAACTGTGAAAAGCATAAAACTGGTTTAGCCATTAAAAAAAAAAAAACCCGATACAAATGAATAAAAGGGAAACTTCAAAGCATAAATTTCCTGACTGCATGACACTGATGTCTTGAGCAGTTGTTCTGTGTGAGATAGCGGCAGTGATTTTAATGAACTTTACAGTGGTATGAATAGGAGCAAACAATGAAAAGCGAGCACTTTAAAGCAGGGCTGTGCAGGGAGCTAATTGCTAGAACAGGATTTAACTGACAGATTTTTTTTTTATTAATATAGATATGAAAAATGATTGTTCTATTTGGGTTTAAAAAAATAAAACCCGCTAAAGAGCCTCAATCCGGATTTCTCAGCAAACCAATTGGATGCTTTATTTCCATGAAGCTCTTAAGCAAGTGCATAGGATGCTGAGCTGAAAGGCAGGGAGGTGGCGAAGGCAGGGAGGTCTTTTGTTGGACCGTAAGTTTATTCTAGTTGGATGCACAATCCCACTTTGATGTCTCAAATGAATTTCACAGTACAGCAGCGCGGGGAATCAGAGGATTAAAATAATTGGAAATGGGAAGACCCCGAGAATGGGTCACCTTGTCCTTCCTTCTAAATTAAAGCAGGATTGCTCCTTTGGGTTTTTGTTCTTGAACGCTTATTTTTACTGGATTTTGATTATTCGTTTTAGGGAAATACTACACCTACTTAGATCCCCAGCTGGTATAAATCAGCAGTGCTCTACTGAAGCCTGTGCATCAGTGTATACCAGCTGAGGGTGTGGTTCATGGAGTCCATCCCTTTGACACCTGTGCGGAGCCCCTACTCAAAGCACCTCTATACCTTCCAGCCCCCTTCCTGGACACCTGCCCCCCCACCTGCCCCAGCACGTAAGCAGTTATGGCCAAAGGTCCATTGGGTTTAACAGCCCATCAGACTACCATGGTTAAAGCACACCAGATTTAACAGCTAATGGTACACACTAAAATGTTGTGGTTAACGGCCTTTGACTTCACAACCTAAATGGCATCTCATGAGCCACCAAGGAAGTAACTTAAAACTACAGAAATGAATTTGGCACATTAGTGTCTAGCCATCCTGAATCTCAGTGGCATGGATGAGTGTTTTGTAACACTAAAAATCCACGAGGGAAGGCCTTGCAATCATATTGGACATTTATCCACAGACTTTTTTGTTTGGTGTCTCACCAGAGACCCATCGCTTCTGAGCCGACTCAATTAATCCAGTCTGCCCTGCACACGAGCGGAGGCGAACTGTGCTGCGCCACGTGCAGTAGAAGTGGCCAAATGTGCATCAGCGCTCAGAAAATGGCGGCGGGGGGCTTTGGGCCTCGAGCACCTCCAAGGTGCCATTTTCTCAATGCTGATGCGCATTTCACCACTTCCACAACTGCAAGCGTCGCAGCAATGGGTGCTTTTTTGAAGCACTGGCGCTGCTGTACTTGCAAAAGTAAAAATGCCCGTGGCTCTGATTCCTATCCTGCTTCCCGCCGCCTCGCAGGCTTCAGCTCTGACATAGCTGAAATGACGTGTAGCTCACCAAATCCCCGCCCCGACACCCCAGAGCATTTGAGTTTCCTTTCTGCCTCCACGGGGGAAGGAGGCTTGTGAGCTCTGGCAGGTGCATGTAGCGCTGCATTTCAGCCTGATATTGTGTTTCTCCCTGGAGATGCGCCTGTTACACAACACATGTCGGTGTCAATCCCCTGTAGCTGTACATATTGTTTGGCTCGAGTGAAGCAAAACACTTTCGCTGGTTGAACAACAACAGTCACAAGAGGGAAGCTGGAGTCAGGCCTGTAAACATGACTCATATTTCAGGACAGAACAGTAGAATCTGGAGCAAATCCAAAGTGCTTCATACAGCTGCTTTAACGGCCTTCGCCACGATCGTTGTCATCGTCGTCATCACCATTCGTTGCCAATGCGCAGTTAGCTTCTTAGAAATGGAACGAGACCAAAACCAAAAGTAAAAGAGCCGCTCCGCCTTCATTTCAGCGAAAAAATTATATTAATCATCAACTTGACTCCATATTTGGTTTAAATTAAATTACTGACTGGAACCTTGTGCTTTTCATGTACTCGCATATTTATTCTCCCTCACCGGGAGAGAGACCAGCTAAAGGGAAAGATATTTTGGAGCTTCTCAGATGGCTACAAATGAGGATGATTATAATCATTGGCGTTGAGAACGAGGGCTTTGTGCTCAGGAAAGTGGGAGGGAGGGTTTGGAAGAAGGAGACAAGGAAAGGCCTAAGAACAAGGGGAAAAAAAGTCACTTCCTTCTCTTTGAACCTAAAAGCAGCTTTTCTTTTTAAATAGGGAAGCCTGTTAGCTCCAGTCACTGTGCTAGTAAGCATGCTCAAGACAGAGAACCTAAATGCGGCGCTAGGCTTATGCTCAGGATGACTTGAAGGCAGCTATATTGCCCCATTTTGGGGACTTATGAAACAGGAGCAAGTGGGTGATTCCTGCTGCGCAGTGGCGCTTCTGTGCTCTGAGCAGTCTGTTCATGGCTTTTAGCTTCTGAGGGGTGATATGTAATTTGGAGAGTCCTGGTAGTCCAGGGGAAGAAAGAAGGACCCAAAATATTGCTCATTTTTAAAAACAAATCCTGAAATAGATATCTTTTGAGACTGGGAAAGCTAATAGAAGAAAGGCAGCGGTAGGGCTAGGTGCAGGAAATCTCATGTCCTCTCTGGGGGTGATGAGACTTTTTCAGAGTCAAGCTAAGATTTTCAAGTAAACTGGTGTTTAGGTGCTGGTGTTTTTAATATGCCTCTTGATACTCCAAGGGGAGTGATTTACTGAAAGTGCTCAACACTTCAGGGCATCTGAAGGTGGCGCAAAGCGAGCACCCGAAATCTGAACAGGTTGCTGTTCAAAATCTTAGACAAGATTTTCAGAAGGAGTGTGATTTTGGTGGCTTTTCTGAAGTAAATTCAAACTCACCATCTACGTACATATCGATCTTATACACAAGGAGGTCAATTAGTGTAAAAAAAAAAAGGCTAACTTGCAATACAGATATTTGACTAAGAGCACTTACACATTTCATACAGGCTGCACCTGGGCTTGCCTGATATGAAGAGGTGTCCTAAGCAGAAATATAATAAAGGGGCATCATGCTGACACCCACATAGCCCATAGGCAGAGCTGAAATCTTTATATTCATTGCACAGATCTCTGGTGTTTGAACTAATGGCAGTCTGGGGAACAGGTGTGAAAGGACACTCTGCTAGAATATTGCTGAGACATTTATTGGCAGCTGGGGAACAGAGAGACTTTGGGTCCTTGCAGCTCAGCTCCTATTGTCCTGGACTAGACCATACCCAGTGTATATTCAAGAGATTTAGCTGCGAAGTCCTACCAAGTTTCTTCTGAGCACATGCACATTTCAATTTTCCAAAGTCTTTTCACTTGGCCAAATATCATCAGAATTTCTCAAAGGAATTCCCCAAGGACAGAAGAAGACACATGGGCACCTCCAGATTTCAACTCCCTGCTAAAGCATGGGAACTCTACTACTTTTAAAGAAAAGGTTACCAGAATTTTTTGCCATCGACAAAACAACAACATTTTCTTTCTCCTCGGTTTTTTCAGAGATGAACCAAATTGTTTTAATACAAGGTAAAAATAAAATTCAGCCTGATGCAGAAATCAGGTTCATAACATTTTACTTCAAGTAGTTATATTTTGGCAAAGTTACATGCAAGTGAAAATAGAGTTTTATATTGGGATGTGTCAGGCAACCTCAATCCAAACCACATCTATAATTACATTAAAAAAAACTGGGTTACAAGATTGCTAAGACTGCAAAGTCAACCCCTGAAATGGTAGGAAGTGCCAGAATTAAGGCTGTCTGCATGCATAGATGCAAGGCTGTGGTAGGTGAGCATGTTAGGCAACTTCATACAGCTTCTGAGGTATGAGCATGAGATAACCAGACCTACGGGGAAGGATCATGGTCAATCCAGCTATAACTGTTCTTTTAGTCGCTTGGACTGAGTCAAAGGCAGCCAGATGTGGTGCTAGCCACATTACTTCTTGGTGGGCCATTGGCTATAGAAACTGGTGTGTCTTATCTGCATTAGCCCAATGGGCAGTTCAGCTCATACCTTTAACATGTATGTATGTATACATTATGATACAGACTTTAATGATGTGATCACAGACTATTTTTCTACAAAGCTCAGCTGTAGTTTTCTTATGCTATAAAAGGTTAAAACAAGAGCCACCTAGATAAAGGATGTGCTATTGGATGGTTATGCTGCTCCTGAGAAACACTTCATAGATCACTGACAATATCACATCTTGGGATGCTTTATCAGAAATGAAGTAAACTAGATGAATAGCTGTGTTCAGACCATATATGATTTGGACTCCAGGGATCTCGCTTCCCACCACTCACTTCCAATGCAAACCTGTCCTAGTGTTGACCTGAAGACCGGTGGAAAAGTCCTGGATACAGATTTCAAAAGTAGTTAAATGAAGTATGTGAAGATCCTTATAAATGCCGCAGTCAAAATTTAAGATGATGGATCCAAGAAACACCTTCATGTTCTCTGTGCAGCAGTCACAAGCCATTTCCTCCCATGAAAACTAGGATGGATGGGAGTCTCCCAAGGGTTAAAGCCATAAAAATTCTGTATTATAATAAAAGTGAAAAAGATAACGGTGAAGTAAACTCAAAGCCAGATATTTTTCTCGGCAAATGGCTGCTAGGCAAATTAAAAGACCATTACAAATAATACATCATAATAATAACAATAATGATGAGCATTCTTAATCATCTTTTCAAAATTCCTTGCAGCTATGTTTGTTAATAAGGAAGTATGGTAGATCAGTGTCATGGTGTTTTTTTATTATGATTATTATTATTTTATGTAGCCTGCAGCCTTTGGGCCAAATCCGAAGGCAATGTAAATTAACACCACTGACTTCATTGTAGAACAGCTCATCTAAGTGGGTTGTGTCTTTGGCCTTTTTGTTTGAAAAAGTCTCTTTATCCTGAGAAATCTTACATCAGGAAAGTAGAGTACACTTCAGGAATGTTGATTCATTTCAATTAAAACCCTATGCATTAATCATACGTTTGACACTATAAATGTTTCTAATTAACGTCTATCTTAAAACCACATGTGCTTCAGGTTATGTTCAAAAGATCTATCTGTAACAGGTAACCTCAGGAAAACCATTAACAGATGGTTGGCCACATCTGAAATCAGGAACAATATGGGGCATTTCCAATTTTCAGCCTGGGACAGAGAGACAGAAGTCAGATTATTAACATTTATAATTTAAGGCACCTGCAAGTTTTTGTCACTGAAAGATGGAAATTGAATGCTTCCTATTATAGAAGGGAAGGAGAAATGTCTTGCTTTAACACAGGCTTGGTTTTGTACCACAGATTTTTTGTGTGACCTTGGTCAAGTCACTTAGTTTTTCTCTACTTCAGTTTCTGGGGATTGAAATGTAATGGGGATAATGATACCTCCTTTCTTCTACCCTTTCTATGTCTTGTCTAATTAGTCTGTAAGCTCTTTTTGGCAGATTTTAACAAAAGGGGCCTGCTGTTGTTTGGGACTTTACATGCACAAAACAAACCTGAGCAGGGGCAAAATCATTTAGAAAGTCGAGAACAGGAAACCCCTTCCCATGGACTAACCAACTGGATTCCACTGATGCTTACAGTGAGTCACTTATTATAAAGTCATTGTGCGTTTTCAGAGTGGTTTCATTCTCCCACATACTGGTTCAGAAATAAAACCTTGGTTAAAAGACAGGAATTACTACACCATTTAGATATCAAGTTTCTAGCTGTTTGTGGTTACGGGTCCGATTCAGAATTACTGAAGTCAAGGGAGTGACTCTCTTTGACTTCAGAAGGGTTTAGACCAAAGTTTTATCATAACACACCTCCCACATTGTTATGTTGGGTTCTTAGCTAATGAAATATGTATATACTTTTCAAATGAGGTATTTGACAGTTTAATTAGCTGACATACATTGTTGTGGGGGAGTTGGAAAGGAGATAAAATGCCCAGTAAATGAAAGGGGTAATATAAAATGACGCCGATTCATCTAATGGTCTCATAAAATCTTTTCCTCCCTCAACCCACAAAACTACAGTTTGCCTCAATTATCCCACCAGCTAAGCTGAGTGTTCATCTGCTTTAGAGGTAAAAGTCTGCATCAGAGCCTTTTAATGCATTTAGTACAGTTACTGGAACTATAGTGTCTGGGAAAGAACATTTGAAAATTGTACATTATTAGGATTCCAAGGAGGAGGTAATGTATGTAAAGCATTTGACCTCCTTGTGGCTCCCATGGCAAGGACAAATTTTTATGTCATTTACCGCAATGCAAATCCAGAGTATCTACCTAAGCACATTAAGGTTAGTGGAGTTCCTATGAATGTATACTAGCGCATCTGGTATAAATGGAAGGTGTTGCTTCTGGCCTTTACTGTGACCCGAAGGAAGGAATTACTGAATGTAACCTGCAAATAAAAGGGTGAAAAAACTCCCTTGACAATAGGACTTTCCCCAAGAGTGTGAAATTTAATGGGAGCTGCTGCATGCTCAGCATTTTTAAATATCCTTAAACACTGGATCATACAATGAGGTGCTTAATGATGGACTGAGAAGCCTCACTTTTTGGCATCAGGTTTTTTTTAACAGTCTTATCCCACATATCCTGGTGCCTCCATTTGAACACAAAATTAATTACAAATCAATACAGAAGGTGGAGAAAATGGCATTAAAACTGGTTTTAATGGGGGAACCCCCCCCCAAATATTTTTTTGCAGATCATTTGATTTTTTTTATTTTGATCTTTTTTCTTTAGTTTTGGAAACAGAAACATTTCCCCTCTTTCGTCC
>NW_017728928.1:17311928-17337193 GCF_001723895.1 Crocodylus porosus
GCCGCCTTTTTGGCAATCAGGCATTTCCGTACACCCTTGGTGGGCCAGGGGGGCTTTTGGGCACTCCTGCCCCCCTTGCTTTTTGTTGGGATGGTCATCCCTTGGTTCCCTTAAGGAATGAACACTCATCTTGGGCACTGAGTTCCCCTGTCCTTGAGAACCCCAGCGCCTCTCCCACTCATCTCTAGGGAGAGATTTCTAGGGAAACAAGACCATGACAACCAGACTGTTACACAACCTACCATGAAAGTAGGTGGCAATAGCACACAGTAGAAGGAAGTGGGAGGAGCTGTGGCATTATGCCAACTCATCCTCATCATGCCAACTCACCCTCCAAAAGCAATGCAGAAAGGCTGCGCCAATGATGGATTACCTCCCACACAGTGCAGGGAACAGCCCTAGGCTGTGATGTGCCCAAATAGACCAGCTGGTCCTAGGATAGAAGAGCTCCACACTTTCTTTTACGTAGGCTGGGTTGTTAGGTGACAACCCATCCCCTAATAAGCAGCAAATGCACATATAATTCATAGCTGCCAATGAGCAACTGTTTTTAATTCATGACAAAGTGCTTAGAGACCAAAGATTCCATTGCCAATGGAGATATCTTACTGCTGAAGAGCTTAAACCCCTCATTTTTTAAAATTTCACTCTCTGATGATCAACCAGGTGTAGTGTGGTATTCCAATACTGGCACCAAGGAGTTAAATCAGACTGTTTGCTTCAGATGCACTTGCTGAGTTTGGGCACGTGGAACCTCATTTTCCATGTTTCCCCTGATCTAAATCATAAGTAACTCTCATCACCTATGTAAATGTAGCATTTTGTGTTAGCTGTATTATTAAAAAAAGAAACATATGTAGCATACGTCTTTTATGTAGTACAGTTGCTCTCTTCTAAATCGCTTGGCAGAAGAAAGGTAACACCTCCCTCAGAGATTGAGGAATTGCGCCAGATGTTTGCAAATCCAAATATTTGTAAAGGGCATGAGACACGGTGGTATTTTTTTATCCTTAAAGCAATGAGGCGCCTTAGTTCTGCATGTGGGAATGAACAACTTCAACTGTGGTTTGTCCTGACATCATGCAGTGCCTGTATCTGAAAACATTTAATTATTTGTGGTGCCAAATTTGATCAAACTTAGTTTTTTAAAGATGCATTAAGATTTTTTTTATCATAGTTTGTCACCTTTTGTGATACCAATAGAGTGCAGAAGTGAGCTAACTCTCTGTCTTGGATGAGCCTAAGAATGGTACTGGGGCACATACGTAGGATCCCTGACATCTCTAGGCCAATGCTGATTACTGCTGGGGGTGGGGAGGGCATGGCAATGGATGGATCACTTTAGACTTGCCTCATTCACTTACTCTTCCTCTAAAGCATTTACTGTTTTTCTGTGTTTTCATTAATGATCTGGAAGATGGGATGGATTGCGCCTTCAGCAAGTTTGTGGATGACATCAAGCTGGGAGGAGTAGATACGCTGGAGGGTTGGGCTACGATTCAGAGTGACCTTGACAAGTTGGAGGATTGGGCCAAAAGAAATCTCATGATGTTCAATAAGGACAAGTGCAAAGTTCTGTACTTAGGATGGAACAATCCCATGTACCAGGACAGTGTGGGGACCAACTGGCTAAGCAGCAGCTCTGCAGAAAAGGACCTGGGGGTTACAGTGGACAATAAGGTGGATATAAGTCATCAGTATGCCCTTGTTGCCAAGAAGGCTAATGGCACCCTGGGCTACACTGGTAGGAGTGTTGCCAGCAGACCAAGGGAAGTGATTATTCCCTTCTATTCAGCACTGGTGAGGTCACATCTGGAGTACTGTGTCCAGTTTTGAGCCCCCCCACTAAAGAAAGAATCTGGACAAGTTGTAGAGAGTCCAGCAGCAGTGGTGATACATAGGAGGTGCATGGGGGTGCACCCCCTGAGAGCGCTGGTGCACCCTCTGACAGGTAGCACTTCCTGCTTCGGTGATGGGTGGGAGGGGCAGGCAGAAGTGCTGGTACCCCCCCACCCCATGAGCACCGGCTCGGGTGTGGAGGCACTAGGTGAAGCACTGCTGGCACTTCTGAGAGCATTTTTGGCACTTCTGGGATCGCTGCTTGCACGTCCCAGTCACTGAGATTGGCTGTGGGGGAACTCCCTCCAGTCACTGACTGGCCCCTGGGGAGGCACATGCCCCCCCCGACTCAGGTGGCACCAGTCATCCATGTCTAGTGGAGGGCAATGAAAATGGTTCTGGGTCTGGGGCATATAACTTATGAGGAGATGCTGAGGGAACTGGGCTTATTTAGTCTGTGGAAGACTAGGGAGTGGCGGGGGGGGATTTGATAGCAGCCTTTAACTACCTCAAGGGTGGTTACAAAGAGGATGGAGCTGGGCTGTTCTCAGTGGTGACAAGTGACAGAACAAGGAGCAATGGTCTCACGTTGCAGCAAGCGAAGTTTAGGTTGGACATTAGGAAAAACTTTCTTATTAGGAGGGTGGTGAAGCACTGGAGCAGGTTAGAGAGGTGGTGGAAGCTCCATCCTTGGAGGTTTTTAAAGCCTGGCTCAACAAAGCCTTGGCTGGAATGATCTATTTGGGGATGACCCTGCTTTGAGCAGGGGGTTGGACCAGATGACTTCTTAGGATCTCTTCCAATCCTAATTGTGTGTGATTCTATGAATTCCTCACATACAATAGGCAGCTTATTAAAAAAAACTGCAGGAAATTGTTGGGCACATTTTAAGTGAGGAAATATGGTGATAGCAGCTTTGGCAACTTGAGCCTGTGCCAGGGGAAAGAGAAGGTAATTCTGCATGTGCAGAACAGGGAGCAGCAGCTGGCTGCAGACTTTTTCTCTTTTCCTCAGGCAGAGGTTCAGGCTGCAGAAGCTGCTATTGACTCAGCAGTACTGGATTCCTAAAGTGGAGCTGAGCCCTGGATGCTAGATGCGAAGTTTCTGCTGAATTAGCTATGTGGCCCCTCAGTGACTCTGCAGGTGTGGCTGGTTCGGATAAGGACATCAGGTGACCTGACAGGTCCTGCTGGCTGCCCACCTGGGTCCGCTCAAGAGGAGGAGAGGGGCTGGGCCATTTGACTTAAACAACAGCTCCTGTGGAGTCCTGCCGGTAGGGGGTTTATAGAGCAGCCACAATGGAAACTCACCTTTACTTACTGGATAAGAAAAAGGAAACTCACCTTTAATTACTGAGTTGCAAAAGACTCCTTACGATTTCAATGAAAGTTGGAAGTCAGACGTATTAGCCTGTTTTGGGTCTGGGTTTTTTTTTTCCTTTCATTTACAAGGGTGAGAGGAAGAAGCCACCCCCCATGAAGTCAGTGCAACTAGCAATGCGACTTGAAGCAGAAATATGCCCACAATGTATTGTCAATGGATATTGTGTTTTTATAAATATAAAGCGATTTCAACTATGGAACAGATCCTGGCTCCCTTATTCATATCGAGTAGTGCATTATTCCAGGAATTATCCCACTGAAATCAGTGCTGTTTTAATTGCAAAGTTCTACTTGGTGTGTACAGGGAAAGGAGAATCTGACTCTCTCTCAACAGGGATAAGTGTGATATTACTCATTTGCAATAAGCAAGTGTTTAAAAAATGATTGACACTTAACATACAAATATTATTTTAATGAGTCTCCATTAAAAGTGAATTTGACAACCCTGAAAGATAGTATTACACAAAACTGCTTCCGTTCATTCGTTTCGCAGCCATTTCCAGCATCTGCCAAGGATCTGACAGACTGTCAAGACATTGGTAAATCTCTCCCATGTGCTAAATTGTCAGGTCTTGTATTGTGGAATATGTCAGAAACATGCAACTGCATATATGAGAAACTGCATCTGCTTCTCACATGTAAGTCAATGGGCACTTAGTGCATTTATCTTTTTGTGAAGTATACACAATGATCCCTCCTATCCTCTAAAAACAAACAAAATAAGGTTTATTTTTAAAAATGAAAGAGAATTTCCATAATCACATAATTAATGGCTACTTATGAACAAACTTCTGATAGCAACACATTACAGTTTGGTACTCCTGAGCCAAGTGTGTATGCACAAAGGGAAAATCTGAGGGGGTTTTTCAGCAAGCCAATTTCAGTTCTCAGCTTCTGAAATGTTAGTAATGGTGGCTATCCTAATTTGCCACCATAAACAGTGATCAGATGCGATAACCAGGTTAGTATGTGTAGGGTGTCCCTCCTTTCTAATGGGTGTAGGGTGAACTCAACTGATGCATTCTGTGTCCCGGATTCTATATCCAGAGATGGCAATGGATAGCTTCCTTTAGCTCAAGAGGTGAGAGGCTGTGCTTTCATGGAACAGACGGATCTTGGTGCTGCTCTAAAATTCTGAGTATCCGCGGGTGGATGTAAAGTCCCAGCTGAGCAAAGTTTTATGACAGTGCTTTTGTTTGGAGATGCAGGACAATATTTCCTGCCTATTCCTGGCGTGAATCCAAAGATATTGGTAAGAATTAGCTGCCAGCATCATGATCATAACCTCCTTCAGTGCCCTCTTTTTGAATTAGCTTAGGTTGGACAAAGCTATATGATGGTTAAAGCTTATTTGTGCTGCCTGTATGCTGAAGGCATTATTAGCAGAGGATCTAAAACTGACTAGCAACACAGTAAAGAGGCTGAGCCTAGGCTGATACCTAATTAGCTGATTAACCCAAAGGGAATTGAAAATGAAGGTTATCTTTCAACTTATGATGAGCCTCCAAATAAATATTCAACAGGCATTTAATAAGACAGTTTTATGCATTATTTAAGTATCAACTGAGGGGTAAAAGACACAACACTATCCCACTGATCCTGAGATCTGAAAGGCAAGGGTAAAACACCGGTGAGCGAGTCATGAAAGGAGACGGGTAGCACACTTGCTTTATTGGATTATTATTATATAGAATCAGGAAAGGAATGTTAAAGAGGACGTTATCTCTTTATTTCAGTTAATAATTTTAAAGGCTCACATGAGAAAAGATGAAATCCTGAAATCCATGGCAAAGCTGCTATTGAATTCAATAGAACCAGAGTTTTACCTTTAAAATTTGGCCTCCATTTGAAACTTAATGCCTGCTTCACATGGAAAAATTGCCTTTTGTTTAGAACTGGAAAGTTCCTTGCACTTTGCAGGGCTCATTTTCTTCTTGCTTGCACTGGCGTAAGTCAGGAGAAACTTTGCTGAAGCTGATACATTACACTAGTGTAAGATTGTTCTGAGAGGATCATCCTGCCCACCGTCTGCAATGGCACTGCTTTGCGGTGTATGGAATCAAGGAGATTGGGCCAAATATTTAGCTTCCCCATTCTGGTCAACGAGGATGCTTTGTGGTCACTCAGTTTCCAGTTACTTTTGCTGTCATGTGTGTTAGACTGGCACACACGTGCTCCAAATCCTTCTCTAAACAGTGGGACTTAAGATCAGCTGGGGTCAGATTTTCAGAAGAACTTAGCTCCCAATTAGACAGCAAAGCAAGCATTCCTTTTCAGTGGAGGTCAGCACACACTGGACATGCTCTTCACCTTTTTGTCAGTCAGTTTTAGATCTTCTTATAATGCCTTCAATACCTGGCACAGCTATGTCAAGACCTTGCTTCAAAGACGATGGGAGTCAATTTAATAGATGACGACGGAAACATTCATTGTGATTTATCAGGAGCTACATTAAAGTCTCTGTTCCTTCTCTTTAAAATTCTTCATGTAGCGATTGTGTCTCTATAGCGGACTTACCACAGCAGGTGCATGCACTGGACAGGTTCTCTTACTTAGGAACCAGGGTCAGAGTACTCAGTTAAGGATTTTCTTGACTTGGGATCCGTGCGAGACAGGATGTTGCACTATTTTGAATTTTGTGCAAGGATTTCCTAGTGTTGATGACCTGATGTGCTATTCATGTCAAGCACCCTACACTCACCTACTTAAGTGCCTTTTTGCATCTGAGCCCTAGTGTTCAGCACTTCATAGGTTCAAACCCTTACTGAGGAGCCAGTATACAACCAATAAGCTATTCTGACTCTTGGGGAAAGAATATAAATACAAAGACTACTTCTAAGATCTGTAAGTCTCCTTGGACCAGAACTCCTGACTCTGACACCCAAGACATCCAAACTGAACTCTGAATCCCAAGTTGAAGAATAGTTCCTAAATTTTACAATATGGTTCATATCCCATCTCCACTCCCAGATTTTATACAGCTTGAAACCTGGACACATATTCCTCAGCGTGGTCCTATTCTTAACAGGCCTCGATTCAAATCTCACTACGTCAGTTATTCCTAGTGGAATCCCTCCAAACACAACTTCATAAGCCCGCTGGGAGCAGACTCAGTCCCACAGACCTGGAAGACATGGATTTGTTAATCAAATAAATAGCAGTCTCCAAAACAATTGTTCAAGAAGTGAGCACAGGAACATTGGATTTTCTTTCTGTGCTTTTTGCCGGCAGCTGTCCAATTCTCACACAGGGCAATATTGGAAAGAAGGATTAGCTACAGTTTTCAGTTTCACAGCAAGGTTTCCAGCTCCTTCACTGTAGGTCTGTTCAGCTTCTTTTCACTACCGTTTGGCGGTACTCTAAATATTATTTTATAGAGCTCCTTTTTTCCTGACGTGCTAAAATAAAAATAAAGAGCCTTTTGCCTGCCTCTCTAAACTGACTACGATACTTTATTTTTCTGTTCTCTCTTTTAACAAATCTGTTAATCTGTCCTTTTACAAAATATTTTCATCCAAAAATATCAATATATTATTGAAAGGAGGTTTGGAAATAAAATTATTATTATTTTTTTTTAAAGACATGTTGTTGAGAAAAAAGAAACCCTAGTCCAGATCCCTAATTTGCTTTTTGCCATTTATACTGTTCCTCCTTCCCAGGCAAGTATGTGAATGAATGTGATTGCCCATTTTCACTCAGTACTAGCACCGGTTGGAATTTTTTCACACCAGTTTTCATTGGAAAGTCGGACAACTGCTTAAATCTGATTTTTGAGAGATGTATCAGCATTCCATGGAAAAGCCCAACATATAGTCAAAGCCTTCTCCAAAGTGACTTATTTCAACCACACTCCCAAATACTCATTGCTGTGGTACCTTATATGAGCTGTTTGTTCAGTTACTTCTAGTCTCCATTTTCCCTTTTTGTAACACGTTGCCTCTTGAACACCACAACCTGGAACTCCTAGGGTACATGACCTTGCCATATCAAGACACAGTGCTGCATCATGGGAAATATAGTTCATTCAGGAAGCCCAACTAATACTCCAGAATAGGTGCATGAGGCAATGAAACTATAACTCCCAACAGACATCATGCAGCATGTCCTAATCCCCAGCCCAGGGAAGGAACCAGTAGGTTTGGCTCTGGTCCCAACGCTATTCATGCGTTTAATCCAATGACTATTCATAGCAGTGTTGGGAGCGCAGCAGTGAGCAGGGCTCCCTCCCTTCATCTCAGATGAGTGCTCTGCCCAAAAGGCAAAATCCACACTCCCTCGGGAGCACTTTTTTTCTGGCCTCATGACTTTTCCTCTTAGTGGCCTAGTGGGCCAAGTTCACCAGGAGAAGTCAAAAGTGCAACTGGCTCTGTCTTGACTATTTTTTGGTGGTTAAAACACTATACCGATAAGTGGAAGATGTAGCTTCAACTTCTCCCTAGCTCAGGGCTGCATGGACCCTGCTCTGTATTCTCTCGGCAAATGCTCAACTGCTTGGCGAAAAAATGAGTGTTCCTTTCTCCTCAAAGTGGACTGGATCTTGATATGACATTAAGGGTTCACGTTTGAACGAACAGGAGACGGCAAAGTTGTTTCCCAGTGGATTAAGGTCAGGAAAGGCTGCATTTTGCCAAAATAGGAGAATCAGGTACTTGTGCAAAGTGGAGTTGAATTGGTCTTCAGGCTGTAAGAGCGCTATGCATCTTCCAGGGTGGATTTTGATTGCACAGAGGATTACCCAAGGCAGAATATTTTTTTTTGCACTAGCCATGGGAAAAACTAAGCTGTGGAATAAGATTTTGGTCTAAAATGTGTATAGGTCTAATATTTCAGTCAAATTCTACATGGGGTAATTCCCTTCCATCAGCCTTAATTCTCCTTTGTGGTTTCTTTGGCTTAAGTACCCCCCCTCATTTTTGGTCCTGAAGCATTGCATAGGACTTAATACACTGACAGAGAACATACAGCCACGGTAGTTTCTTTAAAGAGCCACGGATATTCTTAGGGTGAAGGTTTTATGTAAATATAAGCTATCATTATTTCTGTACCAGCTTTATGAGCGCATGCACTAATATATCTAGTACTTAAACAGAGAAGAGTCCTGATTGCCATTTCCTCTAGACCAATACGGCTACAACCTAGATACCTGACACATGGAAGATATTGAATCTTAGCCAATTTTAAAAAATGAAATCTTCATATTTTCCCAAGCAGGAAGCAACTGTGACCACCTGAAACCTGAGATCCTGCTCCTGCCTTTGTTTCAAGGTATTTTGCATCATCACAGAACCTCACCTAGAGGTGAGAGGCTCCATACCAGCTATGAACTGACTGCCTGGAGGAGTTTTCCATCCATTGACTCCTCTGTGAAATCGTATGAAATACAAACTTTCATTTCTGCCCAGAAGAATGTTTACAATCTTTTCTCCAATGCCTGGTGAAGGGTGTTTGTGCCCAAAGGCTTGCAATTAAAGATATTTTTTGGCAAAAATCTTGTTGGTCTAATAAAAGGTCATCTCTACTATGAGTCCTGATTGCCTTTAAACAGAAAGGAGGACTTTGGCGCCTAAATGTGATCTTTACAACTCTGTTTGAGTTTCTAAAGAAACATTAGGCCATCTGCTTCTGTCATACACCATCATCTTAGCTTTAAGGCCAAGTTAAAAAAAGTAGCGAGTAGTGGTTGCATTTCAGGGACTTGAGAAGGGTGGAACAACTTTGCACTTGTGCATCTAATAGGTAGTACGCCAGGCTTCTCGCATTTATCATTGCAGAATGAAGTAAACCTTAAAAGACTCACAAACTAGAAGGCAAATAAAAAGAACTGCACAGGTACTATTATAAAGAAAAAATCTCATTACATATTTTAAAGCAATCTTCTGATTTTTTAAATGCTTAGGATTGATAACACTGCCAACTATTTTAATATACTCTGGCATTAGAGCTTTGATGACTGAGAAGACATCTGTCCCCTCAAGGAATTTGGATTTTGGACTGTGGCCATAATTGAAAACACTTTTGCGGGGAGGGCTACTATGTTAATCTGAAGGAATAAATGGGCCCAGACAATTAAAGGTGCTAGCATGACTCTATCATTATGCAATCATAAACAAATGAACATGGTTCAAGGTCCTGAGTCCAGAGATGTTTTCTTGCTTAATCTCATGCCAACCACACTAGGCAATTCTTGCAATTGTACGTGTTTTCATCCATGTCTCCAAAGTTTAACAACTGGGGTTGGCTTACTGTGAGAGCCCTGGAGCAGAGCACAAAGGAATGCTGAAGACCAGCTCCTGTTAAAACTGCGTGGGAGATGGGGGCTGGCATAGCAAGTCAGTTGCCTTGGCAGAACTGTGGAAGTATCCACAGTGTCTGCCTGTATTATCTCTGGCTGCAGTGTCATTAGTCCCTTCCTAAGACAAGCCCTCGGTTAACTCATAAAAATATCACTCGCCCGATTGTAGTCTCCTTGTTTACCTACTTTCTTGGGGCCCATATCTATAGAAGTGGTGAGAGAAAAGACTTATCTCCAAGACCACCAGGGTGGAGGCCCAGGAGACACCAGGATGCTCTTGACACAGAGCTACCATATGAGCTGCAAGTTAAATATGTCTCTGTTGAGACCAGTCAAGTGCAAGGTGAAGAAGCAGCCCATTTTGCTTTGCTATGGCACTGCTTTAGTGGGAGCAACAGCATGCTGGCTTCAGTGAAGCAAGTAATATTTTACTCAGGGAAAAATTGTGAGCAAGTATTGTGACAGGCAGGCTGCTGTAGGCTGCCTTTTGAACAGTCGTGGATTACCTAGTCTTTGTTTGCTGACTGCATTTTTCAGGGCTTGTCATTTTTAAGAGCGTTGTTTTTGATGTATTTTCTTTGGATAAGGAAGGGCTCAGCTAAAAGGAGGGGAATGGCATTCCTTGGACGTTCACTTTAGCATGTCTTGACTGTGAGACTTTGGCTGTCAGTGGTACCCAGAAAGAGTTTTGCCGGGTCTTTGGCTCCTTCCCAGGTAAGCACAAGAGAAACGTGCAATTTGTTTAGTAAAGTGTCTTCTGCCATGTGGACTCCTGCCATTATGAGCAAAATGATCCTGATCAGCATGCATGACTCTCATGGACATTACACAGAAACAAGGTTGGGAACAGAGTCTCTAGTTTTTAGATCAGGGGCAGGAGCCAAATATTCCTGGGTCGATGGATAGCTGGCGTCAGGAAATGTACACAGTTGGCTGCTCATGAAAGCCTTTGAGGTACTTTGGAGCACATGCTTCCCTTTCTTCTGACACGTCACATTTCTGACAAGTAGGCTTTTACTGCTAGTGCCATTGTATTGTGCTATATTGGCTGGCAAAGCATGAAGTTTATGACCCTGCAAACGATATGATGTCATCTGTGTGCACGTTTCATCTCATCTAAGGGATACCTCAACTGTAATGAGGCAAGTCAAGGTTTGGGAAACAAAAAAAGCCTTACGATAACAGACATAAAGAACAAAACTTATTTGACTTATTGATGAAGGGTCTGAGGCAATTTGATCATGATATAGAAGTCCCACTACTGGGAACCCATTTCTGTCATTTCACAAAGGTGAAATAAGATCCAGCAGATGGAAGTTAAAGCTAAAAAGAAATCAACTGGAAATCAGACCTATTTTTGAGTTGTGATAATTAGCCGTTGGACCAACTTACCAAGGGAAGGAGAACGTTCATCATGAGTTAGAGTCTTTGACTCCAGTCCTGACTTCTTTTTGTAAAGATACAATCTTATTCATTCACCAGGGAGCTGTTTGCTTGTGGCCATCAGTGAGCAAGCCAAACTGTGATGTGGTGCCCTGAATCTTCTCAAAGACTGGCCAGCCTGAATTGGTGTATCCCCCCAACAAAAGGTGATGCTCACTCCAATATTTTCAGTAGTAGAGCTGGGTAGACAATGGAGTTTTCTGGTTGGGGGAAAAACCAAAAAAATTGCAGAAAAAAATAGTGCTGCTTAACTGACACAATTTTCAGGTTTTTTTAACTAAATTAAAAAAAAAATTTGGGGGGATAAATCCCAAATATTTTTAATTTGACCTGTACCTATTTTTTGGAGCTGAGGAGGGGTTGTGTGTGCGTGTGTGTGGGGGGGGGGGGAAGGTTGGGTTATTTAAGCCTCTTGTTTAACTAAATTGCATTTGGAAATAAAAATTCAAGAAGTCTCGTTTTTAGAATGAAATGAAACACCTTGACATTTCTGAAATGAAATATTTCATTTGAAAATGCTGAAATAAAATATTGCAATGTTTTTAAAAATTTTTGTTCATTTCTGTTTTCTCCATATCTGTTGCCCAAAACTTTTTGCCAACTTTGACTTAAATTTGTGATTTGCTCTGCATCAAAAGTATTTCACCCGGCTCTCCTCAGGTTTTCTATCTCTCCGGCTCTCTATCCAAGTGCCAAGCTCCACAATGATTTGACAATGGAGTTCCACTCAAGATTTTGTATTTTCCCCTGAGAATCCATTCCACATTTCATATCGCACATGCCAGAACATGACTTTGGGACTTCCGTCAATGCTGTGTGAAAAACAAGACCACACTGATATTGTCAATAAACCCAATAGTTATGCTCTTACTGCCTTAACACAAGGAAGTCTCAATCATATGGGGCCAAACTTGGCAAGATACACCTTTGCTATCATATCAGGACTCTACAGAACAGCACAGCAGGGTGCCATTCAAGCAGAGATGAGCAGACATTTTGCTGTAAGACTGCTTTTGTATCTGTAGCGTTTTGCTCCTGAAAGGCTCTGCAGAGTGAAGGCAAGGTAGGATATGGCATAAATCACAAACAAACAGCTAAGGAATGCTGCTGTTTTTCCTCTTTCTCTTTGAGACATCCCTCTCAGTTCATCAATTTCACGGCAGAGACGTGGAATTACTGCAGACCTGATTCTGGTTAAAAGTTTTGGATGCTCTGTTAAAGCTGCTGTGTCTGCCTGTATTCCTACTTGGCCACAAGTCAGTATAAAGGGATTTGGATAGTATAATTTGCTCTGAAAGGCTGTCTTGTTATTCTGTTATATTAGACAACTGCTGGGAATAGTTTTCCTGGGCCATCAAAAGGTTTCTACTAAATCTTAACAAGATAGCCATACCATGATAAAGTATCTGATTCTCCACTAAGACCTTGGCTTCTGTTCCCTACAGAGGGGAGAGGAACCTCAAAACCCTGCAACCAAGCTGTGTAAGTGGTTACCTTGCTGTTTACGATTCATCCGGAAAACACTATGTTACTGTGCTTGCTAAGTTTTACAGTCTGAAAGCTCTAAAGAGCTTGTCTGCTATTTGTATAAGTTAGTGTGTGCTTCCCAAATGCAAACATCTATCCTTGAATAAGAAGCACAATGCCAATCCATGTCCAAGAGACCTGGATAGACAGTAGCACTGTACCGGAGCAGCTGGGGGTCTGGGCAGCGCATGGGCAGCAGTGACTTCCAGCTGCTGGTGCCACCAGCGTGGATGCGAGATGGTGGGGAGCAGCTGTTATTTTTTCTATGTCCTGCCTAAATTGGCATCCAGATCCGCTGCCCCGATTATGCTGCCTTAGTTACACTACTGGATAGCAGTGTGAGTTCTTTCCACCTAAAAAGAGAAAGTGCTATGAGGAGGAAGGCAGAACAAGGTCAGCACAAAACACCCAAATATCCAGCTCCTCAGGTTAAATCCAACCTGTGCTAAAGCTCTGCAGTTTGGAAAAGTTGCACTACTATTTTTTTCTATTCTTGAAACACCTTCAGGTTCCAGCTGAGACCAGGACCCCATTGTGCTATACTGCTGTACAAATACTAGTGTACAAATTGGGGAAATAGCCTCTGCCCCAAACAGCTTACCAGTTAAACAAAGAAAGTGGTTTTATCTCCATTTTGTGGGCAAGAAATTGAGGCAAAGAGAAATTAAGCAATTTACTTGAGGTCATGGGGTGGGGCAGCGATGGAGCTAGGAGCCTAGACTTCCAGAGGCTCAGCTTAGCGCTTTAACCACAAAGCTGCCCTTCCCTTTGATTTCCTTCTTGTTATTTTGGTACCACAGTTCTGCTAACAGCAGTGAGCAGATATAGTGAAATACCCTACTCTGATGAGATTTCTAGCTGGAGAAGAGGCTGGAAGGAAGGGCTAGACAACCGGGCAAATTCCAACGGGTTGGAAGACTGCCAATGGGTGACCTGTGGAATGACAAACTAATTAGCCTGACATAAAGCAAGGGAAGGGTTAACTTCCCACCCTGTCTACAGAGCAAGAGACGAAAAATATTATTAATGCCAATCTTAATGGTTTCCTGAAAGGCAGATCTTGTCAAACAAATCTGTTGTCTTTTTTTTTTTCTTGTTAGGATTACAGGCCTGGTAGATAAAGGCAATTGTGTATTTTGATTTCTCCAAGGCATGATATGACATTTTTATTTTTTTAATCATACTATTGAACTTAGAGGGCACATACTATAGGGATTAAAATCTGGCTCAGTGTCAGATATTGAAATGTAATTGTTAACAGGGAACATGGGGACATAATTTTCAGTATCCATCTAGGAGTGGTTTTTGTTCCAGTGCAGTTTAATATTTTTGTCAAATATTTAGGTGGTGATTTGAATCTTGCTGAGAAACCTTGTGCATGGGTAGCAAATAGACAAAACTTTGTCTAGGGTGGTTTAGATGTGATGATTCCCCATCTAAACCACCCTAGATGACGACAGGTTGGACTAGATCAGTAGTTTTCAACCTTTTTAGATTCCAGCCTCATTAGACTGAAGGCAACCCTTGGAAAATGCAGGCTCTTATCTTTCCCTTTTTTTTTGACTATGAAAAAATAATAGAGCAATTCTTCTTTTGCAAAGAAGTCAGAAAGACCGCAACAGGTCAGAATGATTTTGACACCATGGATTTCTATTTGAAATCTCTGGGTTTACCTTATGAAACGTATGTCGGTGTTTGCATACCTAACGGTGCTAACATTATACATCACTCTTAAGAAAGATCTCACGGTGCCCCAGGGTGCGGTTGCACCCTAGTTGAGAATCAATGGATTGGATGACCTCCTGAGAGAGATCCTTTCTAGCCGTGCTTCTAGGGGCACCTAGAACCCAGGTCTCCAACCGTTCTGCCACACTGTGGCTAAAGCATAAGAGGCACCTCTGCTTTCTTCTGTGATTTGTGCTCAGGTACATGCTTACGTAGCCATGCACATACCTGGCCAATGTATACCTACTACACATGCTTAGTATATACACCTACTTTAGCAACCACATTGCAAGGGAAGTTGAAATGCTAATTCTGCATAAGTGATAAAAATGCTACGTACGCAACTAGAATATTACCATTTAGATGCATAGGGGAGATAGAATAAACCTGCAGAATCTGCATAATAGGATTGAACACCTTTCTAGAAATAAGCTTTTGTCTAACTTCTGGGAGAAAATCTGTGGCCTGTGTGTGCGTGTGTGGGTGTGTGTGGGGGGGAATCATGCTGGTTGGTATTGTTGGTCTCTTTTCACGTTGGAACTGATGACTTTTAATTGCTCTTTATATGTCCTCCTTTCATGAGCCTTGCTGAGAGCAGGGATGTCGAATTCCTCTCCAAATACTCATAACATATGCAGTTCTGGATTAAGACAATTATTTTATTTTAATTACCTTTCATGAGTCGGCTCTTCTGGTCACCTGAAGAGTCAAGAAGAGTTTTTTTTCCCCCTCCTGATGCACACAAGTATACATATCCAGCTTTCAAGTTCAGGATGTGACTGGAGGAGGAAATGGCAAAATATTATGGGAAAGGTTGTTTGTACAGTGTTTACTGACTTCATCTAAACTAGTGCAGTAGAATTTCAGTGTTGTGTCTCAGGGTTCTGGGCAGTAGCTCTACCTTTCCTATGAGTTTATATAGACAGTTGGAAGAAACATATGGCTGCAAACATACAGATGCAATAAATGTGGCAGGCCCCAGTCACCATTCATAGGCCCCAATTGCCATTCATTACCTCTTGGCCATCAGAGATTTAAGCCATGCAAAACTCCTGATGGGGAATGGAAAGTGCCTCAAGTTGGTCTTTAGTGACTCCTCCTGGCCAAAGCAAGGAGAAACATTGCTGTGCCCAGAACATTGCTGTGCTTCAGTTCTGCTATCATGAAAACAGACTGCTCTGCTAATGAGAGGGAGTTGGAAGAAAATGACATTTTACCAAGACTGCTTTTCAGTCTGCTTAGAGACTAACGCCCACCTGATCAGAGACCACCTGTGAGTCCAGCACTGGCTCTCAAAACCTCGTGCTCTCAGTATAGGCAGTACAGGACACTCATCAGACTCCATGATCCAGGTGGTTTTTCACAGCTCACTGATCACAGCTCTAAGACGTGTTTGGAAGAGCCAAGTTTTTGAATGTACCACATTGCTTTAACTCAGGGCAGAGGAATGCAAGGGGAGGTGGGGGTTGGGAGTAGAAGGGCTGTGAGATTAGTGTCACTACACAGGTTCTGAGTTGCTTGCCAGACAATGAAACTACTGGATACTCCCTAAAAGTCAAAGGCCTGTCCAAGCTCTTTGTTTCAAGTTGGAGGGGGAAGGTGATATCATCCGGCAATACTCTGCAAAAGCAGTACCCACTCTTCTGATATTTGATTCTGCCTTATTCAGCTCATCAGCACTTTCCCATGGATTGAGCTGCCTCCTTTATGGTTTATAACAGAGAAAGAATCAGTCAGGTTTGAGTGGGCTGTTTCACTAACACTCATGCATTTCCTTCTACGAGGTGTCAGCCCTGGAGAGTGATCCTCCAACAGACACTACATGAAAGACATTGAAAGGGATATCAGAGAGAGAAAGACAGTAAATCAGGCCTAACTGAAACCCATTAAAGAGACCAGGATTGGAGAAGAGGAAGGCACACTTCATCCTCTCGGAATGCACTTGTTAAAGTACCATTAAATATAAAAGGTGAAAGCCCAAGCCAAAATGTTTAAGTAACCCCATTGTGGCTTGAAACTGGCATCTATGAAAAGGCTCTTGTCTTCGCAAAAGCTTCCTTTCTGTTTTTCAAAGGCCTTTGAAGTGAAAAACTACATTTGGCATTGGACTTCCAGAGTTTTGGTCATGGGTTCCCAGAAGGATATGGCCATAAAGTCCCATTCCACATCAAAACCACAAACTTACTCTGCCCAACTGTGGCGCCCTCAAACACATGGCACAGCTCCACATGGCCTGCCTCCTGAATGGGAAGTAGTGTGGGCGCCTCAGTGCGGTATGGTGTGGGCTGATTAGCTCTGTTGAATGAACTTTCCAAAGGGACAGGATCAGGATCAAAGATGAGATCCAGAAGAAAACAAAAACAAATCTGCAGCAGAAGTGCACAGCCAGTCAGACCTTCATCAGGTGCAAATTGTAACAGTTCTAGTGACTGTGATGCAGCTATTTGCTTTAGTGCCTTTTACATCCCATGGAAGAAAATGTAACCTCATCGAAATCAATGGAAAAATTCACATTGCCTTCAATGGCCATGATTTCACCCTCCAATAATCCCATCAAGACTCCTTATTCTCACAAAGGAACTACAAGGAAATGATATTAAGAAGGTAGCTTGAATGACACATGTATAAAAATGAAGCATTTGAAGTGGTGGGGAATGAGAATAGTGAATAAAAAAGCTGCAACACTGTTTCCATTTTGTCTAGGACCCCTTCTGTCTGCTCATAGTATAACTTTGTTGGCAGGTCTGGGGAAGCTTCTCTCTAAATTGCTGAATTTCCTCCACAGAGAAAATTGACATCACTACACAAATAGCCAGTTAGTAGGGCTATGTGAAGTTTCAGTCTCTGATTCAATTTGGCAGAGGTTTGGCCTGATTCGGCGGCCAAATTCCCAAATCCGAATCAAATCAGGAGACCCTTTAATCTCTCTGAACCGAATTGGAACCTTCCAAATTGATTTGGAGAGATTCGGAAAGATTCAGCGATTTAGACACAGCTTTAAATGTTTTCTCTACATACCTCTAGGCAGCAGGGGTTTGTGAGTGCTGCAATGCTGGGGCGCATGGAGCGTCCCCCAGAAGCACAGGGGACTCCCCAGCGCGCTTGACAGCAGACCCGGAAGTAGATCTGAAGCACTTCCAGTCCACTTCTGGGTCTGCCGGGGAGTGCACTGGGGGGCCCCATACCTCTCCTCCTGGCTTGGCAACTGGCGCCTACTGGGTTGGGGGTGCACCCAGGGCCCTCCCATGCCTGATTGCCAAGCCGGGAAGGCCTGGGGCCCCCCCCATGCTCCCTGGTGGACCCAGAAGTGGGCCAGAGCGCTCCACACTCTCTCCTGTGGGATGCTTCATCCGCCCCAGCATCACAGCATTCATGAGCACCTACGGGTACGTAGAAAAAACATTTAAAGCTGTGTCTATGCCTGAATCGCTGATTCTCCAAATCAGCATCGAATCTGCAGATTCAGATTCGGCCAAATTGAATCAGCGACAGTGATCCGAATCAACAAATGGAATCACTGTCCCTGATTCAGGCCAAATGCAAATCTGAATCGAATAGATCCCATTTCGAAAACACCTACCAGTTAGTGCCAAGATAGGGCCTGGTGTATTGGACAATTGGACTCTGGAGTATAAAGGCAGATGGGAGCTTTTTTTCTTATTAGCTTAAAATGGAGCATGAGGAAATAGACATATATTTTATATACTTACAACAAATTATCCATCTAGTCAGCATGACTTTCATTTCCTTCTCTGAAATGCTGTGCAAAATTACATCTGAACTGTACAATGCTGGATTCATATGCAAGAAAAAATGCTGGTAATGGGCACCAGAGCAATAGAATCATTTGGGATGCAATACCTTGTGTGAGTGGCTTCCCAGTTCATAAATGGGGTACTTTAAGCTACTTTGAGACATGCTGCTTTCATGCTGCAGTGAGGCCACTCTGAATGCTTAGACCAGGCCACTGCAGGCCTTCCATTTGGGCCTCTCAAGAGACTCGACAGCTCAACATTCAAAGTCCTTCAGAGGGATGCAGGACTTGCTGTAAAATGCCAGCTTACCTGATCTACCCAAGGTGAAAGTGAAAGGCTGTGGTAGAACCAGGATATGGGCCATGGGTTCTTGGATCCAATCCTCTCTGTTAATTCAAATATGCAATACAGCATGGGCATTACTAATGTTTTCCAGTTTTAACCATTCAGTCTTCAAAGACTTAGCACCGAGTGACTTATTTACTGCTCTAGGTATTGTGTGGTTATATGAGTATTGGTGGAAATGGCATATGCACCCCCCGCAATGGAGACCTTTTCCTTCAGTGCCCTTAAGAGAAGTCTGATAGTAATTGAATGATAATGAAATATTTGAGGAGGAGAGTGAGAAGGTTCAGAATGATATTGGGAAGTTTAAAAGTTGAACTGAATCCTGCGTGAAGAAGAAACCCCATTTGTGAACTTATTGACTATTGATGTCATGCTCTTCAAGCCCTCCACAAGACATACAACTCACCTCAGCACCATCACAGTGCCCTTCACTCGCACCTGATTCATGTATTTGCTTCTCAGGCATCACTCTTTGCTTAGCAGAGCAGTAGTGGGGTCATCAAATGCAAAGACAGATGTATTTAATACACTTTACCTAGCACCCTGCCCTTCTCTCTACAGTCCATAGAAAGCCTCTCACTCACTCACTTACTCACTCCTAGATAGTAGGCTAATCGTACTGACCATAAAATCATGCATTCATCTGCACCCCATTTGACTCCTCAAATTGCTTGATTGTGAAGGAAATGTAGAAGGTGTGAAAGAAAAACTTCTTCCTATGGATTTAGAGAAGTCTAGCTGGATAAATTGTTTACTGAAACAAAAAGCTGGAGCCCAGTCCTCAGTGGATGTAAATCAGTAACATGTGCAATCAAGTGATTTTTGTTAGGCAAAGAGCTAGACCCTTGATTTCAACTAATTTTTATTCAGTTCATGTTAGGCATCTTAAAAGAGATCCATTTTGTTTTCTGCAATTATACTTATTCATGTTATTTCCAATCTACGTGTCTCAGATGAGGTTGTTCTTCATTTCCTAGGTGATCTTCTCTCCCACCCCTCTCCTCCCATGAATGCCCTTTAGTTTTTGCACCTAGCTTAAAAATGTAAATCTCACTTCAGGATCAGAAATGTTTATTCTGATGCTTCTAGCTAATAGCTACCCTGTCAGAATTTGTTCTTGGTAATACCTGTAGAAATCCCAAATAACACAAGGAAACAAAGTCACACTAGATTTATGCAGTAGGAAATAAGTGTAGAATTTTGGCCAATGTTTTTATATTTTATGACTGCTTGACAGAAATTCTTGGTTTAGACACCATAATTTCATAGTTGTTAGGGACTGGAAGGGACCTTACAGATCATCGGGTCTAGCCCCCCCCTACACACAGGCAGGAAAGACTGCTGGGATCAAATGACCCCAGCAAGATGGGTGTCAAGACATTTTCTGAAGATCACCAGGGTGGGTGACTGTACCACCTCTGGAGGGAGCCTGTTCCAAACCCTCGGCACTTGGCTTATAAAGACGCTTTTCCTTATGTCAAGACTGAAGCAATCTCCAATCATCTTGTACCCATTATTTCTTGTCCTCCCCTGGGGGACCTTGGTGAACAGATGCTCCCCCAAGCCCTGATATATGCCCCAATATGCTTATAGGCTGCAACTAAGTCCCCCTTGAGTCTTTTCTTCTCCAGGCTGAACAATCCAAAGTCCCTCAGCCTTTTCTTGTATGTCTCCGTCTCCAGGCCTCTAATCAAGCATGTGGCCCTCCTTTGGACTCTCTTGAGCTTCTTCACATCCTCTTGAAGTGCGGCGCTCAGAACTGGACACTGTACTCCAGCTGCGGTCTCACCAAGGCTGAGTACAGTGGGAGGATGACATCCTTTGCCTTGTTCAAGATGCCTTGCCTCAGTGGATGCATGCCAGTGTTGGTTAGCTATGACAGCTACAGCATCACATTGATGGCTCGTGTTCCTTTTGTTGTCAATCATGACACCCAGGTCTTGTTCAGCTGTGGTGCTGGCAAGCCTAGCACTGCCGAGCCTGTAAGTGTGTTGTGCATTATTTGTCCCCAGATGGAGCACTTTGCATTTCTCTGTATTAAATGACCTCAGGTTGAGGTCCAGCCACTTCACAAGCCTGTCCAGGTCGGCCTGTATTGCCAGCCTGTCTTTGAGCATGACAATGCTCCCCTATAGCTTGGTGTCATCAGCAAACTTTGCCAGATTGCTTGTAATACCTGAATCCAAATCATTAATGTAATTCATGGCTCAAATTTCTGCACTGCCATCAACTTGTCATGTGACCATTGGCAAGTTGCTTAGGGTAAATTTTAAGAAACATGTTAAGTGACCTAGAAGCCTAAATCTAATAGAAATTTTTATTCTATCCATTCCTTAATTCCTATATGTAAATGTAACAATGATATTTCCTTCCACCCATCCCACATTTGTATTACTTCCTTTTATTAAGGTTGAGATTTTCCAGTGGCTTTGGAGATTCACATATTAAGTGGGAATCGAGCAGCCACATATGTTGTGTTATTTGAGAATCTCAAACTTAGACTGTAAATTCATTGGGGAAGAGACTGTTTCTTACTGGGCACGTTTACATGTGTGCAGTAGCCTATTTTACTGCGCATTAAAGCAGTAAAATGTGCTGTTATACTAATATGCAGTAAAATAGGCTAGTGCACATTAAGCATCACTTAAATACCATAGATATTCATTACTACTCATTAAGGTGGCCTAATACACATTTGTACCTCACCATGGCGGTACTAAATTGAATGTGCATTACCAAAAGTGCCTTAATGCATGTGTAGACATGCCTATTATGTGTTTGTATAGAATCCAGCACGATGACTCTCATCTCATCTGGGGCTTCTATGGGTTAATAGAATAGTACTAATGCTAATAATATAGTTTTCAATACATATTTAAATCACATTTTATACCTCACATAAAAGATTTATTTCTTCATAAAACACAGTGTTTGTGTAAAACCCAACATCAGTTTAAGACCCTGGCATGAACATAATTTGTTCCTTCCACTGACTTCTCATAAATGTTGTACAAACCTGCTGCACCAATATTTTTCACTTATATATCACCTTCTTCTGAAATCCCTGCAAATGAGTTAATTCCACACAGTTAAGAATCTGCACAGCCACCTTTATTAATTAGTGACATCATGTTTGCTTGACAAGACAGCACAGAAACACTGCATAGAACTTTATGACTGGTGTTAATCCTGTATTCAGCTGGAACAGCTGGACAGAATATGAGGTGGTACAGTACAGCTATCTGAACTGAAACTCAGGCACAGCACTGGGTGTGATTTAAAACCATCCCCAAAACATTTGCTTGGGATATCTTTAAGAACCCTTTTTCCCCAGACCCATAGTATTAAAAAAATGCCAAGCTCCTCTCAGTGACAGCAGCAAAGAGACTGTGCATTGAATTAATAATGGGTTGCAAATGTCCAAATAAATTGTTGCAAAAAGTGACATTTTTAAGAAGATTTCATGATAAAACTGCTCTGGAGGCAAAGTTAGGCTTTCCCAGTTTCACATTTAATTAACTCAATCTGACTTTTATAGGGCTTTGTGTTATGTGTTTCCCTGCTCAGTAAACAAACAGCGGAAAATTAAAGCAGGGCAACTGCCAATGAACAGTAAATTTAATTGAAAAATAATGAATTGCCATGGGGTGCCACAGGGTTTTGCAAAGATAAAGTTATTTATCCTGGAAAGCTTCCACTTGCTTTTGTCAAAACTTGATATATAAGAGTAACAAATGGGAAGAAATACAGTGCTAGAGTGGAAAGAACTGGAGACTAATTCATAGCACAGAGAGGTTGTTAGCTGTAGGAAAGGAGGCCTTGAACCTGGTTGAGTGAAGAGCTGATTTCAAGCACTTCATGACAACTCAGTCCCATTTCCATTTGACACACTGCTAAGCAAAATGGTGCATCAGGAAAAGAAGCCAAGCAAACAGAATTTGTTAGGAGGAAGGAAAATATCATTACTATCACCGAAGGAGATAAGCACAGGTTGAACGATCTCAGTTGTTACTCCCATTTTCGACATGGAAAAAAAAAAGACTATTGTTGAATGCTATCAATGGTATCCTCCCACATTTCAAGGAAATAAAGTGTTTAGAAAATAGAGGTGACAGTTTTTGTCTAAAGGAAAGCAACCTGGTGTTTTAATCTTAGTACAAAAAGCTATGTTTGTACTATAGTGTTTGGTCCTTTTTACAGACATTACTTGAACCTTTGATTTGATTGAATGCTTCTCTAGATAGCAAACACTGATAGTGAACTGATAGCCGTGAGCAATAATGGACACTCAATTTCCCCCTATGAATCCACAATCCCTTCTTAAAGTCAGCAGAGTTACTCTGGAGTTACAGTGGAGTAATTGATACCAGTACCTGGCTTCATCTCTGTAAACTTTTATACTCCCCCAAATACCCTCATGAGTTCCCATATCAAGCAAGTCGCCTTCTGTCTTTTAACTTCTTTCACGCTCAAACACACACATTTCTTTGACTGCAGAAGGTATGAAATATGTGGTGTGTAAGATCCTTTTTGGAACATCTGGTTTTTAAGCTCGTCGTTTCACAGAGATTCCCACAATGGAGCTGCAACTACCTTATTTACAGACTTCCCATTTGGAAGGTGGAATGTATCCTGAATTTGGCTGACATTTCAAGAGCTCCTGCTTTTCATTTCAGCGCATTCTTGTTTTATTTTTAGCCTTTATAAAATGACACATGTTTCCATCTTTTAGGTATGAGATGCTTTCCACTTAATTCAATCACTAGTTAATTTGATCCTTCTATTTAATTTATTCCAAACGTCTGGAAGCATAATCTTTTACAGTATGTGTGTGTGTATACACACACACACACACACACGTGTGTGTGTGTATAATCTTCCACCCTTTACTCTGATTATTTTTATTGCTCTAAACAGGAATTATAATTCAATTTCAGGCTATTGAAACTTGCCATTTAATTAGTAAGAAAGGCCCTAATCCAAGTGCAAGAGAAGGGGGGAAATAATCCAAGGATTACATTTGGAATATATAAGACAATTGTAGTTGAAAGCTGCCTCGTGCAGACCCTGATCCTGTCTAGAAATGCTATTAGTTGAACACTATGCCTAGGGTTTTCTGGGTGACAAGCATGACTGCTTCTTTTAGTCCAAACGTTAAGAGTAGACGTTATTGGAATGGCCGGCGGTTACAGGATTTAGCTGAATGAAAATGAAGACCACAAGAACCCTAAGTTTAATGGCACTTAAGACTACATTAAAAAAAACATCCCAGCCACCCAAGACCTTCAAAGCATGGAAATAAGATGGTAAGGGAAAAATTCTCCTGCATTCCTTGCCAAGTACATATTGCCTACAGCACTGTCAGCAACGTGCTCCAGCGCTCTGTAAAGTTTTCACTTCCATCTGCAGCAGATACTGAAAAGTAATATGTGCCTCAGCTTAATCAGACAGACCTTTCAGTACAAACCCTTTGTGGTGACCGTATGCTTGGGTATCAACAAATTGGCACATCTGACTGTTACACATTCCACACAACTGGGAAGTTAGTTTCATTATGGGTTGCCTGTTGAGTGAATGCACACCCCCCTGGTGAGGGGAGCCCCTATTCACATATAGAGAAAACACACGTGTGTGAGGACCCAGGATAAACAGTTTCAACACCCACCTATTTGGCACCTAGTGTGATCCCATTCCACCCTGCTTAAGTCCTTAAAAAACTGTTAATATAAAAGGGGAGTGGGTTTTCCACCTCTTTTTGCTACTTTCAAGTCTAAAATGATAGCCAGTTAGAAAAATAGATGCATTAGTGGATTTTAAGGCACCTAAATGAGGTGGATGAGAATCTCACTTAGGCATGTAAATCCACTTAGATACCTAAAGGTGGAGAAGGATCTGGTCATTAGCTTCGGGTGTTGGAGATGTGTTGCAAAATTGTAGGGGAATTACAGAGGCAGAGAAGAGGAGATGTGATTACAGCCCAATCTGTATCAGAGGGGTTCAGCTGGCACATATTCCATTATGGGACATTGTGAACTGGATACTTTTCAGCAGCCTCGGGGCAGATTTAGCCTATGCCAGGGATCAGCATCCCTCCTGAACTTTTTACCAAGTACTTCAACGAAGTATAACCTTGGCAAACCAGAGACTCCAACTCAAGGTCTCCTACCATGTTATCCCCTTCTCCTCAGCTCTTCTTGGCCAAGGATGCCCACAGACATGTAAGCTTCCTTCACAAACATCCCCACATTTTCTTTCAAGCTGCTCCTGACACTCGAGAGATCCTCTGTGAATGCATCATAAGGCCTACACCCATCCCCCCTGTCAAAATTCTTCCCAGCACCCATATTTGCCAATAAGAAATCAGTCAGTTGGTGATGGCCTGTGGCAGAGTGGGTGCTCGTCCAGTTACATATAGTTATATAGATGAGGCAGATCCAGAGGGGTGTGGTGGAGCAAATCACATGAGGAGAGGCTGGAGCAGTTAGGCATGTTTAGCTTGTGGAAAAGGCACTTAAGAGGGAACTTGATAGCAGTCTTCAGATATTTAATGGCCTGCCATAAAAAAGCAGGAGAATACCTTTTCTGTTTTGTGGACCAAAGGCTTGAAGTTACAGCAAAATAGGTTTAGATTGGATATCAGGAAAAACTTCTTTGCTGTTGGAACAGTGAGGTGGTGGAGTAGACTGTCTAGAGAAGTTATAGACTCTCCATTTCTAGAGTTGTTCAAGAAGAGGTTGGACAGCCACTGGTCGGGGAAGATCTAGGCACAGCTAGGCCTTTGTCCTTCTGTGGCTATTTCCCATGCTTATGGGCTTTGCTGGTTGCCACATGGGACTGGGAGGGAATTCTGCACTCTGCCCTTTGCTGCTACATGTATTAGGGTTTGTAGGGTTACCATATTTCCAGTTTTAAAAAAGAGGATACCTGTTGGGGGGGAGGGGATATACAATTGGT
>NW_017728928.1:17337374-17399320 GCF_001723895.1 Crocodylus porosus
CTGAAGAACCCTCCACCCCCTTCCCCTGCTGGAGGGACAGGCACCTCTCCCTCCTGCCCACCCTGCTGCAGCCCCAGCATGAGCAGGCACCTGCCCCCCTTGCATGCCGATCCATAGATATCCTCACTCACCCACCCACCCACATCCCTGGACAGTCCCCAAGCCCTGGTCTTCCAATCCCTGCCCCACACAGACTTACCTGCCTGCAGCTGCCGGGGCACATGCAGAGGGATGTGATGTCCTTGCATCCAATCCCCACACCGTCCCTGCTGCCCCCAGTCCCAAGCAGCTCCTTGCTAGGGCAAGCTGGGAAAGTGCCAGGAAAAATTTGGATGCTGAGCAGAGGCAGAGTGAAATCCTGGACATTTGCTGATATCTTAAAAAATTGCCCTGATGAAGATGGGAGGACTCAAAAATAGGACATGTTTGTGAAAACCTGGCCATATGGTAACCCTTGGGTTTGGGGTTTTTTTAAGCCTTCTGCAGAAACACTGGATGTCGCTTGTAGCTAAGGCAGGAGATTTTGACTGGGGTATGTGGATGCTCAAGCTGGGACTTATATTCAGAAGTTCCTGGCGACAGGGTCTTGCCCTGACACTCAGGATCAGACCAATTGCCATCATTAGGGTCAGGAAGGAATTTTACCTCGTTGTCAGTCCATACCAGTCCATACCAGTTACCCCACAGCCCACACCAGTAGCACAAGGGTTTTTGCCTCTGGGGTTTTTGTGTGTGGGTTTTTTGTGTCAGGGTTGACTGTAGTTTTACATAGGGGTTAGATTATGGATTTCTATAGGATGGCTTGGATAGGGATGCTCGTACCTCAGGCAGGGGTTTGGACTAGATAACCTATGGAAGTCCTTTCTAGTCCTACCTCTCTATGACTTCATGACACCTGCTACTGCTGCTGTCCCTAGCTGACCCAGGGGGGGTGCAGTTCCAGTGTAGCTCCTGCCTGTTGTAGCCAGGCTGCGTGGAGATCTGGGTTCAGCTGGGGACAGGGGTAGTGGTGGTGACAGTGGGTCAATTCCCCCGCCCTGAGCCTGCTCCCAGGCTGGTAGAGAGCACTTTGGGGTAATGGGCACAGAGAAAGAACCTACCCGCTGCTGCTGTCCCCTCTTTGGATTGTATCTCTCTCCTCCATCTTTGAATATGTCGAAAGGTTATGTAGAACATACAGGCCCAAGGACAATAAGAACAAGGGGCTCTTGGGAGAAGATCTCTAGGCACTGTTATGAATATATTACACAATTTCTGTCCTGCAGAAAATTCCAATATTTTGATATTTGTTTTTATCCTGAATCAGAACAATAATGTGTGGCCTTCCTGTGCCCTCACAGTGCACTATGTCAATTGATCAGAAGGGACACTGCCATGCCTCTGTGAACCTATTTATCTCCTCTGGACTCTTGGCCAAGAAAACCAGCTCCTAGTGAAAACTGGTCACGAAGACTTGAACTTACAACTCCCTTAAGGCCCCACAGCATCTTAGTTTAATCTTAAAATGGTTCAGTTCACTTCAACAACCCAAAATGCTTAGATTTAGGAGAACCTTTTCTGAAATTGAATATTTTGCTTCATTTTCCATAGCAGCAAAATTGAGATTTCTTGTGTAAAAAGTGAAAATAATTTAAATTTTGTCAAAACTGCATTTTCACTAGAAAAATCCAACTGGCTGCAGTGAATAATGAGGGTACAAAACAGATCTGATTCTAACTTGCCATCTAGGTAGTTTAATACCAACCACTCATCTTGGCTGTCATCTGAAGGGCTGATTAAACACAATCTTAGCTCTTGAGTAGCTTTTTGTAAGTTCTAGTCTAAATAGAGCAGCAATAGTAGAGACTGCTAAGTTCACTACAAAGGGGAAGGAACTATATAGTGACATTTCTTGGGATATAAATGAGTGTTATATTCCCAACACTGGGGTCCAGAAACTGGATCCTGAAGGCACTTCCAGGAGAATGGATGAATCAGAGCACAGAGGGACCAGAATTCCTATTTATCAAGTCTTCAAATTATTCCACAAGGCATTTTTCAAATGACTCTAAATGAAGTTAAATTGTATTTATGGAAATTGCCAGCTTTGCTTTTTGGAGATGCTGAGTGCATATCTGGACATGATCCATACCTGTGGATTCATTTAAATAAATGGCAGCAGATATCTATTTTTTTGATGAAGCTATAGAATGCCACTTCCCATATTGCAAGGGTGGGTATGCCCATGTGAGAGAGATTACATTTTGGCAAGGAGGGGAGTTTCACTCTGAGAGAAGAAAAGATGTCTGGGTTGGAAGGAGCCAAGCAGAAACCACTTCAGTGAGCAATCTTGCAAATGCCCAGAACAGCACTGTTTTCACTGGAGCTGCAGCCCACAGATACATATCTCGTTATACCTCGACATTGTCTATAGCATCTCTTTCTGTAACATCTTGTCATTTTAAACTTGAAAGTAGCAAAAAAGCAGCCAAGACGAGGAAACCCCACTCCCTTTTTGTATTAAGTTTTTTAAGGACTTAAGCAGAGTAGGATGGGATCACACTAGGTGCCAAACAGGTGGGTGTTGAAACTGTTTATCCTGGGTCCTCACACACGTGTACAGGAGAATGTTGCAGTAGATAAAATTTAGTTATTTTAAATCAAGTTAGCTAAACGCATGCCCAAGGACACTTTTAGTCCTAGTCTTTATTGCAAAAAATTTTCTGATATAGCTATGCCAAACCCTCCTTGTGGCTATACATCTTATATTGGCAAAAGTTTGTTTCTGCAGGTATGTTTTAACCGGTTGCATAAATGAAATACACCCATCCTCCTTGGGCTGGAAAAAGGTTGGGAAACACTGGTCTATGGCACTTCTAAATAAATATAATACTGTACTCCAATCCAAACCCCACATTTGAGCCCCTCCAAAGTATGGTGTATACCTCAGAATCTGAACCAGGTCTAAGATGCTTCCATTGACCCTAATTGGAATGGGTTTTGTTCCATTTAATTTGCAATGGAACAAATTAAAATCTGGGATCCAGACATTTTTACCCAACAGATCTTGGCGTCTTTGAAATCTGGATCCAAACTGTGACTCAGAGATGTCCTAGATTTTAACATATACAGAGCTTGCACCAAGTTCATTGTACTTCTGGGTAGACTGCTAATAGAGACCTGTTAGTAATGGTATACAAACATTCAATTTAGCTAAATTAAAGCTAAACTGAATGTTTATATACTACACCAAAGACTATGTAATGTAGACAAACTGACTTTAAAAAAAGAGAATGCTTGGTAAAAGTTGTTCAGTGCCCTTAAGAGAAGTCTGATAGTAATTGAATGATAATGAAATATTTGAGGAGGATAGTGAGAAGGTTCAGAATGATATTGGGAAGTTTAAAAGTTGAACTGAATCCTGCATGAAGAAGAAACCCCATTCGTGAACTTATTAACTGCTGATTTACATCTATATAGGTAAAAAGAGATCATAGATCATGAACAAATATAAGGCAAAAATAGAAGTCCAGTTAGCTTTTGGTTGTATCAGCATATGCAGAACAGTGCAATGGAGTATTTAGTGTATTTACTAGCTAACTTTATTTTTTTTCATATGCAAAGCACCTTTCAGCCTCTGAGATGATACTCAGACTGCAGCTTTTGAGCCACAAGTAGCTTTTCAATTTATAACCTACAGCTTTTAGTAGGAAAGGTTATCAAAGGCAGATTTTTTTAGAGCATGCATTGGATATGTTTTTCCTGCAATCATGAATAATGCAGCACATGTAACACAGTTATTTAAAACAAGCATATACTTAAATTTCATAAACGCTAAATAGGTTTATCACTTTTAAAATATTTTAGCACTGTATCTGCAGGTGTGGGACTTTGGTTAATACTAACCTCTCCCACGTCTTTGGAGCTAGTTAGAACTGAAAGGTTCGAGCGATGGGGCACTTTTGGCTCTACAGTTCAGAGTAGACTTTTACAAAGAAAGGACACAGAGTATATCTCACACACAGACCTTGTATGTTTGCTTGTTTGGTTGACTCTTTGAATCTAAAATCTATAAGGTCATTAGGTTTAAAAGTTACTCTCTATTATAAGTGATGCTATTGTGAGCTGTGGAGTTACTCCAGCTTTGCATCAATATAATTGAGATGGATTGGCTCATCATCTAAAATTGTACTAACTGGGATGAAATGTATACAAATTATGTATAAATGTTATCAAACGCAATGCTTCAGGGTACAGAGTGATCAGTAGGTTGGGGTCATGAAGGAATCATCGTACAACATTACATAGGTGCTTTAGTCACATAATATGAAAGCAAAAGGAAAAGAAAAAGAAAAAGTAGTCTCCCATCCAAAATGTGCTTTTACTGGAGGAGACACATAAGTACCAAAGGCAATTTAATGTAGAAAGCTGCAATGGAAAGTATTGCTGATATTGGGCTTGCCTACATTATGGGGCTGCTGGGGCTATAGCTATAATTATGTCAGTTGAAGAAAGGCATCTATGGGGGTTTTCTGGTGGCTTAGACTTCTTTAAATGACAGAAGCTAATATACAGATATATTTTCAGTCTTAGACTACTACTACATCACTACACAATCAAGGTAGCTGCTAGCCCAACAAAGCAGGACTTCAGCAGTGTCTATTCAGTCTGTTCTTTAAAAGAAATGGTAAGCTTAATTATGCCTCCTTCACTGTGTTGAGTAGTAATTTATTCCTTAGGTAGCTTCACTGAACTGCATGGGACTGTCTGACAGGAGGGGTAGGCATGATGACAGTTGTTAATTCATCTTGCTAGAGCTCCTGAGATGTGGCTTTGTCTACCTTATGGAACCACTGCAGTTTTAAAGCAGCAACGCTACATTGACAAAGCTCCCTAGTGGTGATGTGGCATAGGCAGCTAGGATTTTGTGTGTGTGCCTATATAGCTATCTGCCCTCCTCTCTCCAAACAAATTAAATCAACAAAGGCACCTTCAGTCTGGGGTTTTTCTCATCTGACTGTGTCATATGGGTGTGTATGATGTTTCCCATCCCTAGTTGATATGACTCTACTGGCAAACTTAATAGTGTAGACCTGTCTTGAACTGGTGCGTTCTCCTCCTCTCTGTCTCAAAATAAAACATATTCTGGAGGGGCGTAACAATGCAATGGCATGAAGAATGCCTTTTAAATGGGTTGTTTACCACTTGCCTATATTTTCTTGTCTATTTGGGGTTCTGATCTTATACTATATAAATCTATAGGAACGTTCCACTTCTTATGACAAGCATCTTGTTCATATCACAGTTATCTGCACTTCTAAAGGGAGAAGATAAACAGTCAGCAACTCTAGAAGCACAAAGGGACATACTCAAGTTACAGCCATGGGTGGCATTACCCCTAGCATCATTCCCATTTCTGCCTTGATTTTGCACCATGGATACTGGCTTGGGGTGGAAAAGCACATGTAATGATAAGCAAGAAATGAACAAAGCAAGAAAAAACGAGAGAATTGCAATAATGACTAAATTGCCCAGACAGGAGGGAATAATACAGTACTTTGCAAGCCTCTTAGAGACAAAGTGTCTAATAGACAAACGAGACCCAATGAGGTCATGAACCTCATATCTGTTTAGTGAGCAGCTACAAAACATTGGCCTGGTTTCAGCTCCCCCATGGAATGGTGAACGAGGCTGCTGGTTCAAGTTACTTTCAAAGTATGGTAGAGGAACAATTTATCTTAATAAAATCTAAAGAATGATGAAACGGGACAGATTCATCTAGGGGAAAAGGAGATTTTTTATGGAGTGTAGTGGCCTGAATTTTAATGAAGAGATCACATTGTTATTGCTTCAACTTTCCTTGACCTGGGCTTTGTGGCATCCCTTTGTCTCCATGGTCTGAACTGTGATGGTGACCTAGGATCTCTAACCGCTGAGCTCTGACACAGTGTCCTATCATTTTATGGTCTGATACCATCCCATGATCTCCATGTCGAGAGCTTTCCAGACTCTAATAGTTTCTGCGGGAGGAGTTCTGAAGAATGCCATAGATTGAGCAAAATGAAAATCATAGCAACATCTCTTTACTGCAGAATGACATACAAATAAATCGACCCAACAATCTCACCATTAGATGTCTGAGGGGAAGCTTTTATTTTGTGCCCTTTTTTTGGTATAAGCAATCAAAATGGCATATTATCAGACCAAGAAAGGAGACATTTTGTTCCTTTCAGGGAATAAAAATGCCATTTATGCTTCTTTCAGGTCTGTTCTGTGCTTCCCAACAGGGTTCTCAACAAAGTGCTTAGGCCTCCATTCATTTTCAGTAATAAAATGAGGAAGTCAGGCCCTTAGGAAGTGAGGTCAGTCTCTTTTGCTCACAATGTAAGAAAGAACACAGTTGGGTCTTGCCCTTTATATGTGGAAGCCATTTTTACCTCTGATGACAGCAGGCTGATTTCTCTGCTAATATGTGACCAACTCTTTAAATTTCACCTCTGGGCGGTGGTTTTCTGCAGCCCATACTTACACCCTGCAAATCTGTGTTTTAACTTGGGCTCAGTTCTCCTTATCATTGTGTTAGAAAAAACTTCTATTATGTCACAACTGTGCACAGCACTTTACAAACGGCAGAAGTATGGTGTCCTTTTCCAGAAAGATTTGCATCTAATAATCCTGATCTAGCAGACATTTACTGTAAATATAATGTTCACTGACATGAGTGAGCTCACCGTCATCAGCATGATCACTCACAATAATAATCCCAATCATTTATTGTGTGCTGGGTTGGCCTCTATATTGACATGAAGAAAAACAGGATATAACTCTATGAACAGAGACTGCATGCCCAAAAGCAAAGATAATTTGACCATAGAAGGACAAAGAGCATGAATACCTGTGCTTTGAGGTATAACAGCCCTTTCAGAAGCGGCATGATCTAGTGGACAGGGCACCAGATTAAGACACGAGAAAACCCGGTTGTTACTCCAGATTCTCCCACTGACTCATTGGCAGCTTTAGGCAAGTCACCTCCCCAATCTGTGCCTCTGTCTACATTATAACCCCTGGTTTATAGAGACTATAAGCTCATTAGGATAAGGATTTCTTCTCATGATCTCTTAGTACAGTACCCAGCACAATGAAGCCCAGTTAAAGTGTTCTATGGGCTACTGTAACACAAAGAATAATAGTCTACGAGTTACCAGAGATGTGGTAACACAGCAGCTAAAGTGTCTTGCTATAGCCCTGGTGGCATGATTCTGGACTTATGTCAAAAGCTGCCCTTGGTTGACCCAGCTGTAAATGGATGGGTCATTCAGGCCAAGAAATCCAAGATGGCTAATGGGATGCAAGTCAGATCACTCCCTTGTGTACTATTAAGAGAGAAACTAGTGTGCCTTTACCATGCTAACCTAGTGGGCTGCTTGGCTTGGGTAGGTATTCTTTCCTATGTGTCATTCTGTAACTTTTGTTGTGAGAGCAGAAGAGCAAATATGGCAGAGGGAATCATTTGGAGAAACTTGTATAACGAAACATTTTCTGGAATTTATCATGTTAATGATTTTCCTCAGTAGAATGAAAGGTGGAGGTGACATTGTGGTCTTAGGTACTGATTCTGCCTAAGGGGACCTTGTTAAATTCAGTAGGCACAGGATCAGACCCTTAGTGAACAGATACAGTGATAAAGAGCGAAGCTTTTTTTCCTATCCCTTCTGCCTTCCAGATAAATCTAATTTACTTTTATCTAAATTTAAATCTTCCTGTTAATGCCATTGATGAAAATAATCCTAATCACAAGAGCAATGCTAATGATCATGATGCCACTACTATTTTATTTCCAACTGGCAACTCATGCAAGCTGCTCCATTTCAGTTCTAATAGGAACCTTTCTGATATGCCAGATTACTCTGTAATAGTCTTAGCTGAACTGCTTTCTGCAAGGTAAATGATTTATATTTTTTATGATAGGTTATTATTACCTTTATTTTTTGCCTGTTCCGTAGAGGAATCAAAGAAGATGTCAATGGGACTGTAAGGTTGCAACTAGACAATTCAAAAATTAGGAAATGCCAAAGTTAGGATTCCTCATGCAGTAACATCTTAGTCTTTTCATGTACATGCAGCACGCTGGGATCTTTAATTAAACAAGCACCTGCTAATGCTTCAGTGGGATGCTTCTTTCAGTTGGGCCTGTTTCAAAGTATGTTGAACTTGATGAGAATGTAATCAATTGATTTAACTTGACATTAAAGGTATGTATATATGGCTTCCTTCCTTCTTCCTACCTGAATAAATAAGCTTGTCTCACCAGACGTGCAACAAGGTGGCTGGGCACCTGGGGCAGTGGTGATGCACAGAGCAGAAGCGACTTTTGGTTGCCACCGTACCTCCAGCATAGCATTCAGCTGAGTTAGCAACTCCAATTTTTCTGCCTCCCCTGCCTCAGAATCACTGCTTTGGGCTTTTGCCCTGCCTTAGTTACACTACTACTACCCACTTCTTCCTGCTGAAGCCTAGTGGTGCCAGTCCTGAGATGTCTGTTCTGTCCAATTGAAAGTCTCTGTTGCTGCCAAGTGGGAGTGAGTGGGTGAAGCTAATTAGTCAGCAATGGACCCCAGATTGGGAGGGAAGCCATACAGACAAGCCCAAAGTGAATTTTACCCTCATCCAACATCCCATGTTCAGCGTTCCATGTAAAGAAGCAAGTTTTATCAGTTTGACAAAACCCCAGAACTACGCTACTTATTCTTAAGTGACATCTGCTGGCACCTTCCCTGTGAACTGACACTGAATTCACAGAGACATTTCTCAGTAACAGAGCACTCCGGTAACGCTCATTTCTAGACAACAGGGGGAATGCGGGGGCGCTGTGGAAGATGCAATCTATTTCTTCAAGAAATGATGGGAGGGAGGTTGGCAGTATGGGTTACGTTTACTCAAGTAAAAGGGTTGGAAAGATCTTATTTCCTCACATTGGGACCGATTTAAATATCAGAGGGTCTCACCTATATCAGTAAAATGTTCCCATCACCCAGATATGGCAGGGATCTTAATCCCTGTTTTGTAGATTAACAGCCAAAGAACAGGTGTCTGATTCAAAACCCTTTGAAAAACATGGAAAACTTCTTAAAGATATCAGTGGTTACAGCCCAGACCCTCAGTCATATTTAGGCATCTAACTCCTATTTATTTCAAGTGACTTCCAAAGATCACACACATTATCACAATATCTGTATATTTACTATGTGATTTCGTTTTTGTGCCTGTACCAGCAAGAGTTAAACAGGAGGAGCAGGATGATGATGCTGAGAGAAACCCGCGAAGAAAACAGGGAAATGATTATGTGAAAAATGTTGAAGCTGTTTGCAATTTTCAGTGTTCAAAATGGTTCCATGTTTAATTTTGCACTGTGCCTTTACTCTAAGTGTGAACAGGAATGTTTTGAAACTGCCAGTGTGTTGATGTCTGTTTTCAGTAAGGAAATGCAATTCTCAACAAATGAAAAATAATCAGTAGTGAATATGAAAACAAGTTTGATACAAGTTTTAGTAAAAAAGTTGGTAAAAACTGCAATCAAAACCCAGCAAAAACCAGAAAATGCTGATGATAGTTTAAAATTTTTTTTGCAAAAAAAGTCATTTTTGGAAAAAAATCTGTTACGCCATGTGTAAATTTGAGATATTAACAATAGTAGTAGTAATAATAATAATTTGTTTGTTTTGCATGTTAATACAGCTATATGCAGGGGAGTAGTACTATACCTGAAAACTACCCATTTAGTACTCCATCAGTTGATTCTGTTTCTGGCCCCATGTATACAGGATCTCAAGGACAATTCAAGGACAATCACATATGTGAGGGAGAATTTAAGGAACAGTAAACGGTGAGTTATGGATGAAATAGTGTCTACCACATGCTTGTGTTTGCAGAGACCTCCCATCAGATCCAATGGAAATGTAGCTGTATTGCAATGCTGGGTACCCAGATCCCAGGTCTATCTTTGACTTCCTTATAGAAACGAATGTGTTCGTTGGCTTGGATTCTGTTGTTTAATGAAGTACAGTATGTGGCAGCCTCTAGTGGTGCTTACGTGCATGTGACAGGGCCCAAAATATAAATATTGATGTGGCAAATTAATAGCTGGCAAGCATATGCTAAGAATATGCTAGGCTTAAATCCCAGAACATTCCCCCCAGCTGCAGTGGATGGTCTTCATCAGAATAATAAAAAACAGTTACCTATTTTCCTAGATTCTGCTTCTGAGCAACTGTCCGATCTCTGAACATATTTCAGCTAGAGAACCCTGGTCTTTACAATAGATGTATCTGTCTGTCTGTCTAAGTTGGGATTTTAAAAAGAGGTTTAAGAAAATTAAGCACCCAATTCCTGTTGACAGAACTTGAGCACCTAACTCCCTCCGGCTATTTGGAAAAATCACAATGGTAGCAGTACCAGTCTGCTCATGAGATGGTGAATGAGCTAAACAACATGATCACAATAACATTAAAATAAATTAAGTGGACTAACCAAATGCCGTCCCTGCTTCAAGTTAGCCCAGGGGTGGGAGGAAGCTAGTACCTTTTTCTTTTTCTCATTTAGCCTCTTCTCACCTTCTCATAAGCATCAGCTTCCACGTTCTTCTGTCAGCCTGCACCGTCAGCATTACCACAATAGCTCAGTGGTACTCCAAGGTGACACCAAAGCCTGGTTGTTGGCAGGCAGGGATGGAAACAACTGACAGATATGCTGGCAGAGGGAGCTGTTATATTACACTGGGGGCCTGGGATTAGGCCACTCAGGAACTGAATACATTGACATTTAGGGCCAAATTCAGAAAGGAGCATAAGCTAATGAAACCTACACCTCTTTCTGGCATGTAAGTCACACCGTCCCATGCAGTCTTACACTTAGACACTCTCTCACTCTCACTTAGAGACTCCTACTTACTCACATATCACCGGCTCTGCTGTCTATGCACCACCTTGGCCCTTTGTGTCAACTACTCCTCTGAAGAAAAGGAGGGCCAAGGTCTTCCTTCTCATTTACCTGCATTTACGTCATTCTCCTTATTGTGCACAGTCCTCCCAGCTCACATCCTTTGCTCCAATCATAAATCAGCCTGTAATGTGTAAATGTTCTTTTTGATAACTCACTTGTAGGGAGAAGTTTAGCAGCAGAGGAAGCATCCCTTGCTAAATACCTCCAACATTGGCCTTGATGTGTTAGCCCCTTCACTCCTTCCAAACTTCTGGAGGAAGGAAAACAGAGACCTGAAGACTCAAAACAAAACCACTGCTCAGCATTGCAGTAGCATAGACACTCATGCTGCAAATACTCTTGCCCTGTCCACAGGTTGAGGTCTAGCTTGGCTAATCTAGGTGCTAGTCTGGTCTAGGCTCTAGTCTGAGCCTCACAGGACATGGGTTTGGTTTCCTGTGTCTCATTGCTCCAGTTACAGAAATGAAGGTAACAGCGCCTGCTGAAATGAGGATAACTGTGTTGAAGACTGACTTGCTCAGAGACTACAGTAACGGGTACTATGGTGGTGAGATGCAGTGGGGTTCCTCCCAAGAACAGAGTTACTCCCTGAGTAAGTCTGAGTCTAAATATTTGTATGGGGACAAAGAATCATAGAAAGAGATTGGGTAGGCAGCTGATTGGATGAGACCACTGCCATCTCACTACCACCACATGCCTGCATTGTCTGTCCCATACAACCATTTGTTGTCTCATTACAACCTGGGAGTTTTGCCATAGACTTCAATGAGATCCATATTCTACCCTTAGACTATAAGCACTTCGGGGCAGAGACTGCCCTGTTCATATGCTGCTGTGTTGTGTGGCCCAGCTAGAAGCCCTTAGGTACCACCCCAATACATGCAAACAGACACACAACCACATTAATAAAACATATAGAAAAGATTATTTTCCCTGCATTTAATGTAGGTGGTGATACTGCAAAGGAGACAACAGTTTCTTTTGCTTTTTTAGATTCAGTTCCTGTCAGATGCCCTGAGGTAAGATTACTCATCCTGTCCTTGTATTTTGGGACTATGAAATGAACATTTGTGCTACCACTATGGTTTGTGTAATGCATGCCTCTGCAGTAACAACACCTCTACCAGATTCTTTTCCGAGCCGTAGATGGACAATGTCTGTTGTCACTTTTGCTCTGAATGGTGACAACCAGGGGCAGTGGCAGAGAGAGGGGCAGTCTTGGAAACGGAACTATCTTTGGCCTGCTTTTGAAGCGTCTCTTTTCCTAGACCTGTCCTGCACATGTTCCAACACTCTGCTCTGGCATTTTAAAGGCCCTTCTGTTTATTGTGTGTAGGTGAAACCCTAGCATGCGGTACTGCTTATTACTTCAGAACTCCTGAGGTCAGGTAGGATGTATTTCCTTACCCAGCAGTCTGATAATATTTGAGTTAGCTGGGCAGCTAAGTGCTGACAGATGTAGTGGCAATGGAGCTTGCTGCTGTTGAAAATTTTATAGTTTCATGCATTTTACAGCATCAGGCTCCAGCAACCATGATGTCACCTGTACTAGAATATATGAACCTTCACAGGAGTCCGGCTTAAAGGAGCTCTGCAATCATCAGTGGTTTCCCTTTCTCTCTTTCCCTGTGTGAGGTACCATGACTTAATGGACAGCTAGGGAAAGCAGTCAGGAGGCCTGGGTTCTCTTTCTTGCTCTCTAACTGTGTACTCCATGGCCTTGGGGAAATCACTTGGCCACACTATGTGCTTTACTTTCTCTACGCACCTCTTCTCATGTCCATTGTTACCCTCAGGTCTTCAGGGCAGGAATGTGCTCTTACTGTGTATTTGTACAGCACCCAGTACAGTCCTAATTGGGTTGGATTTTGTAGACTTAACAGCAACAATAACAACAACAATAATAACAATACTTTCTTTAAAAACAAGTAAGGACTTGTTCCACAAAAGGACATAAGTATCTGGAATTCAGATATGTTAGCAAATAAGGGACGAGCTGCCAAGAAGTTAAGAAGGTTAAGAAGTTAAGACGAGAGTTAAGAAGGATGTTGGGACCTTCCAGTGTTGTCAGTCTCATACCTTTCATGAACTTCACCTTGGATATTCCAAGTGGGCAGAGAGAAGGAAGAATAGCCAGAAGGGTGGCATCTGGCTCTAAAGTCCAGTTATCCTTGCAAAATACTGGGAAAAAAATCCTCCTTCTCTGATGCAAGATAACACTTCAACTTGTTAAACCCGGTCCACAGCTGATGTTAATCAGCACAGCATCAAGGTATTGAATAAGCCTACATTATTTTACACCCCTGAAGGACATGGCCCAAGATTTCCTAGGAAAAATAATAATTGGGAAGACACTGTAATCCCAGTCACACCAGTGTATTCCTTAGTGGTCTTCCACCCTTTCCCATTTTCGTACTGGATTTGTGCTGGTTATTTTCTGCCTCTGAGTGAAAGATTTTCCATTTACCAGTTTTCAGGTCACCTAGTTGGCTGTTTTGCAGTGTTGTATTTCTGCCCTCCTGTGTGATATTTGGTTTTCATAAAATTTGAGCATCACTGGAGCTCTGATCACAGTCAGTTTGCAACAACAGTGTTGCCAGAGATGGCCCTTGCAGCACAGAGGGGTTTGAGCGGAGGTGTCCGCCAGCACTGCCTCTGGAAACACAAAGAGACAACTTTGTTCCTGCAGGTGGAACAAGTCAGTGAGTATATGGCCTCAAAGATATAACTGCTGGCACTGAAGAAGCTCTGCAGACTATACATCGTTATCCTGAGACCAGCCACGTTTGAGGGATTATAGTTCAATACACTGGAACTATTAACTATCAGTTGAGCACTAAGCTGACTGGTATTTGGGCATGCAAACCATACATGAAGACACATAATTCTACTGCAGAACTATAAGCCCTCAGTAAGTATGGATTAAAAAAATAGTGATCAGGTTTTAAGACCTCTGTAACTGATACATATCTTTCAGTATTGTTAGGCCTCAATAAATGTGTTTCTAATAATCACTATTTACTGAGGTTTAGCAGCTATGCCAAAAGTAGGTATCTATTACTTTGTGGTCCAACCACAGTAAATGTGTTTTTAATAATCAATTGGTACTTCAATAATATAAAATAATTGCTTTATTAAATATGAATTCAGACCTGGTCTACATTTGAGATGTACTGCTTTTGCCATCTATTTTTAAAGCTATGAAAATGAATATTACTGGTCACCTTATATATAAGTCGGTGCATCCCAAATTAGACTGCCTGCTTATTTTAGGAACAGCATTTAGGAATAGCATAGGTTGGGAACCACATGGCTAAGCAGCAGCTCTGGAGAAAAGGACCTGGGACTTACAGAGGACAATAAACTGACTATGAGTCAGAAGTATGCCCTTGTTGCGAAGAAGGCTAATGGCATACTGAGCTGCCTTGATAGGAGTGTTGCCAGCAGATCGAGGGAAGTGATTCGTCCCCTCTATTCAGCCCTGGTGAGGCCACATCTGGAGTACTGTGTCCAGTTTTAGGCTCCCCCACTACAAAAAGGATGTGGACAAATTGGATAGAGTTCAATGGAGGGCAACAAAAATGGTTTTGGGGGCTGGGGAACATGACTTATGAGGAGAGACTGAGGGAACTGGATTTATTTGGTCTGAAGAAGAGAAAACTGAGAGGTAATTTAATAGCAGCCTTCAACTACCTGAAGGGTGGTTACAAAGGGGGATGGAGCTAAACTGTTCTCAGTGGCAGCAGATGATTGAACAAGAAGCACTGGTTTCAAGTGGCAGCAAAAGAAGTTTAGGTTAGATAGCAGGAAAAACTTTCTCACAAGGTGGGTAGTAAAACACTGGAACAGGTTACCCAGAGAGGTGGGGGAATCTTCATCCTTGAAGGTTTTTAAGACCCAGCTAGACAAAGCCTTGGCTGGGATGATCTAGTTGGGGATGGTCTTACTTTGAGCAGAGGGTTGGACTAGATGACCTCCTGAGGTCCCTTCTAACTGTCTTATTTTATGATTGTATGATTTCTGCATTTGTGCAGGGGGTTGAACCAGATGACCCTTGAGGGCTCTTCCAACCCTATGATTCTTGCCATCTGCATGTAACATCATTATATTTCTTTGTATAGTTGTAACCTGGGTGGTACTAATATGGGTGGGTACCCCCATTTCCAATGAAGGGATGGTAATGGGTATTGATGTGCTGTGGGAGGCAAAACTGCCTGCTGTATACAGTTTCCCTCCTTCCCCTATAGAGCAAGGCCCAGACACATGATAAATTTAACTATATGCACATTTAGTAAGATATAAAAGTTATAATAATTAACATGTCTATACATAAGTTACCAGAACTATAGGTAGACTATTTACATATCTATGCAGACACTCTATATACAGGTGAGGAATCAAAGGAGTCTAAGCAAGGGTCTCATTAAAAGCCACAGGTCCCAGAGGAAAAAAACCCAAAAAATAACCCTCATTGCCCTGGAGCAATAGCTGTGCCTCAGTGATGAGAAGAGTGAAGGGATACCCCAATGTCCTATGGGCCCCCTCTGTAATCCTGCATGAATCACCCAAAAGGTTAACCTCAAGCCCAGGAGCCCTACCCCATCAGGGGACTTCCCTTCCAGCTTGTAGCCACCGAAATGGTGGGGATACCCTCCTCCCCTATGGGAATCCCCTTCCCAGGCAACTCATAACTCTCTGAGGCCTGTCAAGGCCACTCTCATTCCTCTGGCTGAGGTGCCTCCTCCCTCAGCAAGGGGTCCTCAAGGCTCTCCCGGCCTTTGGCCCCCTCTCGGCCCTGTGCACTGGCCTATGCACTGGCGGCCCCTATTCACCGTGTGCCCAGCCTTGTACTGGGGTTGGAGACTCAAGCTGCCATGTGCAGCTCCAGGGTCTTGGTCCACTCCCAGGACTCTTCACGCACCGATCTGTGCACCGGGTGCCCTGCCTTGTGCAAGGGGTTGGAGACCTGAGCTGCTTCATGCAGCCTCAGGGTTTTGGTCCACTCCCCAGACCCTCCATGTACCGATCTGTGCACTGGGTGCCCTGCCCTGTGCAGGGGGCTGGAGACCCAAGCTGACTCATGGAGCTCCAGGGTCTTGGCCTGGTCCTGGACCCTCTGTGCACCAATCTGTGTGGTGAGGCTGGGGAACTCAGTCGCTTGCTGCTCCCCGCCCCATGAGTTGTCTTCAGACTCTTCTGGGGCAAACAGTCCACCCCTCTAGCCAACTCTGCCAGCTCTTCTTTGCCCTCTTCTCCATCTCATGTTGCAACTGCCTGTCTGCCAGGCACGCTGTCTTTTTACCTTCTTTGGAAGCTCTGCCCCCAGATTGTAAATGGACCAATCAGAGAGAGAGGGGGTTAGTCCCTCTCCAGTCCAGCTCTTTGCCTGGCCTCTGGGCAGAGGCAGGGCAAGCCTTTCCCCTTGCCTTTCCTGATTGGTGGGAAATGCCCCACCAAGCACTCTGAGCCCTTTCAAGCCATCAAGCTGGGCTGCTGCCAGCAAGCCTACCACATAGGTTTGTAGATCAGAACAAATATTCCATTTTTTTTCTTGTACCCTTAACACAAGTCTAGCATTCATGAGCAATCCTACAATAGGAACTGATTCTATTTGTCCCAGGCGCTTTCATGGGACATCATTTAGATTTCAATTGGGACTTCCAGATTTTAACATACCGGCCTTTAAACATTAGCAAAAAGATAAGCTCTATCAGTTGTCAGCAGTAGTGAGCTATTATCTTCTACAAGAACCAGCTACAGACAGGGCATGAATCACACTTGTTTTAAGTTTACAACCTAAATGAAAAAAAATAGCTATAGAAGAAAATCAGTCTCTTACTGTGGTAGTATGAAAACATTTCAACCATTGAGTATGCAGGTCTTGTCTCAGCTCCTGGTGGATATATGTCCATTCCATAAAATCTTAATTGGTCTACTAGATACAAAGGACCTTATCCTAGGTCTCTTTCACATACCCGAGTGGTATTTACTAACCACATAACTGCATTTTTTTGACAGTTATTGACAGTTTGGGATTCAGAGTAGCTACACTCACCCCGCATTTCCCAACTGAGCAAGCTGATTAGCCCGTATTCTGGCCTCGTAGGCATCCCGCTGAAATAGAATGGCTCAACCCCATGTAATGGCAAGTAAATTCCAAAACTTTAGATATAGAAAAAAGTTTCTGTCCCATTATAAGCAGAGACCCAGGCTAGAATCGACAGCCTTTCCTGTCTAGGATGGGAGCCACATTATTGAACCATATGCGCTCTAGCTTCCTTATTTCTTCCTCTCCTTTCCTTTTTAACTGTCCTATGTAAATACTACTTAGGCACATGATGAGGAAATAGGCTATAGCTCTACATGATATCTGGTTAGACACTTTCAGTAGAGGGTCCAATGATACAATGCGTCATGGGTTGTGAGCTTTTCTCTCATTAGTAGAGGTGGGTCTATATCTCACTGGTGGAAGAGCTGCAGTCCCCTGCCTGTACCTTCGTGCTCTGTGGAAAGAGGCAATTTCATCCTCAATGGATGAAATTCCTTCTGCTTCCTTTTCTTGCTCGGGTTTCAGAAGGAAAGTCTTTTATTTTTAAAGGAATATGACCTGATTCCCAGAGCAGGGCATGAGCCAGACATCCCTGCAGTATCCCCTTTTGTCTGTGCTCTGAGATCATGTCCTGGAGCAGAGGTGGAGTCAGAGGCAAATCCTGGATCTAAACTTCTCTAGGTTCATCTGTGCTCCAGTTGTGGTGTGGGGGAGACAGACACACATGCAACCTTAGTGTGGGTTATAATCTTGCTGTCCCCCCAGGGACTGTCCTACCTTCATTACAGCCCCCCTAGTATTGGCTGCCTAGTGGGTATGGAGGATCAGGACTCTGTGAAGTCTCCACCACTCTTGATTTCAGGCACTCTCCAAACCATGAGGCTTCTTGGAAATAGTCCATGTTACAGAAAAGGAGGAGCTAACTGCCACTGCTGTTGAGGAAAGAAAGTGTGCCTTGTGACCTGACAGCAATGCTGCAGCTTTTAAGACCTAGAATCAGCCCCTTCGGTCCTCTCTGCTTTAATTTCCTTTGAGGAAAAGTCTGACTTCCTGTCTTAGCCATTGCTACAGCTTCAAAGCCTATCTTTTGGAAAGAATTGTTCGCATTGAGTTGTACCACGTCCCCGATCAACAGGGCCGTCTGTAGAATATCCAGCCAGCCAGAGCTGTAAGTGGTTTTGAACCCAGGTCTGTAATTAGGCACCACTTTGCTACTCCAAAAAGCCCCAACGAGCTAAACAGAGGAAGCACATTGCAGATGGGACACCCCCATGGATGCCAAACCCTCTTAGAAATGAGAACCGTATGTGGGCGCCTGTGCTCCACGCGTACGCTGGGTGTCACCTTGTATTAAGGCACTTCAAGCTGTAACTGCTGCAGAGTTCAATGCCTCTAATTAGTCCAGTCAATGGCAGGAATTCCCTTCTGCAGGGTGAGATTGTCTACGGATTCCGAATGATTAGTAGCCTTTGCTCGAATGATCAAGCCTGCAGTTTTTCAGACCATTTTAAGTCATTTACAATTTTCAGTCTCACATGGATGGTTTCGAGGTATCTCTTTCACTCTAGAGATAAAGAGATGGAATTGTTCTGGCGAACAGCAGGTAGCTCCCTATGGAGTATTGTAAGACCATACATTCCCCCTTGGACTAGTTCTGAGGTGGACATCTGAATGCCATTTCTGAAAGTGATAGAAGTACAACAGACTATCCAGATCCTACTAGCACATAACACTACTTAATGCTAAACAATGATGGTGGTCTCTATCATGTGACTTTTGTTTTATGATTCATAAGAATTTCATATAGATGCCCACTGCTGTTTTATTTTGGAAATTTCAAATAATTTTTGTCCTGGTTGACTTCCTCTTTCCATTTTTTTTCCTATCTATTTTCAGTTTCTTTGTGATTGAAGTGATCATGTCTCTGGATTAAATGCTGTTCTCCTGGAAAATGAGGATTCCTGCACACATAAGCAAGTCTACAATCACACACTGGTCTCCACTACAATGGAAAAGATGCTAACTGTCACATTGAACCAAAAATAAATCCTGGTTATTCTGACATTGGTTAATAAGGATGATGATGACAACATATTGCATTGCATTCAAAATATTTTGGGAAGTTTGGGGGATGTGAGCTGTTTGGGCAGATGTCGTATTGACTATATTCTGAGGGCTAAATTATGTTTAATGCATGGATTACTGGGTGAAATTCTATGGCCTGTGTTAAAGTAGGGGTCAGAGAGGATAACCAAAATGGTCCCTTCTATCCTGAACTTCTACAAAACTCTTGTATTTTTAGGGCCAGATCCTCAGCACGTGTAAATCAGCATAGGTTCACTGAAGTCAAAGGAGCATCATTAAAATCAGTGCTGATGACAGATGTATGGGCTGGTTGCTGCTTCCAGCTGTGTTTGGAAGGCAAGATACCCTGGGGTGTTTTTGTGAATGGAGCTGAATAAATGCGTTGTATTACTATTATTTATCATCACTGCCATGATCATCTTGTGGTGATTCTCATGTTGGGGACCTTTAGGTTTCATATGCCCTGAAGACACGCTCTAGCTGTACTGCACTGCTGCACAGCAATGCACTTCCTGATAGACATTTCCTGTCTGCAAATTCTCCTCCATCTGCAATAGTCAGAGTCCAAGATTTAAAGGCAGAGAGGATGGATTGTTTTCTGAGCATGGCAGGTTTCCAAGCCACCCCCCATCCTGGATATTATCCTTCATAAAGAATACTGTGGTATGCTGAGTCCTTCAGTCGGAACATTATTTTCCTAGCAAATTGCTCCGTGGTGCACCTGGAAAGGATGCAGTGATTTATGAGACAGATTTGCATGGAGGATACATGCTGCATATCTAAGGTGAGAGCTGTTTCCCTCCTGTCTTTGCAAAAAGGGATGACTGCTCCCTATTCTGCTCGCTGTAGAATGAAGTTATAGGCTAGTGGGCACAAAAATTCTTCTATAATCATCCAACCATGGCTGATGGGTCCCATTGTTTAGTCAGGTGCAGTTTGTCTTCACACACAAAGTCTTCATGTCATCTTACCTTAAATAAACTTTATTGGTACATGTCAGGAAAAAAGTCCCTGTTTCATACACCATGAAAGGGAAGTATATTTAAGTAATTACCAGTGAGGCACTGGGCACTTCCTGAGAATTAATGACTGGCTGAGTTGATGGCCTGAAGGGAGAACCTCTGCATAATCCAAAGGAAATGTTATGAACCAAAGTCCTTATAGCTAAAATGAGAGAACACACATGAATGAATAGGTGACATAGTGGTTATCGTGAGAACATCTTACAAAAATTAGGCTGGGATTCTGAAGAGGGTCTAATGGGGTAGATGTCCAATTCTCACTAAAAAGCTGTGGGATTTGGATACCTAATTCCTTCAAGCTCCTCTGGGAATCCAAGCCTTAATGACACCCCCCACCAGCTATTGAGACAGGTTGGACTGTTTGCAACATGTCACCCAAGTCCAGGTTTTTCAGTGTGGATCTATACTACTTAAGCAAAAGATCTGACCCAATATTTTCAGAATAATTTTTTTTGCTTGTTTTCATCTTCACCATGCCAAGACCTTCTCTGAAGTAGTTTGATTCTCCTTACTGTTCACTTTCCTGTAGGGCTGTGTGAGGCTGTGTGAGGACTGTGCTTCGGATCCGGAGAAGATTCGGACACTTCGGCATCCAAAGCAGCATGTCTGGATTGCAGCGCTGGCTTTGTTAGGCTTCCTGATGTGGTTCGGAGCTGCCAAACCGCTTCAGAAAAGCTTCAGAGCCACTTTGGATATCCGGCCATAGAGTTTAATGGGGAATCAATGAAATATCTATAACTTCGTTGTGTTTTGTCTGATTTGGATGAAACTTGCAGGGGTGGTAGCCGCTGCTGAGAGCATGATGCCTGCTGTCAAGCACCAGTCTTCTTGAAACGTGTTGGGCTTTGTGGCCTCAGCAGGGGCCACCAACCCTGCAGTTTTCACCCCCATGTAGTGTAACACATACACATGACGTAAGTTTTGCTTTCAAGAATTTGGGGTACAGTTTGCCCCCTAACCCCTGCACTAATCTTCTTGAAACTTGGCAGGCTTCATGCTCTCAGCAGAGGTTACCACTCCTGCATGTTTCATCCAAATCAGACAAAAAACAACAAAGTTATAGATATTTCATTGATTCCCTATTATACCCTATGGCCGGATCTCCGAGGTGGCTCTGAAGCTTCGGAGCCGCTTCGGCTGGATTGAAGCAGGGACCCGGTCCAGAGCTCCAGACCAGATCACGACCATCTGAAGCAGCCAGATCCGAATAACAGCACAGGCCTACTTTCCTGCTCTAAATAACAGCACTAGGTTAGGCAGAAGCACTGAGCTTCTGGGGCATGAATACTAATAGTAGTCATTCCCAATTGGCAACATATTTTGGCCTAGTAAAATGTTTTATCTGCAGCCTCCTTCCTTACCCAGTGCCTGCCTTCAGGCTCGATGCAGCTTAGCTTTTACAGATTGTTCTGGCTCTTCAGGAAGAGGAGAGAAGGGTCATGAGGTATCAGTGGCCACACAAGACAAGAAGTGGTGCATGCCCTGGAAAGAGGCATGTGGGACAGGGGAATCTCCTGACTCCAAAGCTCATATTTCTTAAGGGTCAGACTTTTGCCCTTACAGAAGAGTCCAAGTACAATGGAAGGACTAGGGGCCTCCTTTGCTCTGCATCTCAGGGTTCCTGGGTGTGAGAGAATGATTGGCTTGCCAGGGACATGAGGAGGGCAGGAAGGATTTTGTGGGGACAGGGGAAGAGGGTAGAGGATGGTTCAAAGGGCCATTATTAGCCAATACAGCTGACAGTCTAATTTCTGCTGAGGTCTGAACCGGCTTCTGGCTACCTCGCTGTAGAAACAAAGGAAAGGCTTCTATAGGTTTCTTTTCACAGGTATGTGGGGTGACCTCTTGGCTCCTAACACTACTGCAGTCCCACTGCAAACTCACCATCACCATCAGTCAAATGCTGCCACAATGCCTGAGGAAGGAAGAGGCACAGCAATATTTGGTGAAGTGGTTTAGTGGGGAAGGTGTACAGCCATGCACAAGCACTAAGTCCCACGCTCCAGTAATGGCTATTCCAGCTGCTTATCCAATGACTTTCTAACCCCTGCCATAAAACTGGCATTAAAATCTGCCTCTGTTTCTGCTTCCTTCTGTCCCAGTCACAGGAAGCAGCAAATTATTGTGGGTTTTTCAAGCCATCAAAAATGCATCTTCTGGTTCCACATTTCCAAGTGGAGTAAGGCTAATGATCAGCTCATTGGTGTTTCTCCATTTGTCTGTACTTAACTTCTGTATGGCTGGTTCACAACATGCAATAGGCCAGATCCAGCCCCAGTTATTGATTCTCACGGGGAAGCTCCTCCCTTCAACCCCCAAACTGACAAGTCTGGACCCTCAGAAGAGTTATCCATCTCTTCCCCTCCTTCCATAATCCTTATTTACTTGCTTTCTTCATTGAGCAAATGCCTATGAACATTGGACCTGTGTAGCTGCACCCATTAAATAAGGATCTCTTTCCCCTTCCAGCAGGGCCTGAGCCATAGCTAGAAGACTTGCTTAATGGAAGTCAGGTGGGAGAGGGTCATGCCTCTAAATACAGAGATACTTGGTTAGATCCTTGCTGCTGATAAGCTGCCCAGGGTGCAGCATTACAAGAGATGGAGAATGAAGCTGGGTGAATCTGAAACCTGGCATTACTGGGCTGAGAGTTACATGTAGCTCAGGACAGTGTTGGAGCTGTGATGCCCCCATGCAATAGGTGAATGGCCATTTGTTGAACAATGGCATAAGATGGGATCAGCAGAGCCTTGACAGCTCAGGAGTTTTTGTGTATCACAAACAAATAAAAAACCAGCTAAACTGTTTGATATCACCTGGGATTTTCGAAGAGGCCTATAGGAGTGAAAATGCAAGGGGGCCAGACTTGTCATCCCCTGAGATGAAATCCCACCTTCTGCCTTTGACTCATATCTGACTGAGAGCCCTGGGATTTTCCTGGAGAGCCTACCTTGCAACATCATCTATTACCTTCCCTTCTGTCTGTCTACTGCATGTCTTTATGTCAGAGCATCTCAGGCAAGAGACCACCATCCACAGAAACTCTGACAGAAGATACAAACAAAGGGGGATTCCGTGATACCGTTCAGAAACACACATTGAAGGAAGCTGATTGAAAGCTGATCCCTGGTACTGTCAACTCCAAAGCAGTCAATGTGGTGGGGCTGCTCTGGACCTGCTGGTCCTGGAAGTCGGGGTTTCTGAGAGGCTGCGAGGTTAGCTGACATGAAACCAGGCAGTGGATGGAGACTGGAAGACAGAGTTCCACCAGAGCTAAGTTGGGGTTTTGCTGGAAGTTTCTTAAAACTGCTACCTTTCTGTGAAACATTTCCAACAATAACCTGTTGCATTGTAAAGTTCCAACCCAGCTCCAGCCTTGACCATTACTCTAACCAGCCTCCCTTTCTCTAATTCACGCTCCCTTTGGTGTTCATTTTCTTTGTTTTGCATCATGGCAATGGCCTGCAGGATGGTTAAATTGGACTTGGGGGATTGTTACAGACTAGGGCACGCTAAATGCCAAGAATAGGTGCAATAAAGGGTCATTCCTCTCCACTTGAAATGCCTGTTCTGTTGGCCAGGCATCCAACACAATAAATTCATTTGAGCTGTTTAAAAGCACCATTTAAAGCTTTTGAGTGGTTCCTGGCTCATTCCACAGCAATAAACTTATAAACCCTGAAGACCAGACATTCAAGAATAGTTAGAGACTTACCAAAAAACTAAATACAAGATACTTGGGAGGACTGTAAAATGCTTAGACACAACGAAATGCCAAGAGCTCCATGCAGGATTGCTTTCATATTTCAATGACGAGGCTCGCTCTATTAGGTGAGTCATGTTCAGCAGCATTTTGGGTCACTGTGAGTGAAAGGCAACAAGGAGTTGTGCTAATCAGGAGCCCATCTTTGCTGGGAGTGGGCCTGGCGCTGTTGTGTGAAGAAAAAGTAGCGAGCCATGACAGGTGAGAATTGACCATCCTCAGGTCCATCTGCGCCCTGACACATTGCACAGCACTAAGTGGCAAGGCATGAAAACATTGGTCTTCTTGAACATTTAATTCTGGGGTAATTCAATTTTGACCCCAGAGGTGACAAATGAATGAGTTAATGGCTAGCATTATGGCTGGTCACCATTTTCCTTTATTGTACAAACAGGAGGAGCTGGAATGGGACCCGGGGATGCTATTTTCTCTTCCTTCTTATTGGAATTGCTATAGCAGTCATTCAAACTCAAGCCCTGTGTGCACCTGCACCCAGTGAGCAGCAGCTATCTAGCCCTTCTTTGTAGATAATGAGAGTCTTCACAGGCAGACTTAGAGTGAAGTTGCAAGTTACACTTAGACCACCCCAAATCTGTGAAATGTTAAGCTGTGTTAACGTTAGAACGTGCTGTGAGCAGTTGCAGGATAAGTGTTATTGCGGTTTCTTATCTGCACAGCTCTGATGTGCCACTAGAAGGCCGGCAGGCAGGGACGTAACTCGGAGCCAGCACACCTGGGCTCTATCTCTCCTCTAGGTGGGTGAAGGGCGGGGAGGGGTCTTAGAAAGATGCATCCTGGGATGCTGGAGAATTGCAGATTGCTCATTTTATCTCTGTATAACAGACTGGAGTTACGCTAATATGAGCTAGGTTGAATGACCCAGACTTAACCCTTGCCTGAAGTGGCATAACTTTGAGATGGCCAAGGGCACTTAGCATGAGTTAATGAGCTTGAGCGTGTAGATGCTCAAATTTTAAGTGCTCTCAGTGTGGTCTAAGTGTAATGTATAACTTCACCCTTAGCATCTTTTTAAAGCTAGAATGGCCCTGAGCGGCCACATTGGTTTAGTGGAAGATTGAAACGCTACGCAGGATTGCTGTGGAAATCCCACCTTTCTGTTCTCCCATGGCTCAGTGAGATGTATCCCATCACTGACCACCTGGCCTGTGGCCCAGGTACTTTTATACCTGGATCCAGTGAGGTTTCAATGCTCTCATGTACTTCCAGCTCCAGCTCTCTCTCTACCTTAGTGTGAGACCTCATCTCCCATTTACTTACGCACACTACAGCCACACTGCTCCAAGCATCATCCTACTGATCTTGTAATAGCTCCAGTGATAAATCATAGATATCTGAATAGGGGGCTGTGGCCCTGTTTAGTACAGCTGTGATCTTACCTGAGCAAGAACATACAGGTTATAGACCAAAGGTCATATCCTTGGCTGGTAAAAATCAGTATTACTCTACTGATGTCAATGTTTACCGTAGCTGGCTGTGGAATCAGTTCTTTTCTTCATCTTCCCACATTTCTTTTTCCGCTCTTTGGGTAAGAAATGAAGTCTATAAAGCTAATACGGTCTCCGCTGCAGCATTACTTCCAAAGAGTGTTTGCTTTAAGAGGTTAAAAGGCCTATAAACAGCTATACATTCTCTAGTAATAAAATGCAGATGCAAAAGTGAAGGATTTGATGGTCAATTAATGTGGAAACTATCCAGTGCTTTGCATAGAACCTACTCCTTGGCTTTGAAATACAATGCCCAATTAAAACCCTACCCCAAAATATACTGATATTAAAAAAAATGAAGCACTGTGTAGCATCTGCACTATTTGGGAGTGCCTGTAAACTGTTCCTCATAAACTCTTGGATAAGACTTGCCAGCTGTTAACTGCTGCTGAACAAAAGCCGTGAAGCAACATTAAACTGGTAGAAGCTGGAAAGAGGATTATTTAACAAACCCGAAAGAGGGAAATGTGTTGACGTTCCCTTGTGCATTTACCTGAAAGAGAAAGAAAATGTTGGGCAGTTAATGTAGACGCAACATCCCATGGCAGGTCCTGGCTCCCCGTTCAGCTGGGACTCAGGCAGATACCGACCAGAGCTAGAGAAGCACTGGCATTGGGGGAATACATTCAGGGAATGCACAAACTACAGTGAAAGAAGTGTGTAAAATCAATGTCCAGTTGATGCAGGGTTATGCTCAGGTCTAGCTGACATGCCAGCCAGTTAACCTGCAAGGAATGGCTCCACAGTAGAGCTTGCTGAGATGTCTCTGATTCATTTCATTAACTTTTTCTGCCCTTTCTGTTGCAGGTGTCTTTGGTGTCAGTTGTTCTAGCGCCTGTGGGCAGACAGGATTAATGAACTACCTGGGGCAGCTCCAAGGATATTTCTGCTGCTCTGATATTTTTACCAAAAGCAGGGAGCGATTCAAGGGTGAGGCAGTGCCCTAGGAGTCAGGCGAGCAAGGGAAAAGGACAAAGTGAGACCTGACTTCATATTTTTGCTCAAGAGAGTGAGACCCATCAGCACCATGGGATAGATGTGAAGTGGGGTACAGCATCATCTCTCTTGAGGTGGACACTCTATCCCTCAAGCAAGTAAACTGGGAGGGAACAGGGAGGTGCAGGAAGTGGGGAAAGACACAGTTCCGGTAATAGTTAATAATTACAGAGCCTTAATTTAATCTCTTCCTTTGGTTCAAGTAGCTGGCAAGGGTATGGGGTGGGAATATGGTGCCTCTTTTAAGGGATGCAGTAACTTCTTTGTCTCAAAGGGGAAAAGGGAGGCAGAAGAAAGATTCTGGGTATGAGATGTGTCCATGAGGCACAGCACTTCCTTGACCAACACACAGCAGTGCAGTTACCTTCCAGAGGTCTGTGTATAAAAGCACAATCCAGACTTAAGTACATGATATGCCTTTCCTTCCTGGATGGCTACCCATAACTCCTGAGCCCTTGCATCTCAGGGCTGTATGTACCAAACTCTCACATTTGTACACCTCTGTTTACTTCCCATGGGAAAACACCGGGAAGGGGGAACATGCTTGACACACATCCCAGGAAATGAGACCACCCCATTTCTCCCTTTTCTGCCAGCACATCAAGTACAGGCTGAGGATCCATGAAAAAATACAGGCTAAGCTCAGCTCATTCTTAGCTAGGAGTGCAGAAGCAGCTGCCTTTGAATCTTTCTGAGCTCCCAGTCCACACCAGCATCAGTGGGTGAGTCACTGCCTGTGATTTATTTCAGTGGTGAATGGATCTCTGATCTCTGACAAAGGCCACAGGGGCAACATTTAATACTGCTCTCAGAAGCATTAACTCAATCCTTTTCAAGGGAGTATATCTACCACATTGACTACTGGCTCTTGATTTCCTCCCTCTTCAGGCTGGACATCTGCTTTCTGCAGAGCTATGTCTGGGTTTAACACTACAGAGAGAGCTGAGATGACTATATAGCCCTATTTTTCCTCCACCAGGTCTTTGCTGACCCAGAATCTGTAGACATGGTTGCTCCAATGCATCCTGTCCTAGAGCCACTCTACACAGAACCAATTCCCTTGTCTTCATGATAGCTAATGGTCAAATAACATCCCCAAATCCATGCACTACCCACTCCTAATGGAGAAACTTCCCACCCCATCACATTGCTCCCCTTGTTATAAGTTCTTATCCTCCAAGCCACTTGCTTTCTGCTTCAGCTGTGAGTCCTCACACTGAGAACCTGGTCAGCTTCTGAGTTACCCAGCTTCTGTCCCAGTGGTGATGCAAACAGATTATCTTGTAGCTAAGAGCTTAGCTCTGGGCTTTGTGTGTATGAGTAGACATAGGCTTGCTTTAACTTACTTGGGTTCTGGTGGAGACAAGGAGTGCAGGTCATGCACATGGCAGGTCCAACTCTGAGATGTAAGACTTATGATAGCCAAACATTTTAGACTGCTTGTCATTGGCTTTCCCCCTCACCCTTCTGTGGTCCCTAAGGAGGACTGATATTTGTGGGGTTAAGGATCTTTGAAACTCCTAATAAAAATAGCTAAATACATAACAGATGGTCGGTGCACTTTGGGAATTGTGAAGGCTACATCTGGGACTGAGAAGCCTCACCAGACCCCCTCCTTTGCAATCACATTTCATTCCTTCGCTTCTGTAATATGTTCCTCTGGCATATTTCACCTGCTTCCATTTATCTAAAGCTACTAGGAACGCCAAGACCTCAAATGAGAGCAGATGTGCCCAAAGGCACCTTGGGATTCTGTTTGCAGAACTTTCCTTGCACAGTTGCAATTACAAACCCATTTCCTTTCAGCAGATTTCGAGTCATGTGCCTGTGGCAAAGGGACAGGAGTGAATTTCAGCTTTCTGACAACTTCATGAAAAGAAGGACATGCCCATACTCATTGCTAGCTTCATGGAGTCTGATTCAAAGCCCACTGAACTCAGCTGGAGCCTTTCCATGAACTCCAGTACGTTTTGGATCAGACCTTTAAAGGATGACCTTCTCACTCAAGCTGTCCAGGTAAAGAAAGGACACAAATGTACTAACCAATGACTAATCATTCAGGCTGAGTAAAGAGGTCATTGTATCAGGCTGCAAGGCACCATATCTGCACAAAAATGACTAGTGTACTAGAAGAATGGAACTGATGATATATATCATCCTGTATCCTGCAGCCTCCTTTTCAACTGAGGACTGATTGACAAGGCAGAGAAACAGCAGACTGCAAAGCTAAGATATGCAGAACTGCAATTCATATAGCATGTTTTATAGTACATTGTTTAATGATGCAAGGCATACAGGATCTGTCCATACTGCAGTGCAGAAATTGGCCTAAATGTGGTGTTGAAGCCAAAAAGAGGAACAAAAGGACAAGAATGAATCATCAACAACCTTTGGAAGGTAGCTACTAGCTTAGAAATTACATTAGGAGTAGGTGAGGTCCTAAGGGTTAGATTCTCAGTTGTAATACAATGGCAGGGCTTCATTGACATTAATGGAAATATTTGGAATCAGACAATGGTTTTAGGTTTGGTTCAGTTTTCAGCTGAGTTGAACTGCCTGCTCCTATCCCTGAAGATAATGCTGAGAACTAGATGCAGACACCTAGCTGCAGAGCACCAAAGCCACTGGAACGATTCACATTTGAGATCTAAGAGAGAACAGAGCGAATCGACACTACATTAAGGCAAAATGGTGCTGATTCCTTTTGAGGCCTAGTCTACGTTACAAAGCTTTTCTGACAGAAATTCAGTTCTGCAGGCAAAGCTCCACCTAACGCTCCTAATGTTCATAGATTCATAGTCTCATTGAAGTTAGGGGCTAGAAGGGACCTCACAAGATCATCAGGTCCAGCCACCCTGCTCGAAGGCAGGGAAGACTGCTGGGGTCAGATGACCACAGTGAGGTCTGCATCCAGTCATCTTTTGAAGACCTCCAGGGTCAGCGACTGTACCACCTCTGGGGGGAGTCTGTTCCAGTCTCTGGACACTCAAACTGTGAAGAAGTTTTTCCTAATATCCAATTTGAAGCAATCTTCTAGCAGTTTGTCTACTATTCCTAGTGTTCCCCTGGGGTGCCCTGATGAACAGATGCTCTCCCAGTCCCCAGTGTTTGCCCCTTCTATATTTATAGGCTGCCACCAAGTCCCCCCTAAGTCTTCTTCTCTCCAGGCTGAACAGTCCCATGTCCTTCAGCCTCTCCTCATATGGCCTTTTCTCTAGACTTCTAATCATTTGAGTAGCCCTCCTTTGGACTCTGTTCAGCTTCTTCAAATCCCTCTTGAAGTGCAGTGCCCAGAACTGGGTGCACTACTCTAGCTGCAGCCTCACCAATGCTGAGTACAGCAGGAGGATGACATCTAGTCTAGCTTGAGATGCGTCGGTTGATGCATACCAGTGTGTTGTTCACTTTGCCAGCGGTAGCATTGTACTGGAAGTTCATGTTCATTCTGTGGTCAATCATGACCCCTAGGTCTCTTTCAGTCATGGGGCTAGCTAGTGTAGCACCCATGAGCCTGTAAGTGTCATGGATTATTTCTCCCCAGATGGAGCACTTTACATTTTTCACTGTTAAACAATACCAGGTTTTGATATGCCCACCTTACCAATCTGTCCAAGTCAGCCTGTGTCCTCATCCTGTCCTCCAGTGTGACCGCACTGCCACATATCTTGGTGTCATCTGCAAGCTTTGCTAGTACGCTATTCACACCCATCTCCAGACACCACTGGTCACCTTTAGCCATGTCGACTCAGTTCTTACTATTAACACTCTCTGGGCCCAAGCTTGGAGCCAGTTTCCCAGCCACCGAACTGTTAAGTTGTTGAGACCACAATTTCTCAATTTTACCATGAGGACATCATGGGAGACCAATTCAAAGGCATTTTTAAAATCCAAGTATATGACATCAGCCTCATCTCTCTTATCCACGTGGTGACTTACCTAGTCATAAAGGAGATGAGGCTGGTCAGGCATGAACTGCCTACAATGAAGCCATGTTGTCTGTCTTTTAGAATACTGCCTTCTGTTAACCTATCACTGATGGGTTCTTTGATAATTTTTTCCAGGATTTTTCCAGGGATTGAGGTCAGACTGACTGGCCTGTAATTCCCTTGGTCCTCTTTCCTTCCTTTCTTGAAGATAGGCACCACATTGGTCCTCTTCCAGCCTTCTGGGACCTCTCCCGAGTGCCATGAGTTCTCAGATAGTTTTGCTACTGGTCACGCGATAACATCAGCCAGTTCATTCAGCGCTCTCTGGTGTAGTTCATGCATTCCTGCTGCCTTGTTGATACCCAGCCTCTCTAGATATTCCCTCACAAGATCTTCACTGATTATAGGTGAGTGATCAGCCCCTCCTTGTCCATCCTGCATCCTGTCAGGCAAGCTAACACCCATGAATGACTGGTGTCTCCCACGACTGGGGGGGGCATGATGGCAGTGAGCAGCGACCATCTGCAGCTGCCGGCAGTGGTGTCAGCAGCGGTGAGCAGTGAGCGGGGACCCCCTGTAGCTGCCACCGGTAGTGTTGGCAGCGGTGAATGGCGAGCAGAGACCGATGGCAACCATGTCAGGGGGAGGGGGGGCGAGTGCCCTTAGAAGCCAGTGGAGGCTTTGGCGGTGGCCAATCTCAGGGGGGGCACATGTCTCCCCATGGCCCCCCCCACGTCACCTATTCTAACACCCTTAGTCTGGTGGAATACCAATAAAACTATTCATTTAGGAGTTCAGTTTTCTCCTGAGTGTTGGTTATCAGCTGCCCCATTATGTTCAGCAGGGGTCCTATGTTTCCCTTGGTTTTTTCCATGTTTATTACATATCTAAAGAAGGACTTGTCTTTGTCCTTGATTTCTGTTGCCAGTCTGAGTTCTGTTTCTGCCATTACTTTTCTAATCCTCTCCCTACAGGTGTGGGCCATTCCTGTGTACTCCTCCTTGGAGGTTATTTTCACCTTCCATCTCTTATAAGTTTCTCTTTTTGTTTTCAGGAGGTCCATGACCTCCCTATTGAACCAAGGGGATCTCTTAGCCCTTTTGTTACCTTTCTTATGGACAGGAATGGGCTTCCTTTGTGCTCCAAGGATCATATTCTTGAGGAATGGCCACTCTTCTTGGGCTCCCTTCCCCATCAGACTGTGGTCCCACAGGGCCTCACCCACCAATCGCCTATGCTTGTAGAGGTCAGCTTTCTTAAAATGGTGGCAGAACCCTCCTTTCTACTGGCAGAGAAAGGCTTCTGTCACTGTCTATCTGTGAGCAGAGGGCATATGTACACACGTCTGTGCCGTCTGTTAGCTGCTATGGCCCCTTCTACAACTGATGCTTTCCCAGGGTACATGGTCTTGTGGCATAGCTGCTGAGTGGACTTACGTGGAGCCACAAGAAATGTCTGGTGGTCAGTGTCTTCCAGAAATTCTGGTGGGGTAAGTATAGGCCAGGTCTTCTGCCATTCTAGCAGCACAAAGGGCAATTATATTTGCTTTAAACTTCTGTATATTCCCAGAGCAATGTGAAGGCTGAGGTTACAGCCTAATGTTTCATTCATGCTCATTTAAATGTAAAGTAAACGTGTTTGGATCAGGGTCCTTTCCTATTGCCCAAGTGACGTAAAGTGGTCTTAGTGTAAATAAAAGTCAGGTCCACTGCATTCCCATTTTCAGTTCCAGCACCATGAATGTACTCACTGCAGATGCAGGAGTGCTGCCAGTTGTATTGACTTTGGCCCAGTGAGATGTTTCTTCACTTTTCTATCTTCAGAAGAACCTGAATGTGTGCAGTTGCATGTTTGCATCTACCTCACATGGTAGCTACTTCATTCAAGTGTGGTTTCACTCCTGTAGAGCGGAGACAGAAGATCCCATTCAGTGTGTTTGCATGTCAGTGTGTCTGAGTCTCATATCTAGATGCAACCACTCAGGACACAAGGAGATGAATGGGCATCTTTATTAGCAGGGCTCCAAGGTTCTCTGTTTTCAGCCACTAAGCTGTTTTCAAGGATTTTGTAGCAATTTTAAACCAAGCAGAAACCAAGGATGCACTGGCTGACAAATTCTGTTTATGTCAACTAAGCAAAAGCAGCTCTCTGCCAGCTGCTGGAAATGGACTCCAGACTTTCCCCCCAGAAGGAGGGCATTGAGTAACTGTTCAAAGATGTGGGTAGTTCCCTAAACAGGATGATGATGACAATTACAGACTGATACAGGCACAGCATTTTCATCATCTAACTGGTGTTTTTTTGACCCAGTAAGTGAATTGACACAGAGTCCAGGAGAGTGTTACTCTTCCCTGAGAACATTCAATGAGACGGTGATTTATCATAGGGCAAAAGGGCAACAGGCTGATATTCCACAGAGCATCAATAATATGGACCATCTGGGCAGAGATTTTAATGCAACTTCTTCCCCACTCTCTTTCTATCTATGTAGAATATGAGAAGCACAGATCCAAAGGGAGGTGCAATTTTAAACAGACCTGAAGTTTCTTTGTGCCAGCATGGAACGGATTGGAATTAGTTTGTGCTAATTTGCACCACATGGAGTTTTCAAGTTTTATTCGGCGTTCTGAATTAACAGCCAGACTGCTTAATCTTGCCTGCTTTGTTTTGTTCCCCATCATACATTGAATAATTTCTCAGCATTTTTTGTATTTTATCCATTATAGGTGTCCCATCCTCTAACAGACGGGTACCTTTTATCTATACACCCACAAGGATGGCCCTAAAATAGTTATCTGTGAGGAGAGAACTTGGATGTAAATAATAAGCCAGCCATGCTAGCTTGTAGTCAGTAGCAGGCCCATAAATATCTTGACATGGTTCAGCTACTAAAGAGGAAAAAGTCCATGTGTATTATATATGTTGGGCCTGCCGCTGTGGTGTGTGAGCACTTGCCTGCATCACAAACAACTGCAACTCAAACGGCAATTCTTGCTAATTAAAATTAGTTGTAAATTCATGTCAAATTCATCAGCTTGTCTCAGCCAAAAAGAAGAATAAAATCAGGACCAATTTTTAAGAAAGTCAAAATGATTCACATGGACATCTCCAAATACATGTTTGTATTGCTCATTTTGAAATGATGTTTCGTTTAGAAATTACCTGACTGTAATTTTTAAAAAAACAGGAGGAAAGAAAGACCCAAACATGAAATGAAACAAAATTAATGAAAGGTTTCATTGGAGCCAACATGATTTTTTTTTATTTTATTTTTCATGTCGCTGAAAAAATGAACAAAGCTTTTTCATTAACCTAAAATTAAATTATTTTTTCCTGGTTTGGCTGGCAAACTCCAAAAATCAGTTATTTGCATGACTCCCAGGTTTACTCTATATGTTGCTATAAAGCTGCAGTTCAGTCTGGCCTTCAGCTTTTTTTTTTTTTAACTTCACTTGGTTTTCCCGTTAATTTTCATTTCATGCACTTAGTGCCAGTGAACTAGACTTTCCCATAGGCCCAGAATGGAAGTGTCTGTACCTAGTATCTACTGTTTATTGCTTTTCAATAGTGACTGGCAGCTCTGTAGTTTCCACAGAATAGCTTCTACACAGTCACAGTGACATATGAACGTTTCTCTTGTGCTACTCGTACAGGATAGGCTCATTTTTGTTTTTGCTGTAAAACACTATTTCCTGCCTCCTGGAAAAGTGATGAAAATATAATCCCAGGACCTCAGCATTTTTACCTTGGCTCACCTCACTGTACTTTGCCTGTGTGGTACATGGGAGATGGAATGCAGTTTATGAAGAAAAAGGAAGGGGAAAAGTCACGGAAAGAGCACCTCCAGCCTTAGGTTATGTTGACAATAGGGACTTTGCCAGACAGCTTTATTGGTTTAGGGCATGAAGAAGTGAGGTTCCTGACTGGCAAAGCAAGACTGGCAGAAGAAACCCCTAATGTGCACACAGCTGTACAGGCAAGATTGCACGATACAGCTTGCTTTGCCTGGGGGGCAGATGAGGAGGAAGAGGGAGCACATTTTTTTTCTACTGACAGGGTTATGAAGTGCAGCATTTTTGATACAGCTTTGTCCCTGCTAGGAGCAATTTGCCATTATAGCCTACTAGGATTCCTATACAAGCAAAGTGCCCCTAGTATAGTCATCATTACCTTAGTGAGTAAACTCCAGTTCAGGTAGTACCAGTCGTCCACCCAAGGACACATACACATACAGCACTTGCAAATAACATGGTCTCATTCCTGGAAAAGTAATAGATGATCTGGAGATGAGCACTGCCCTGCAGAAATGAAGTCTGGTTTTGCAGTGAAGGCACATGATAAGGACTTGAAGCCTGGATTCAATTCCTCGTTCTACTATAGATTCACTCTGTGACATTAGACAAGAGGTGGGAAATTATTTTGGGCAGAGGGCTGCTTACTAAGTTTCGGCAAGCCATTGAGGGCCACATGACAGGCAACCAGGGGAAGATAAATATTAACTTTCTAAATTTTTTAGGGGCCCCACAGGCCCAATATAATGGCCCGGTGGGCTGCATCTGGCCAGCTGGCCACATTTTGCCCACCCCTGCATTAGACACATCACTTAATTTCACTGTGCCTCAGTGAAAACATTTTGTTTAATGGACTTAGCAATAATTCCTTTGTCTGTCTTGTCTATTAATTAAATTTTAGAGCCAGAAGCAACCATTGTGATCATCGGGTGCCTATACACAAGCAGTGAGGTTGCTCTGGCATGCTGTAATTACAGCACTTCAGAGCAGACTTGGTTAATCGAGTCTGCTGGAGTGTGGTAATTACTGTATTTTAGCAGCTTCCAGCACCTTGTGTATCAGCTTCCCCACACTTAACAATGGTGGTGGGTGTGCTTTCTCTAAAGCTCATTTGATTTTTAAGTGCAGGGATGTGGGGATGCTGATACATGAGATGCTCCAGGCACTTTAATTAAATTGCCCCCACTTCCCCAGGAGCACATGTATAAACGTCCATCTAGTCTGACCTCAGGTATTTACAGAATTTCACTTTGTGGTTCCTGCCTCAAATCCCAAAATACGTGGCAGAACCAAGGTATATTTTAGAAAAACATCCAGTCTTGATTTAAATGTTTCCAATGATGGAGAATCTGTGTCATCCCTTGGTGAGTAGTCCTCATTCGTCTTTCAGTTAAAAATTTGTACCTTCTCACTGTTTTATACTTGTCTATCCCTGGCTTCCAGCAGTGGGTCTTGTCCTGCCTTTGTCCACAGGTTTAGAAAGTCTTCTAACAGATGGAGATGGACTTTTCTCTGTGGCTGTGGGGGACAGGCCTAGGGGCAATGGCCTTAAATTGCACCAGGGGAAATTTAGATGAGAAATTAGGAGGAACTTTTGGACTGTGAGGGTTGTCAAGCATTAGAACAGGCTACCTAGAGAAGTTATGGAATCTCCTTCCTTGGAAACTTTAAAAAATAGGTTAGATAGACATTTAACTGGGATGATTTTGTCAGGGATGATCCTGCCTTGAGCAAGGGGCTGAACTACATGACCTTGTGAGATCCCTTTCAGCCCTATTTTCCTATGATCCTATGATACCTTCTGCTCAGGTACAGGTTGTTATCAAGTGACCCCCTTACCATTTTTAGTAAGTTAAATAGAATATGCCCCATAAATATTTAATTGTAAGGCAGATTTCCCAGTGCTTCAAGTTTTCGTATGGCACTTCTCTAAACCCACCTTCGAAAGTCCTTCTGGAAGCATGGACACAAGTGGTCAGTGTTTCAGTAATGGTCACAAACAAGTGCAGCACGGAGATAATATCAGCTCCCTACTCCTATCCCAAACCTGCTTATATATCAAAGGATATTAGCCTTCTTGGTAACAGCATGGCAATGGGACCTCCAGTTCAGTTGATTACTTACCAGAGCCTGTAAGACCTTCTCAGATTATTTCGCTCAGTGGTTCTCAACCTTGTTAGACTTAAGTCCCCCATTGAGCAATACAGCTCTTATTTCACTTGTTTCTTGGCTATGGAAAAAATGATAGAAAGATTCTTCAGTTGCAAAGAACTCAGAGCACAAAAGGCCTGAAGGTTTTACACTATGGATTCTTATTTGAAATCTGGGTTTATCTTGTGAATCATTTTGCACATGACCCTGCTAGCATTGCATGACACTCCATTGCATGCTGAATCACCCAGGTTGAGAATCAGTAATCTAGTTTCTCAATTCTAGAGCAGTGACTGTTTATTACCATGTTTCAAGTAAAAGACCTAATGCAATGCAGCCCTGATCTCAGGTCAGGCATCCAGACATGGCTGTAATGCAAACAACAGCAATGCACATTAAGTGTTACTGTTTAAAAGATTGTCAGTTGAAACTGGCCATTTGTAACCTGCCAGGGTATTGCTGAATGTCCTTCTTTCCCCAAAAGTTAGCTAAATACATTTGAACTGACACAGAAATTTAACAGGAGATACATGGCTAGGGCTGTCGACACTATTTGGCTCAGGTAGCTCAGACTAAGCATTCCTTTAAGTGATCCACAGGGGAGAGCTAGCCGAGCTGGATCATGTGCCTTCCCATTAAGACACTGTATGGCATCCCTCAGGCAGTGGTGAAGACCTTTTTGCAGAATGATAATAATGATACACAGAGACACCGTCCTGGGACTTGACTATATAATGGAGTATCAACTTAAGTACAGTAGCCAAGACCTATGAAGGGGGCATCCAGATGGCTGTGCACTAGATGCAATTTGATGAAACTTGATCCATCTGGAAGGATTTCCAGGCGTCCTTGAGTCCAGATTGCTCTGGGAAAGGCTGGAGCAAGGCAGAGGGGAAGGCAGCCTGAGGCCCACTGCTATGCAGGACCCATTTCTTCCATCCAGCAGCAGAGCAGCACTTGCAGCTGACCAATGCTAAGAGGTGTTTGCTTCCCACACCATCCAGCCTGTGTGTTGATGATGTCACACTGAGAACAGTGTGATATTACATAATCTCAGCCCCTCAAATGCAGCCTTAGTAAAGCCAGTGCTTTTCCTAGCCCAATTTGTAGGTCTCTGGCAGTGGAGCTGGATCACTAGTCCCCAAAGCAGCATGCACTGAGGGGAGCCAGGCTGTTTCCAGGTCTGGGCACTGTGCACACATGCTCTCTAGGAGAAGCTGTTTCTTACATCTGTGGAGTTCTGTCTGCCAGCTCTTACATTATTTATGGCAGCAGTTTCAAAGACAACCTTGGCTGTCAAGGCCAAAGTTATTTTGTTGGTGCAATATCAGTATGTCTGACAAGCCCAATTAGAAAATCTTCTAACAGAGGATTTTGGTGAAAGCCGGATTCTATTGCTGTGTTGTTAAATTCACTGATTATCCAATGCTGCTGCTGAAACGAATGGCCAAAGACCATGGGGAGGTCTGGTATCTGCCCTTGCACACATACTCTGGGTGAGCTACCTCTGGAAGGCAAGTGTGCTGCACCCAAATTGTGCTGTCCTTGGTTTGGTTGCAACAACCAGCTCCTGAGAAACCAATTTACAAGAATGAATGAGGTGTTTGCAATGGGAAACTTATGTAGGAGAAAATCAGCCATGTAAATCTTAACTTTGTCATCATCATTACTGGCAACAATCCCTCAATGCAAGGAAACACTTCCAGTAAATAGGGAAGTAATCAGTGACTCTGCAGGTAACTAAGACTGATCCACGATCTGCACGTTCAACTGCAAATACGGGAAATAGTTGTGGGAAGAAGGAGCAGATCCTAGTAGTGTTGGATCACTTGTCTGTCTGCCTCCATAGCGAGGCAAGTTTGCTCAAAATAATCACTTCCTTGTCATATATTGTAGCACCATTGTGGATGATTCAACATTTGAGTCTCCCAGGCATTGTAATATCACAGTTTCTTCAGATTTGTCTTCAAGATGTCCTTGAATCTAATTTTTACCCACCTCTAGAGCAATGACCATTAGTGAGTCAACTGCATTCAACCTGTTTTGGGGGCCAGTGGTCAGGCATCCTTATGACATGTCCTGTCCAATGGAACCAAGGCCATATAAACATGGTTTTGATGCTGATGGTGTCTGCTTGCACCAGGACACTGGCATTTGTTCTTCTGTCTTTCCTCTCGATATGAAGGATTTCCCAGAGATATTGCTGATGGTTACATCCCAAAGCTTTCAGATGTTTCCAATATGTTGTCCAAGTTTCACACCCATTCAACAGGGTAGGGATGGCCACAGCCTGGTAGACAAGAAGTTTGATTTGGGTCCTGATGCCATGATCATCAAACACAGGATTTTGGAGATGCCCAAAGATTTTATCTGGCGTTGAATATCATTGTCTATATTTACTTTTTGGGAAACGTGGCTAACCAGAAGGGGAAAAGCTGAGGGTTCTCTGAGGTTTTCCCTTTAATTATAATATTTGGAAGAGCAGCTGCTTGGTTGGGGAGGGGAGGAGGGGTTGTTAAAGGGGTAAGAGGCGAAGCAGAGTCCCTGCTTTGATGCGTCTTTGAGTTTGGATTGTGATAATAGCAAACCGCAAAGCAAGAGACGCAGGGAAGCTCCTTATCAAATTAAGATGCATACTGTACTGGCCAGTTCAGAGCTTACTACATATAAGTTCAAATACTTCTCTGACTTATAAACCCTGTTCAAGTGTATTGGCTTCAGCCAGAATCCTCCTAGGCTGGATTTTCTGACTTCAATGTGTTCCCATGAAATCTAATCAGTGAAGAATGTAACCTTTTGGACGGTGTATTATGAAGCCACCATATTCAATGAGTGGAGTTGCTTATTCGACTTCTTTCCTGCCCTAGTTGCTTTAGAATGTGCTGTTCCAGCTGCATGAATTAAGACTTAGTCAATTAAAAAAGCAAAACTCCCCAATAGGAACTTTCTTGGCCTCGTTTCCAAAGGACTCAGTGTGACCTAGTGGAGAGAACCGTGGACATAGTCCTGGATTCTATGTCTGGCTCTGCCATGGGCCAGCTTGATGACTTTGGTCAAGTCACTTCACTTTTGTGCACCTCAGTTTCCCCATCTGTAAAATGGGGATAATGATATTGATGTACTTTGTATTAGGACTGTGCAAAGCTATAGGCGCTGATTTGATTTGGAGGAGATTTGGCCTGATTTGGTGGTGGCGGTCAGGGGCTCATGGCAGAGGCCCCCCCATGTGGCGTGGGGCAGTGCAGGGCCAGTGGGGATCCCCACCGCAACCTGGCAGCAGTCAGTGAGTGCGAGCTTTTTTTCCCCAAACAGATGGGAGCTGGGGCTGGGCGGGGCTGGGAGAGCAGGTGGGGGGTGGGGCCTGTGTGATTTGGAGATTTGACTGATTCAGCAGCAGCTGAATCTCCAAATCAGATTCTGCCGAATCGATGCTGGAGAGTGATTCGAATCACCAAATCAGACCATTGCTCCCTGAATTGCCGAATCTGAATCCAGAGCGAATACTAGCCGCTTTGCACAGGGCGACTTTATATAGCACTTTGAGATCTCTGAACGCAAAAAACAAGGTTTTCTCAGTAGCTACACTATTTCTCTTACATGGCATCAGTGTATCTGGAAGGCAGTTTGACAGGCGCTGGCTTTTACACCCTAACCAAAGCAACTGGACTCTGGAACTTGAACATTAATTCTCCTTGCTTGCTGGGCTTACTGGTAGTGATTCCGGTGATTCAAATCACTGTCTCAAATCGATTTCGTCAAATCTGATTTGGAGATTCGGCCGCCGCCAGGTCGACTGAATCTCCAAATTGAATGCGTCCCATCTCCCGCCTGCTCTCCCAGCCCTGTCAATGGCTGCTCTGCCTGGCCCCAGCTCCCGGCACTTAAAAAAAAAAAAAGCCCCTCACTCACTGGCTTCTGCCAGGCTGGGGGTGGTGGGGGAGGACAATCCCTGCTCTTCACACTGCCCCATGCTGCATGGTGGGGCTCTGCCATGAGCCACCAGAGGCCCTAATGGCTGCTGCAGCAGTCATTAAATGTGGGGCTTTTAAAATGTTTTCCAAGTGCCAGGATCTGGGGCCAGGTGGGGCAGCCATTGACAGGGCTGGGAGAATGGGCAAGGGTTGTGGGCCACTCAGGGGGACCGTGGGAGCAGGCAGGGGATGGGGCCTGGCAGGGGTCTGCTCCATAGCCCCCCGCTCCTTCCATGCCTCCCACCCCACTTACTGGCATGACATTCAGCTCCAGCTCCCTGCAGCGGCGAGCAGGGACTACCTGAATCTCTGAATCTTTTCTGAACTGATTCAGAGGCTTCAAATCTATGACTTAGACCCATGTCTTACTTGACTGGTAAAATTTAGCTGGGAGAAATTGTTGGTGGTGATTGTCAGTGCCCCTTTATAGGAGCCATACATAGTGTCATTGTCTTTTACAGGAACAATTGTTAGGTACACGATCAAGGAGCAATTTGGGTTCTTGCCTCTTGTATGTAGAGACTGCTTCTGTTCTGCTGTATGGTCTCAGACTTTGGCAGTAAACTCTCTGTGCGGAGCCTCTTTCTATGGAATATACTTTTTCCCATGGTCTGACTGTCTGTCTTCTCAGACATCTCTGAATGAGTGTCTGGAGTGAAGGTGGCCTCTATTTCATCAAGTGTTACCCCTGGGGGTGATATGCTGGCTTTGATTAGCATGTAATTGGGGATGTGCCAAAAGCACTTTAAGAACTGACAACAAATATAATCAAATAAACAATAGAGGCCATCCTGGCCACTGCATGAACCAGTGGTTACTAGCCAATGAGTACAGTTTACCAGAAAATATTAACTGTACTAGCCAGGACCTACCACCTCTTACTGATCTGTTTATGTGTCATCTACTGATGGTTACAGGTTTCCTTTGGTGCCAATGTATACTGATACAAGACTGATACCGGCACAGCTGGCAACATTGGCTGTTTAGCACATGATGCAACAGTCCTGATTTTAATTCTAGAGAACCCTAGTTTGGTGTTTGGTATTTTGGTCAAAATAAGCCTGTTCCCACCATCCTTAGTTTCATGACTAGCCTGTTCTAGGGTGGCTTATCAGAGCATGCATAGCTGAATGGGATGTAGGCAACCTTGTTGTGTCCAGACAGAACTCATGGACTTATCACTCTGGTAAGAAGGAAACATAGTACTGGGACAAACCCCAAAGTACCAGCACTAGCATGCGCAATCAGTGGTTTAAAGCCAGTGATATAAATAACACGCTGATGGAAACCAGACTATTTGGGTATGCTTCCCATTTTTACACCAAAGCAAGCAACTTGTTTGCAATTATAACTTATGGTTATAAGTTGGCATCCGCTTCTCCCCTTAAGGCATATATCAAACGTCCCAATAGCTTAACAAGAGGTTCTGGGTGTGAACCAGGAGGGGAATGTGCAGATCTAAGGAAGGTTTTTAGCATTCATTTCCGAACTGAGATTGCCCTTTTTTTAAACAAAGAATTATCTGGAGCCATGCCTGAGGGCAAAAGTCTGCAAATAAGTAACCTTATCATTCAAGTAAATATGTAATACTTCGCCAAATCATCCCACTCTTAGTACTTGGGATACTTGGCATCTTCAAGCTGCCAGTCAAATGAACGTGGAGGAGGACATGATTTGGCATGTAGAAGGCCACAGTGCTAAAATGTGCAGCTTTTTGTAGCAGTGCAACTGATTAATTTTGTTCCATGATGTCTGTTTCTCCCATCACTGGCACTGATGTAAAACACTGGCCACGTTCACATGACAGACTGGCTGCGCAGTCGTTATAAACAAGTTATAAGCAGTTATAAATGACTGCACAGTAAATGGAGTTACTGCGCAGTAGTGTCACCAAATGGCTTTTTTGTGATGCTGACTGTGCAGTAGCATCACGTCATGCTTCCTGCCACATGACACTACTGCACGGTAGTCATGAGCTACTGTGTAGTCAGCGTCTTGTGTACATGTGGCCACTAAGTCATGGGACTTGAGCTGGTGTAACAGCTGTGTGTGAGATGAATTGGGATCATTGGCCCCAGTGGATGGAAAAGACAGGCAAAGTTTGGCCCAGAGTCTTCAACAAGTTAAAGTAAATGAAACATTTACCAGGGCAAATAGAGAGCAAATCTATTCTGGAACAAATCTAGTTGCTGGCTACACATCTTGTTCTGGCGCTTAGCTCGTTCACCATCCATTCCAAGTGTTGTACTATGGTCAGCTTCAACTAATAAGGACCTCTCCTTGTACCTTGCTAATCTCATTAAACAGAAAGGTATGTTTTGGTAGCAGTTGCAGGGCAGAGGCAAAGAAGGGAATTAAATCTGTTTTGCAATCCTAGCTTAAATCATTACAGTCCAAGTTGAAAAGAAAAATCCTCCACTCTTTTTTAATTTCTTTTTTGTCCTATGAAATGCATGTGGCAATGCTGGCTCATATTGACTGCACTTCTCTCCAGAGATGCCTTCATTTCAAGCTGTGTGATACTGAGATATACTGGGCTAAGTTTATCCCAAAAGAACCCCACTGGTTTCAGTGACATTACAGAGGGAATGAAGTTGGCCCACTGCTGGTCCATCAAGTGCTGTTGGACCTTCAAAGTTGAAAAGGTCTGTGTCCATTATCTTTATTAGGGGCCACCTTCTGCCACCAGTACTCAGCTTGATTTGTATCTTACTCAGAGTTAGGTACACTGAGTCCCTTCATGTCATCAATATTTAAGCAGAAGCCTACATCAAAGTCAATGAGGAATTGTGCTTAAAATCTGACAGCATGATACAGCCCGCTGATTTCAGTGGGTTTATTTGCTAACTAATTGTATAGCTGTTTGTTTTTATTCACCCTCATTAAAGTCAATGGGATGTTTTCCCCTACATGAAAACAGAGCAAGACTCAGGAAATTGGCTGTTATTAATAAATGGCCAATTCCTGCCACAATTATGCAATGAGTTGCATTGCCATGTTGTATTGAACAAGACTGTTTGCAGAGTACGGTACAGCTCAGCTTCAGTAAGAATCTGACTCACTGTAATTAACACAAAGAGTGATTGAGAAGAACAGTGGGTTAATTGATTGGTTAAGGTAATATCACTGAGACTTTGTTCTTTACCATTTATGATTTAGTACTTCTCCCTCTATCTGTCATGCAGTATGAAGGACACTGTGGTGTGTTGCTAAATCCTTCCTTCGTTGGAAAGATCCATCATTTATCAAAGCAGATTTCCATCTTGGTCTCATAGTTCATTTTTTATTGCAGCCCTTGCTGCTCTGAATGGGCATTTATTTCCCTTTATCACAATCCAATTATTTCAGTAAGGAAAGTTCCTAGTGATGATGGCAGGGACCTTCAGGAAATCCAAGGGAACCCAGGTTCTAGGTAGAGGCAAGCCTTGAAATTTGTGACAGAGAAGTGTTGTCGGTCTATGGGGCTCATTTCTAAGAGGCAAACATGGCAGTGGACAATGGGTTCAGAGTTAACTGCAAAGCTCATTTCTTTAACTTAACTTTCCCTCAGTGAATTCTTCACAAATGAATGCACTCACACATCACACCCACTCACTTCCCATCGCCTCCCCACTCACTTTCTCATATACACACACACCCAGTCACTCTCACACCTACAATTAAAAAAACCCAAACCCTATAAACTAAAGGAGCTGTTTTCCCCTACAGGCTGGGAATAGAAAAGGGAAACACACACACACACACAAAGAATATTATTTAACGTTTTATTTTTCAATATCTGGGCAGTTCTTTGTCATTCTTGATAATATAGTAGATGGTCATTTTTAACAGTGGGTATGTTGATTACTATGTTGCTCACTCATAGTCCTACATATTGGGGATCTGGTCCACAGTTCAATGAATACATCTCCAGATTCTGATTTTATTCAGAGAGAGAACATCGGCCAAAACAAGAGAGATCCCTTCCCATTTTCTGGATGTTGCCTTTTGTTTATTATATAATAAGATAATATTGTTGTTGTTGTGGTTATTAAAGGAACTGAAGACAGTGCCTCAAAGTATAGGATCCCTCTAGTGTCTTGGCCAACATCCTCTTTCCTGATTAAAACAAAAACTTGGGCTTGATCCAATGCCTACTGAATGTAATAGTAGACTCCCATTTCAATGGACTGTGGATTGGGCCCTTAATGCCTGAGGCTGAGTAAACTAACAAGGGCAGAGTGACCGCTTATACAGTCACTGAACAACTAGTGTCTTGGCAACTAACTCATTGCTTTGTAAAGCACTTTGGCATTACCTAGAGCTTGAAAGGTGGTGCCGTAGATAGAGCCACACTTGATTCCATTCTGTCCTGCAGCCATTCCCTTTCTGAGCAACTGAAAGTAGCAATAAATTTTGCCAAGATGGTAATAGTTAGCTGTACCACTTTGGAAATTTACTTTAAAGAGAGGTTCTAAAATCCTGCTGGTTTATTAAGCATATCATATGTATAAATTGTCCATAAATGTATTGCATGCAAAAGATGTAATGACTATAATAATAACCTTTTCCAACATTTCATTTTGAAGCCCCATTTACCTGAAATGAGCTGCTTCCAATAAATATTTCACAACATATTTCCCATTCACAATTGTGCTTACAACTTATGAAGCAAACAGGAATGTTTTAATTCTGACAAAATGGGTATCTTTCAAGCACTGGCCTTTATTCAGTGCATCGTTTTGTGACTAAAAGGCTTTCTGATTATCATGTCCCAGGGTATTACTTCAACTGAAGTGATATGAAATGTCATTAAAAAGTAATGTTCCTCTGCTTTGACAATCATATTAGTAAACATTGGAGACTCCGTAGGTTATATGTCAGGCAGACCGACATTAATGGGTTTATTAACATATACAGTAGTACTTTGTCAAACCTTCTTGTTAATCTAAATTCACAGGCACCAAAAAGAAATGAAGAAAAAAAAAGAAGCCAACATTTAAACACTGTTCAGGTTAGCGCATGAACTGAAAAAGCCACAAAATTCAGCATGAAGACTGCCATTGCTGAGTCTGATTCACCATTGCCCAGCAGCGCATATTGTTCTTTGCCTCAGTTTCAAATGCTAATATTAGGAGCCAGCAGGTTTTACACATGATAGAAGCCATTCCAGTAGCAGGAAATCCAACCTAAATATATTCTTTTGTGCAATGTAGGGAAAGGGGCATAAGTAGACGGAGTTTAAAGCCAGCAATATTTAGCGAGATCCTCAGCTGGTGTTGATTAGTCTGGATCTAGTTATTATACTCATCTAGCCACTCTACAAAACACATATCAAGACACAGTCCAAGCAAAGCAAAACTTTGGGGCAGGGAACAGTCACAGATGGTACAGACAGAAGTGCAGCGCCCCACTGTAACTGGGAACAGTTTGAACAAACAGAAGTCTGTGCTGGTTCCACGGAGGAGGGGAATGCCAGCCTGGAGCCGGAGCTACTGCCCCGCTCTCTCCCAGCCTGTCCCTGTTTCAGGCTGGGAGGGGGAAAGGGAGGGAAGGAACTCATTCTAGGGGTTCCCCAGCCAGTGCTGGAGGGTGGGGTTGGTAAATTGGAGCCCCCCCACCCCGGGGGGAGGTTTCAATACACCCCCCCCAACAGGGGTGAAAACCCCCCAGACCAAATTCCCTCTGCTCCCTTCCCCCCCTCCCATTTTGAAAACAGCTCAAGGCTGGTAGGTAGCACAGACAGAAGTTACAGAAGGGGCTATGTTTTGAAAAATCTTCATCTGATTGCTCATACAATGAGGAGTCAGATTTTCACTTGATTGGCCATTTTTGAAGCTGTCTGCGGCTGTGCACTTGTGTTTGGTCACACCTATAAACTGCTGTCTGTGGCCAGATTGGGTGAAAATTGTCACTTCTGTCTGTGGAGAGACATAGAGGGTCTGTCTATGTGGCACTCAATGCAGCTTCTGCAGTCACACTCAAGATACTTTTAAATTATTCAGAAGGTAGTATCTACTGAATGCGCTTAAGCTATACATGTCTGATTTAGGTGGTCTGTAAGGGGTGAGCCTACCCTGCCTTCTTTAAACTGTTTAGTCATGGTAAACTGGAGTTTAGCACAAACTAATTAGCCTCCTAATATATTTGCTCAGTTTCTTGGATAGGTTTTGTATCCTGTGCTAAACTCTGTCCTAGTGCAGCTTTGCTGCTATAAGTTCCTGAATTAGCTGGTTTAGAGCTAAGTTGAGTATGTTTCCAAAAGCTATCACCATGGAAGTGAATGCACTAGGACTATAAGTGCATTGGTTAAAGTTACAGAGCAGGACAGTGCCAGGGGTGGGACTGTAACTCAGATTCCTTAGTCCCAATTGACCATGTTGTGTTTCAACACCAGTAAGATCAATGGCATTGCACTGATTTTTATACCAGTGGATGTTTCTAGTCTAGGTCACTTGATTCTCCTCTTAGCCCCGTGTTAGACTGAGGAAACTCCATTGATTTTAATATCCATGCTGTCATCAGGAATCATGCCATATATGCTGGTGTTCCAGCACATGCTAGTTTATGTCAGGTTTTTTTCCTTGTTGAAACGTGGGGAAAGGATGAGATTGAATTTCCTTTATTTCATGTCTGATCCTTTATGAACAGCAATCAGTCACAGTCTCTGCTCTCGTCTCCTCCTGCAGGCACTACACAGGGGTATCTGAGAGCTAAATTTGGCCCAGTAGAGTGTTATTTACCCAGTAGATGCAAATGACTCCCTTTGGAATATTAACCAAATGCATATTTCCAGTTTTGTTCAAATTATACCATCTGCTTAATAGACTAGAACCCATTCTGGCATGTATCAGGTAAAAATGCATGGAGGCACATTTGAAGGCATGTCTGTAATGTCCTAGTATAATAGCTCAGAAAGGGCTAGTTTCAGCTATGCCAAGGGGAATGTGTAGGAAAGCATATTTTACATATTAAAATTGAAATTTGTTCCCAAGCTTGTTCCCTTGCTCTCTTTGCTGGCAGGAGCTAGCAGGGACTGGAAATACTCTGCACAATGCCATCTGTAGTAACATGCCAATAGTTTCACTGCAACATTTGCAACAGCAAAATGGGGTGTGTAACAGGACACACAAGCAGGGTCCATGACAAACCAGTCTGTTTGCTGCAATGCCCTCAGTTAAAGCTACAGTAATTAGAACAGAACTGCACTCACCAATAACCCAACAACAACAAACCAGTGCAGCATGCACAGAAAAGCCCTGCAACAAATCACCTGGGCACTGAACAATAAATTTGCTGTTTTGCTCATAGGTAGTACAAGAAAAGCAAGTTCTCAGCAAGAAGCAGTTCTCAGTAAAGCTTAACTATTATCTTCAAAATGCAAAGAGGAAACATTGGCCTCTGTGACTATTAGAAACCTCAAGTCTGATTAACACATCTTGCTTTAATGGATGGGACCCAAAACAGACACAAACCTAGGAGCATCACATCCATGACAAATTCTTCCTCCAAACACTAACTTCCAACTGAAATGTTTCAGCATTGAGCACTGGGATGTTAGAAGGGGTAAGGCCTAGCAGAGGGTTGCTTTGAAGATCATTACACTCCATCGAAGCATCAGATTTTCCCTCCTCTCTCACACACCTGTTTGACAACATTGGGTGTGGGCTAGCTCACTACTTCACTGTGGCTGCCACTACTGGGCAGCAGTGGGAGCCAAGTTGTCAACTAATTATGGGGGACAAAAAATAAAAAAAGGAAGTGTTAGTGCAGTCAAAGAGTTAAAATTAGTGAACGTCCTGGGGGACACTAAGCAGAGCACTCCGGCCAGTGACCACCGGCTCTCAAAAGTGGCCAGAGAACTGCTGGCTACTGCCCAGCGGTACTCTGCTCGGATGCAGGAACACAGTAAGCCCAGGAAAAAGGCCCCACAATCCCCAGGGACCATCCCAGCCAGAGCCTCCTTCCTGATAAGCTAGATGGCCAGCTTGGCCAGGGCCAGGAGGAGGTTGACCAGGAGGTCCCAGGCCTTGTGGATACCTTAGCTCAAATGTTCTCAAACTGTGGTCCATGGACCACTACTGGGCCACGAGCTGCATTCAGGTGGTCTGCAGAAAGGTTTCGGAACAATCGAGAATATCTGTACTTGTAAAGTAAGACTACTGATATTAAAATATGAGTCATGTGCTTTGATTTCCAGAACAAAAAAAAAATTTAAGTGGTCCGCTCAAACCCTCGGCAATTTTAAAGTGGTCCACAAAAAAAAACGTTTGGGAACCACTGCCTTAGCTTATTTCCTAATCATTCATTGGAAGCAGAACTCTGAAGGTGGTTTGGAATACCTGGTGCCAGGGATCCTATGGGAGGTGGATGCCAGAAAAAACATATTTTTTTCTAGAAAGGGAAGGTGCCCTAAGAAAGAAGTAGTGTGTTCATCCATGCCACTCCCTCTAGCTTCCTCAGTAAGGCAAGAGCTGGAGCACTGCTGTTCTTGCCAATGTATTTATTGTAAATAAGGGGGAGGCAGGGGGAAGGGAGGTGATTTTAAAATCTGACTGATGTGATTAGCAGCTAAATTTTCCCTTATTCAGAATGGTTGCCATTAATCACTACCGTTCATGGGCTATGGTAAGCATTCTTTCCCTACAGTCTGTTGATGTGGGAAAGTGAGGGCTGCACCTAATAAAGGTGGCTGTGTCTCCCCACTGTTTACAGTGGGACTGAAGACATACAAAACAAAGGGCCGATGCTCTGTGATTTGGTGGCCTAAACAGGACACTCTTAGGATTCAAGTAGTGTGAAGATCAAAGCATGGGCAGAGCAAGCAGGGAGCTGGAGGCAGGTTTAGGGGTGGCAGAGGGAAAGCTGGAGGAAGGTATTTCTGGGTAATGGAAGTAGGGCATGGGGGAACAGAAGACAGTGCTGGTAGCAGGAGGGTAAGAACATAGCTCCTTCACTGGACATAGCAGAGGTTAAGAGAGGTCTCTTCTAAGCAGCCAGTGGAATGGACACATTTGTCTATGTTTTTACGGATGAGATTTGACCCTTAAAATCTCATATAACCTTTGAGACAGTATAGGGTGCTCCCTAAAGCTTCGGACACCAAAACAGACATAAAAAGCCAGCTCTGCACATCCACTAGCTTAACAAGCAGGGAAGTTTCTACAATCTCATTATTTTTTGGAGAAGGAAAGGAGCCTGACTCAGATCTTTGAATGCATGGGGTAGGTAACACAGCATTTCCCCCATGGAGGGCCAAAAGCCCAGCTTGTTCCATGCCTAAGAAAGACAAGCCCTGGCGTGACCTCATGAAAGCTCCAGGAGTTCCAGCTCGCAATGAGTCCTGGGTCTTGGGGTTTTTTTTCCCACGTTAGGGACAATATAGCTCTTTCTCTGGTACATTTCTCAGTGAATGTTTATAAGTGCACTATAAAGCAACAATGGCTCTGCCCCCTCTGAAAAATAACAAGGCTTTATAATGGAAGCTCAAAGGGAACATTAACTCCAGTGGTACCAGTACAGTGCTGCAATGCACAATTGTGGTTTCTGTGTTTTAAAGAGATAACAGCTAATGAGCTGGGTGTTTTCCTAGTGGAGCTTGCTCTGTTTACTCAATACAGGGAGGGCAAAGCCAGGGACTGGGCTGCAGTTTTTATTTTCAGAGCCCAGAAGCATAAGTACAGTGGGACCTATTCTTGCCCAGATGACTGAGTCTCAACCAGCGCCGAACCCTTCATCTTGGAAACCAGATGGTGTTCAGAGAAAAAGGATGCTATTCACTTCTATGAAAGGACTTTTCTTTTTGGAGCTGTGACTTAAAGGTACAATGGTTTGTTTTTATCAGGGCCTTGCGGTACTGTATATTCAGCCACTTTTCTGGGAATGACACAACCAGGATTTGGGAAATAAGGTAGAGACTTATATGTGACATGAGAGGAATCCTGTCCTGTAGACAGCAAAGGGCAAGGCTCTCAGCTGATGTAAATACGCCTCACTCCACTGAAGCCATTTTCAGACCTGGCCCTAACCACCCCCAGAAAGGGTACTCTGCATGGTGATATCCTAACTCTGGCACCAGTCCTGTTCCAGTTTGCAGTTTCAGATCAAATTGCTTTATTTCTTTGTCTTTAAATGAAGTACCAGTTATTTCCACCAGGTCCAGGTGCACCGGCTAGAAGTAAAGGACTGGGGTAAATACCAATAAGGGAATGCTCAAGCAAGCCAAACAAACAGTATTGTATGATCCCCATGGTACTTAGTAGAAATCTAGTCCTACGCTGATTCAGGGAATAGTTACTAGCTAATACTGTGCATAATTCTCAGGGTTATACTTCCCTACATTCAGTCCAGGTCTGGTGACTTTTAAAAGAGCTATTCAGAGATGTGTTCTCCTCCCTGTGCACGTGTTATGGAGCAATGTAACACTCCCTTCAAAATCACTGTATTCAGTCTTCCCACTTGACTTTGGCTTAGGCCTTTTCCTCCCACAGGAGCAGGGGCTGGGGTGAGGGGGGAGTCTGAGGCGGCTCTCAGAGGGCTTGTCTGGAGCTAGTGCCTTTGGTGAGAGAGGCATCAAGAAGTTTGGAGCCCATTCCTTTTCCCACAGATCCCACAGAAGCATGGGAAAGGGAATCTTGCTGTGTGTAGGTGTCAGCCAACCAAAAAGGACTGAGCTGGGGTATAGGCACAGGTAGAGGAGCTGTCTCTTTCTCATATATGCAGACACACACAAAAGCACCTAGGCCTGAAGCAGACTCATACATTCTGCAGACCTGGTGCAGAGGGGGACCTGTGAGAGACACGTGCGCATACGCATGCGAACACACACACACACAGCTGGTCCTGTAGCTGACTGATACCCTCTGCATACTGGATCCAAAGGTGGATGTGTATGTAATACAGACACACACATTTGCATCAATGGGGTACACCAAAACAGCTGATTGGCAGCATGCCCCAAGCAGGGGAGAGGGACGGTTATCCCCAAAGATAGGGGTGGGCCAGGGAGCAGCCCTCTGGTGCTGCCTGGTGGGAGTGCTCACCAGTGTGGCCCTCCAGCCATGGGGCTGGAACTATGCTATGGCCTCTGGAGCTATTTTTCTACTACTAGAAATAAATGCCTGTTCATGGCCAATGACTGAGTCAATAACAGCCAAAGAAGGGACAATAACAGCCAAAAAAGGGACTCTTGGGTTGCTAACTTAATTCCTGGATGCCCATATGTGTGCATAGAAATTCAAAAGATGTGCAAGGAACAAGTGTGCAGAGAGCAGCCTCTTGCTCTATCCCTTTCTACCCATGGCTCTCTGCTTGATCCACAGAGTTGTAATGGAGGGACATGTGCCCAGGGCAAGGGGCTAGGAGATATGGTGACACTGAAGTTGCTTTCTCCTGTTCCCAGGCAGAGATATCTGCATGCAGAGACCTCCTCTGTGTGTAAAACCACCTGAAGGAAGCCAGCACCTTCAGAAGGAAGATGCAATTCAAACCATTAAAGCTCCAGAGAAGGGCTGTGCAGCTCTTCCACTGTCTGCCTCTGGGATTCCAGTCTGTTCACTCTGGGCACTGACAGATATGCAGGGCCCTGCTCTAATGTGTGGCACTTTGCATAAAGCGCCATGACTTAGAGTGCACCAATCCCCACCACCCCCTCGCCTCTGACTACAAGAGACCAGCTGGACTCAGGTGTATCGGAAATTATATCAGTATCGGCCGATATGCCTTCTTAAAAATTGGCTATCAGTATCAGCCCCCAAAATCTCTATTGGTGCACCCCTAATGGTTTTCAACTTTTTTTTTTCATTTGCAGACCCCTTAAAATTTTGGGTGGAGGTGCGGATCCCTTTGAATTGTAAGTGTGGGTGTTCACATACTTTTGATTGATCATAGTCATCTTTCACAGATCTCTTAGATATAGTTTGTAGATCCCTAGCGGTCCACAGACCACAGTTGAAAAGACGTAGCCAGGGACATAGTGACCCAAAAATGAATGAGACAGATCCTACTCCTTCCTGACGGCACTTGTACTAAAGTTGTGACAATAGAGACAACATTAACATGGCCTTTGCGCAAGGATGTTTTGCAAATTTGCTGAAGCCTTTCAACTGTGTTCCAGAATTAGAGATGGTGTTATTCTCACAAGGCAAAAGGCTATCACAAAGCTGGGGACCAATGCCCCACAGCTCTGATGCAGGCTAGCTATGCTGCAGCAACACATATATCTATGAAGACATATGGCTGTAACAGTAAGCATCAGAGTATGCATTATAAACCACAGGAATGGAGTCTGTCAATCTTATTATGTCTACTTCATTGGCAGATAATTACAGCACAGAAAGAAAATATATTTGCTGTCTCTCATAAAACCAAATCTTAATGAGAGATATAAAGGGAGCTTTGTTAGGGAGGTATCAGGGTAAAAAAAAAATCCAGAGTTAGGGAGGTATATAGCGGCCGCCAAGAATATTCTGAGGAGAGGGGGGAGATGTCTGTTTGGAAGGAGCAGATTACGAAGGTTTAGCTTCATAAGACAACATAAAAGGGAAAAAGACAACATTGTCATTTTTGCAATGTATGCGGTAATAATGGGTCCACACAAGAAGAGCTCACTTAGCCCACAGCAGCTAAATCAGCATGGCTGGGGTTGATGTGGGCACTGAAGTTTGACAGTCTTGCCAATCTGTCATTTGCAGGATCTGTTTAGACTTTGCCATTTTTTCATGCATAGATTGTAGGTGGTATTTTAGGTAGGAGTCCAGTTTCTCTCTAGATGAAATAGCACCTGTTGCTTCCTTGGATGACACTGCGGTAAATCTTTCTCTAGGCCGGTGAGCCTCAAATTATGATCTTGGTGTCTTTTGCCTTCTGATATCAGATATTATCTAGCACTCCCAAACTTGTCCACCATTTATGAGCTTATTTTTTGGTGTGTGAGAAGGGGATGTGAGTGAGATGAGGGGCACCAGATCAAGTCTGTAGTGACTGCATGCTGTTACAGATGTAGGAGACCAGTATGAAGTTCTCAGCATTTCCCACATCACAGACCCTATTTGCTGGCTGTTTCCACGAGAGAGATCAGAGACAAAAAGGTTCATGGAAATGGAATGGTTTTCTCATCCTTAGAGCTGACCCCCATCAGGGTACTTGCCGTGTAAGGACCCTGCCTTGTCTGCACTCAAATAACATGGACTCATGGATTTAATAATTCTTAGTTGTTAAGTATTCATTTGCATTCGAGAAAACTGACATCATCTAAGACAGAGCTGGGACTATATTTCATGAAACATTTGGAACATTTTTTTAATGTCTGATGTTTTTGAAAATGTCTGATTTTTCAATGCAAATTAAAACAGGACATTTTTTGGTCGTATATTCCTTCATGCCCAACTTTCCCTTTTCCTCACCTTGCTCCTTGAAAAATGGAGCCCCAAAAGTTTCTGAAAAGGAAAAAAAATGTAAAAGAGGAGGAGGAAAATAGAATTAAAAATCAAACATCAGAAAACTAAAACTTTATTTTTCCAGGAGGAAATTATTTTCAATACCTAAATTTTCCCCAAATTTTCTTGCTCCTTACACTGTAATACTTTAATAAATGCAAATTTTCCTTTTTGAGAAAAAGCCATTTTTCTTCAACAAAAGGTCAGAAGAATTTTTTTCAATGACTATTTGTGTTAGTCCTTAAGTTTTATAGTATGATTACACTACTTCCCTTGAGACTTCAGGACTCCAAAGCCATTTCAGCTCCCCCAGCCAACATGTGTTTTTTGCTTCAAGTTGCACTGAGTGGTTGAAAGCAATACAGTCAGTTATTGTGAAATTCGGAGAGCAGGGAACCCCTGCTTTTAGCTCTGATCCAGCATGGTAGGATGAGAGTTTGCAGTGAACTCTGGCGATGCAACTCCCATAAACTCTCTGTAAAGCAATTAATAAATTAAAGGATGTGGGCAGAAAGAGATTCTGTATTTATAGTGTCTTTGGAAAGCGTTTAGAATGGCCCAGAGAGAAATGATTTGCTTGGCTTTCAGTGAAAACATGTTTTTAAACTACCGTAGACACCAGAACTTAAAATCTCACTAGTTCTTGAATATGATGCAAATTTTGAAAAAGGCAGATCCTTTTTGGGAGTGTAGTGTGGGTTAAAATCATCAAGTACCTCCTCTATGCCTCAGTCAATTGCAAGCAACAAAACAGGAAATATATATAACATGTACTAACTATTTTGAAATTTAAATACTGGAGGTCCAATTGAAAAGTCACATAACTAACAGTAATAATAAGCTCAGTGGTGATGAAAGCATGCCCTTTCCTGATGAACAGACTTTTTAATTTGTAAATGGAATCCAAAGAGCCCCTGTGCCCTTTCTCCAAGCCTCTAGTTTCAAGGAGCCTTGCTAGCTTGTGACCCATCCACGGCGCTGGGTCTTGGCTGCTCCGAGAATCTGGGACCTCTCAACTAGATCAGGGTGAATCCTTCACAACAAATAACTTATCCAACAAAATCTGCCTTTTTTGTGTGTGTCTGTTTGCAAATTGCCCACAAACTGACAGTGCCATACTAAAATGCACCTGTCTTCACTAAGAATTAAAAAAATCTTCCCGAACAGTGCTTGGTCTGCAGGGTGTTAAAATCAGCTTGTTACAGTTTAATACATCACTTGAAATTTGCGCTACTCCTTATTTAGCTGCCACATAACTAGAGCTGGTTGGATTTTTTTCCAGTTTTCATCAGGTTTTCCTGGGAAAGTGCTTTGGCAAAAAAATTGAAAACAAAAATATTTAAATTTAGAATGGTTGCCACTGTTCCTCAGGGTAATTGTCATTACCTTAAGGTGTAATTAATGTGTAATCTTCAAACCTCTTAAGGTGTGCAGACCAGTCAGTGGGATCAGAGCAGACATGGTTGTAGCATAGAGCTTGGCTGTAGATGATGGATCTAGTGGTACAGTTAGGATAAAAGCTGCTGATATGGATAAACACCTTAAGGAGCTGAAGTAGGGATTCCTACACTAACAATACAATCCTAAAACCATTGGTACTCAAATCATCAGAGCCAGACTCAGGCCCCACTCCAACCTGCTACAATACCAGCTGTGAGATAAGGACAAGAGAATCCCTTTGGTTTTCTCCTATCAACCCCAGCCCGGTTTGGTTGGCCATAGCTTCCATTCAACACCAGCCAATTCTCCCATTCTGTCTAGCTGGAGCCCTTTCACGTCTCTCTGCTCCCCACCATACCTGTCTATCTCTTGAGTTTATCAGAAGACTATTCATAGCTTTTTCCTGAGTGGAAATTTGAATTTATTCTCCAAAGCTCCCATGTTCTTACTCCCTTCTGTGTTTTGTTGTCTTCTGTATGCCATCCACCATGTCATCCTGTATGCTGAAGCAGCACTCCTGGAAATGCTCCTATTCATGGGCCCGCATATTTGGCACAAAACGCATCTCCTGGCTGAGGCAAGGCTGGGATGCTGGGATAGACGTATATTCAGGTATTGATAGATGTAGATTCTTGTTCCATGAGCATCGTTCAGTTGGTTCCAGCAGAGACACATCTAGAAATCTCTCTGAGTGAGATGGGATGTTAGGATAACTCACTCCAGTCCTCCCTTCATTGGCTACACAAAGAAATGGATGATTAATTCTCTTTAAAATGTCACAGAGGACAAATACATGCTCTGTATGTTTTTCCTGTGTGGTTAGGGCTGAGAAACTGAATTCAAAGCCAAGGTCTTGGTTTGTAATTCCTTTAAAGAAATTTGATCAAGTTGGCCTCAATTAAACAATTGTTTTAGTCTTGATTAAACCACGTCTGTTATTCATCGGATGTATAAGGTGATAGTCTAATGGCATGGTATGCACTGCCCTGCATATACAGTACTGGGGACTTGTTCCTCAGCTCACGGTCAACTAACTTGTGGCAAAAATAAATAGGATTTTGTGGAAGAAAGGAATAAAGAAAAAATGGAAACCATACACTAGTACCATCATACAGGAGCTTGGGGATTTTAAACATCCAACCAAGCACAACAGCTTTGTAGGAATATATGAAAGCAAGAAACTGAAAACGAGAAGGTCAAAATGAAAGTGAGCAGCCTAGCTTCCCTCTCTAATAACAATACAGTACTTTCTCATATGTAACATACCCCCAATTATAATATGTACCTTGTTTTTGAAAGGCAAAATGAAGACATTCTCACTGGCAAGCTAATACAGCAAGGAAATACAGACTTGATTACAGTACTGGACAGTGGATATATAACTGCCTGGATCATGGTACTCAGTGAATTGCCATCAATTGGCTCAATGTCTAGCAGAGACAGGGTGTTAAGTGGGGTTTCCCAGGGGTCTGTCCTTGGTCCAATATTGTTTAATATTTTCATAAGTGATTTGGATGATGGGATCGAGTGCATGCTTAGCAAATTTGAAGAAACCAAGTTGGGTGTAGTTGCAGATATTTTGGGGGATAGGGCTAGGATCCAGAATGATTTGGCGAGACTGGAAAATGGTCAATATTTAAAGCCTGTAAAGTGAAGAACAATGAGCAATTAAAGAAACTAAGTCTCTTAGCTGCCTGAATTGCAATCCACAGCCAGAAAACTGTGGAGCAGAAAACCAGGGTGCTTCTAACCCTGTTGGAATTTCAGGGGATGATTTTTGAGGGAAAGGTGAAAATTATATGCAAGAAAATACAGTACATTTGTTTTATATTTCATAATGTATGATCCCACAGTGATGTGAAATTCTTGTGCCTCTGGGGTGAAGGATAGCCACCATCTATGATAGTGAGAGACGGCCTAGCAGTCCTTCCTGATTAGCAATAATTTTGGCCAAGGATAAGAGAGGAAATCCTGGGACTCAGTAAAACACCATGGAGTTTCTAGGCAGAAGAGAGAGGACATCAGGTGATCACGCATGTTCTGAAACAGCTCCATATTCATTTTCATTTGTGAGTTTCACGTTGACACAATCCCCTTATAACTGGAATAAACATGGAGATGAAAACCAGATTCAGATCTCAGATTGTCTCCACTATGACACAGACTGAGGTAACCAGATCACAGAAAAAACAGACACCTGTAATCTGCACAGATAATTTGTATCTGATCAAAGGCCTTACTTTGCATACATTCACAGGTGAGACTCATTTACCAGGCAAACTGCAGGGCTAGCAAAGGTAATGGGAGGAAGGAACCAACCGCATGTGTATCTTTTACATTGCTCATGTTTGTCATGGTCCCACATGATTTGCTGCTTTATGCAAAACCTGATAGAGTAGTTAGCAAGCTGGTTCCTGGAGGACAACATCTCTGGAAAAGATGGGAATAAAATAGCTGACACAGAAATTGGGCTCCATGAGGGAAAGAGGGAGCAGGGTGTTTAAGTGTGTTAGAAATAATGTCCTCTCTGCAACTGTTCTTTCTGACGTATACAGGGGAACACTGCCCTCCTGCCCTCTTCCCCCAAACTCGGTTTAGCCAGGGACTCCAGGGTGGCAGCAGGTCCAGGCCGGGGGAAGAACACTGTGTATCATGCTCATGAAGAATGGTCCTCACATAGCGAGGGGACCTGAGGTTGCAGCAATGTTCATGGATTCCCAGACTCGTCTCCAGATGAACGACATTTAAATAAACTTTGGGTAAACACCTGCAAGCTGATTCATCTCTGTGTGGCTCCACTTTTCCACAGTGCAACTAAGCTGAGATATTATCTTTTTTATAAGGCTTCTCCATACTGACATTGTTGAGTCATGTTGGCTGAATGATGCAAAATATATTCAGAGAACAGCCACCCCCATGTTTAAATGAAACTCTTTTGGTTATAATTGTGCCTCCCCTTATGTTTGCTTTTGTACTGCATGTTTGGAATTTTGTAGCCATTGAGTTTCCCAATCGAAACAGGACCTTGGCAGAAACAGTAAATTAGAAGTGAATGTTTATTTACAGAAAACAAATATGAGATTCCTGAACCAGAATATTTACAAGAATTGGTTGAAATAAGGATAAGGAGGGAGGGATGCCTTAGACTTTACAAAATAAATAAGCCGATGGATTTTAAAATCAAGTTTGTACAAGCCCCAAAAGTTTCTGAAAAGGATTATGTGAAGCTGTTGTCTGAACTTAATAATCTAGAAATCTTTTCCAATCCTGGAGTCCTAGGAAAATCTTTTTGAAAAATTTAGAAATTTTGGCCCAAACTCACAACATTGTGATTTTGAAACTCTGCTCTGTGCCTCATGCTAGTTATAACTGAGGCATGCCATGTTTCCATACTCCTCTATAGACTGGTCTCCTTGACCCTTGGCCTCTTGGTCTACATTTCCTATGATGCCCCAAGGTCTCTCCACTTCTCTATAGCAGGACTCTTGTGATGTATCTGATGCATTTTATTCTTTGGGTTTTTGATAGTAGAGCCCGGAGGTGCCAGCTATGAAAAATGCCTGTTGAAATAGATACTGCACAAATAAATAGTGAAAGATGGGTCCTGCCTTGATCAGGTCCTAATTTATATAGACAGAAATGGGACCCCATCACCACTACTATATCAGAGTGCTTCACCATTTTTATTGCATCTGCTGTCACAACACCTGGGGGAAGTCTAACAGTGCTATTGCCCCAAGTTTTTGCATGCCTATGTCCTACTGACTTCAGTAGCGATCAGGAACCTAAATACTTTATTCAGCTGGGCCCAAATAACTTGCCTGAGGTCACAAGGTTATGGAAAAACTCTTTGCAAAACAAGTAACTCAACCCACATCTCTTGAGCCTGACCCAGGAACACTAATCATTTCATCTCAGTCTTGATCTAAGGTCCTAATGACAAGACGAGACATTTTCTTGTTACAGAGCGCTCTACCTGAGAGTTGGGGCAACTTTTCTGTCAGGGTAACTTGATGAATGACCTGGAGACCACCCTATGAGTTCAGTTACATAGAGTCAAGGGCCTGAACTGGTGTAACGGTGCAGGCTTTTCAGCTTAATACCTTGAAGCCTTTGCTTTATTGCAGACCAGGTTCTCCTTCAGGTCTCCGAGGAACCATTTCATAAATGTTCCTCTCACTTTCCCTGATTCTGAACAAAGGGTCACACATAAATCAGTAACCCTCATTCTGCATTATTTCAAACTCAGCCCTTTCCCCCACCCCCATTTTGGCTACATTTCCATGCTTGTATCCAGCTGGGATAACACTTTTGACCCCAGATCTAGAACATGAGTGCAGACAGCAATGGCTTTAATCCCTGGTGATTTTGATGCAGGTTATAAAACCCAGCTTTTTCCTTAGGTCATTGTCAGTAGATGGGGCAATGAAGAGGAGGAAGTTAACTCAGCTACTGTACAAATGAGCATAATATGAATGGTGCCCAGGGAGGCATTTGGTCCTCATTAACAGGAGCTCAGTAGCCGGTTTGTCATTTTTCTTGTTTGTCATAAAAAATAAATACAGTTTAATAGATGATCTAACAGAGCAGGTTTTGGCAACAAAATGGGCTCTGTCCCATTATAAACTTGATGTGTATAATTTAAAGCAAGATGGAATATAAAACCATTTCCAGCTCATACAGGAGGCAGAGACAGAGATTTAGATCTTGATTGTGCAGAAATGAAAAACAGCACATTCTTGGATAGTGTATTAAATCAGGCATTATATTTTATGGAGTTCAGGCTATAAACAGCCTCTTTCAGAATAATTAATCATGTCATTTATTTTTATTTTTCTGCAATTGAAAAGTTAGCTTTAAAAAAAAAAAGATGTTTTATGGGGAAAGAGCAGTTTAAGCACCTTAATAGATTGTGTGGAGACCAGAAAGGAATTTGAGGGGCAGTTCCTGTTCACCTGTAGGTCAAAATTACCATCAGTGAGTAAAGATTTAAGAAATGCCCCCCAAAGCCCAAGGGAAATGTTATGGTTGATGGGAAAACCCTGGGTTTCCAACCAAGGGCAAGTTCAGATTTGGAACAAGGCAGGGAAGGTGAGCTGAAGGGGCAGTTGAATAGTCATTCCTTTGATAAGCAGCTCTACTTTCACAAAACATTAGGAACTGATTAGCTGGAGTCCGGTAGAGTAGTTGGGGCATTCATCAGGACAATTACTACTCATCCCAGGCACTTGTGCTTGTTTTGGGAGTAGCCCAATGGAAAGCTCACTTTTCATCTGGACTGGTGAATTTGCTCCTTGCTTGTGTTTGATTGACTGTGACATGGTTAGCTCTTATTGTGTCTAAAAACAGATCTCTGAATTCTCTACTCAGTGCCATCCATATTTTTGTACAGAACTAAATGGGGTTGCATGTTTCTCATTAGAAAGATGGCCAGGTTTCTAGCCCGTGTAAATCAGCACAATTCTGTCCAAGTCAATGGAGCCACACAGATGTGTATCAGCTAAGGGTATTGCTTAGAATTGGGTCTCAGGTAGATGTCCTAGATCCTTAAGTAGTGTAAGGTAATGTCACTCTATGAAGGGAGTTACTCCGGATTGAAATGAATAAGTGACATAGGAAACTGTTTCCTAATGCTTCAAGTATGTCTGTCTGTGATAATATATATATATCACTGACAGTATACATATCACTGTATGTATGTACATACATATACACATACATATACATACATACACATATACGATGTGTAATATACTGAAAAAATATATTAAACCAGGGCTGGAATCACCCTTATTATTAATGTTACCTGACACTTCCCATTTTAAGACCTTTTCAGATGCTCATAATTTTGCCAAACTTTTTCCAGGCTGAATATCTGCCTCTGGCCGAAGATGCATTTGGCTTTTTAGAGAAACATTTATGGAAAATTTCAGTCAAAACAGTTCAGCCTTTTTGGGGATCAAGAATAGAAATTAGCTTTGTCCTTTCAGAAGCATTCTAATGATGTTTTCTTGGAACGCCCCTAGTTCCCCATGCTTTGGAGCAGGGGCTTGATGTGTACTGATGTAGGGGTTGGCCAGTTTGTCAGGGATGTGTTAATTGCTATCCTTATGAAAATCCATCCAAATTGGGCCAAGTTACAAATGTTTGGCAAGTCATTGTTTGTACATGCTCATTAGAGATGTGGTAGATTATTTACAGATTTCAATTCCACTAAGCCTACTCTAACCACACAGAGCTCCTAGTGCTAACCGGGCGGGAAATGCAAGACCTCCACAGAGCAGCTGAGCATATCCCATGTAGAGATACAGAGGGGAAACTGGCATTTCCTTGTAATGGCACTCTCAGTTGTTCCAGGTCAGGCAGTGTGGAAGAGGAAACTGTCTGAACAGTGCCATAAGAACAAAGTTTGGCACCTGGGGCAAGTCCACAGCAGCAGCCTGCCCTTGCCCCGTGGCCCATGCCCCGCTCATGCTTGACTGGGAGTGAGTGCAGTGGCAGGAGCCGCCCTCCCCTGACCCCATGCCCTCACAAATGAGCCACTCCCCCAATGTGCTCCCCCAACCTCCCCATGACTGCCCCTGCCCACCCCAGCTCCCAGTACTTTAAAAAAAAGCCCCAGTGCTCACTGGGTACTGACGGGTGGGGGGGTGATCCCTGCTGCCCCCCACTACTCCACGTGGGGGGGCTCTGCTCAAGCCCCCAAAGCCCCGAGGCCACTGCAGGAGTGGTGAGTCCAGGGGCTTGTCTCGTTTTTTTTTTCTTAAAGGGCTGGAGTTGGCCAGGGCAGGGCACCTGTGGGGGGGCTGGGGGAGCAGAAGGGTTGGGGGGGCTGGTGCAGAGCCCACCACACAG
>NW_017728928.1:17399447-17433973 GCF_001723895.1 Crocodylus porosus
GGGGAGGCTGGCAGGGGTCCCCCCAAGGTCCCCTCTACCATCCCCCAGCCTCCCTTCCCCCACCCCTAGTACTTATGAGCTCAGAGTGGCTGCAGCTCCCTGCTGCAGCCACCAGGAACTGCCTGAATCACCAAAGCTCTCTGAATCTTTGCCAAAAATTTGGAGAACTTTGAATTGATTTGGACCTTTAAATTGGTCTCCTGATTCGATTCGGATTCAGAGATTTGGCCACCGAATCGGGTCGAATTTCCTCTGAATCGAATCACCACCTGAAGCTTCACAAAGTCCTAGAATCTGAGTCCATTCCTCTGTTATCAACAAATATCTGGAAGCCCACTGTCAGGATAAGTGTCTATATTCATTTTTAGTGCTGGTCCACATAGAATATGCCAACTTATTTTCTGTCTGCTATTCCATTTACTCAAGTGACAGAGGTTTGTATAGTGGATCTAAAGCAGCCATCCTCAGTGATGACCTATAGAGATGCCATCATGATGCCATAAGATGGAATATCTGTTTACTTGGTGGGGGGGGGGTAATATGGAAAATGACATATTGTTTTCTATGTGAAAAAGAATATTAATAAAGTCAAATGCACTGAGAAGTTAGAAAATGCCAGAATCTAGGTTGCCTTCGCAATCTTCACTTGACTCTGTTATATATGGATGCATTTTGATACAGTCTTTAATTAAATGACTACATACAATTTTTCCACAGGGCCCTTGCATAAGTCAGTGCATGGGATGGGCCTGCTCTGGGGATGAATCAAAATTGGGCATAGGTGGAGGATGTTCGGCTAAATGACTTATCCAACATAACATAGACATGCTGGCAGAGGCAGGGACAGAAATCAGTTCTTCAGACCTTTACCCATAAGACCATTCTTTTTCTCCCTGTAATCCCTTGCCCTAACTCATGAAGCAGGGAGCCTATGGGCAAAAGAGTATATGAGCACGCAGTTAAAGACTGCATCATCATGCATGCATATGCAGAAGTGACCCAAGATTTTTTTTTTACTTGAAAGCCTGAATTTGGAAGTGCTGCAGCAGACCCTTGTGAAAGTTGTAGTTTGAGTGTCTCATTCTCCTGCTCCATGGTCAGGCTCCTTATTCCCTAAGGCCCTTTGTAGGTTTCTTGACTTGAGATATATTGAATGTCAGTCAAAATATTTCCATTTTTCTTGGGCTTTTTTCATAAAAGATCAACATTTTCTGTGGGAAGTTAATGTTTTTTTGTGAGAGGTTTTAGGTTTTTTTTAATTTCCTTTGCAAAACAGATTTAATGAAAAAGTTTCATGTAGTGTCATTTTAAACCGTCTTGATAATTTAGCGGCTTCCTCACCTGCCAGCCAGTACTCCAAAGAAAACTCATATTGCCACAGGAACTGTCACAAATCTTACTGCGATAGGTTTCAGATATACCCATATGATATGCTTGCATTTTCAGTGGGGCTATTCTTGACGAACAGGAAAATATGAGCTTAAATTTTTGAGCAGCAAGCTGAAAATATCTCACTAAACCTACCTTAAAAGCTCTAAGGGGATAAAGGCAGACAAGGCTCTGAGGGGATAAGAACATTATGCTATATTTGTGTCTTACATATTAAAAGTATATTAAAAGTATGAGTTCTTCTGAGAAATATATACATAGGTATATACTATGGTTTTCAGGTGCAGAGTAGACAGGTATGAAATTTCATGAGAATGAGCACTTGCATCTTTTAATTAAAACCATCTCCCTCAAATATACTGGTCATGAATAGCCTTGTTAAGGGATTCCTACATATCCTATTGCAGGGACCCAGATGTATCATCAGGTGTACAATTCTTGGCTCAATTATTGACTCAGTGCAATGGGTGGGCACTGGTATCCAAGGGAAGTTTTGGTAGCTAGACAGCAAAGTACCAAGTGTGGGGTTGAATGGGAAGGCACCCTGGGACTTGCAAATACCGCTGTATGGCTGCTGGCCCATTGGCCTCATTGGTGTTGTTTCTAATTACATCAGTATGATAGCACATTGAATCCCAACATTTTTCTCCATCTCTTGCCAATACTAATCAAGTGCTGTGTTTTTCTAGAGTCTGGATGGCTTCAAAGGCGATTTGCCTTCATACAAGGACGGGACTTTTTTTTCTCTCCTTCTCTTATATTTTATTAATGCAGCAAGAGGTTAGTTTCACCCAAATTATTGTGCATCTGATGCTATTCCTGTTTATGGATGGGTCAAACTTCAAGGGAGGGAATGTGCTGCCTTAGCCTCCTTTGAGTGTGATCATTTGCATTTCTCACACTATAATCAGAAAAACAGAGAGTCATTTTAAAGAGATAAAGGATAAAAGATTTTTTTCTCCACATTCCCCTGCTGATTTGGTTCAAGCAAACAGATGAATGATCAATAAGGCTGGATATGTAATAAAGGAAACTGAGCTAAACCTTAGGCCTTTGATTCTCCAGGGACATGTTTTGTGGATTAAAGGTTAACTTTGCTCCTCAGAAAGTGTATCTAAAAACCCTTCCCTTTTCTTGTGGCCCATAGCTATTCTCTTTGTTCCAAGGATAACTACGGAAGGCTTGGAAATAAGAAATTTCTCTCTTGGTTTCTTCTCTTTCTCTCTTAGTCTGTTCTTTGATTCAGTAATAAGTAGTCTGAGTGCTTGGCATACTCTTAGCAGTACAGCCCCTGCCACTACTTCTAAAGCTTGGTGCGAATTTCATTATAACGTCTATTGTTGTGCTTAATTTCCAGCAGAATGGTGTCAGGACATGATCCTCCACCATTATAAGCAGTGGGAACTGGGTGTACAAAGTGAACCAGTTGATAAATGTTGGATCAATAAGATTAAGACCTATGAGTCCCGTTGGCTGTCTTTGAAGTTGTTATTTTTTGCTTTTGGGGGTCCCTGTGACTCCTCTTGTTTACAGTATTTGTACATATGTGAGTGAGATTTTGGAAGAAAGTTTGTGAACAAGATGCAGGCTAGTGACTACACACGTCCTTGGGCAAATTTGTATTTGGACAACGTCAGTTAAGAAGTACAGATCTTGTGCTTATGTATAGAAAGAGAGTGCACTGGGAATTTTTCAGAGTTAAAGTAGATCAGTAAATCATTAGTAATTCATTACTAAGTATATGACTGCTTTATTACTTTGCACCTTGGGAAAAGAATGCAGGCTTTCAGTAAATTTCAGATTTAAGTGTATTAAATCAGAATTAGGTATTAAATTCACTCTAAGGCATAGTTTAGCCATCAAGAGTCAGATTGTGCTTTCACTGTCTTTGACAGGTTTTAAAGATGAAATTCTCCCTAATGCACAAAGGCTATTCACTACTAGATCCCATTCAAATCTTACTTTGAGTGGGACTGGTGTGGCGGACAACCTTTGTGCTGGTTTTTCTTCATAGGGTGGGCTGCACACTAAGGTAGGGCTGAAATGATTCCAGAAGCTTTGCTTAAATGTGTGCTGTACACAGGTCGTACCCAACTGCTGTAAGCACTGTCGCTCAATAGAAGCGCAGACTCTGAGCAGTCCTGAAGTATTAGCACCAATGGAATAATAGACTGGGTAGGTATAGTAGTAACAAGGTAACACCAAGGACTAGTATGGACCGGGTCCATACCGTACTAGGCCCTGTACAAACATATACCAGAAAGTAAGTTCTCATCCCAAACAGTTTACACTCTTTAAGTATATACTAATAAGGTAATGCACCATTTATCACAGACGCAAGCCTAGAACTGGGCTCTCCTACGTCCTTGGTAAATGCCCTAACCACTAGGACTAAAACAATGGAGAAGTCTCTTTCTCCTTCAGTGTCTACCACCTTCTAGTCATGGGTTTTTGCCTGGTTACAATATTGGGATTTGGACTTACCCAAGAAAACTCATATGGAGCTGCATGCCTATCTGGCCAGAGTGCAGCTTACTGAGCATTAGGGCTGTGCGAAACTTCAGTTGCTGATTTGATTCAGAGAAGATTCAGCCGGATTCAGCAGCTGAATCTCCAAATTGAATCAGGAGACCCATTAATCTCTCTGAATTGAATCAGAAGCCTCCAAATCAACTCAGAGAGATTCAACAATTTGGCCATAGACACAGCTTCAAATACCTCGAGTTACCAGGCGGCTCGTGAATGCTGCAATGCTGGGGTGGATGGGAGCGCGGGGGGCTCCCCAGCACATTCAGCAGTGGGCCTGGAAGGGGACCAGAAGCACTTTTGGTTCACTCCTGGATCCACCACCAAGCACTGGGGGGAGGGGGGGGGCAGGGGCGTGCTCCTGTGGGATGCTCCATCTGCCCCAGCATAGCAGCATTCACAAGCCGCCTGCTACCTAGAGGTATGTAGAAAAAACATTTGTAGCTGTGTCTATGGCCAAATCACTGCTTCCCCAACTCAGCATTGAATCTTCAGATTTGGATTTGGCTGAATCAATTTGGGACAGTGATCCGAATCAGCAAATCGAACCACTGGCCCCTAAATCGGGCTGAATCCGAATCAAATACTGCCTGCTTCACACACCCCTACTGAGCATGTGCTGTAATCCTGTCTGTCATATAATGTTTGTGCACATGGGATGGGGTCACTAAGTGTGTTGCGTGCCAGAAACCGCAATTATGCAGCGACGTTACCATCATTGGGCGTGTACAGTGAAATGGGACTCTTGTTCTGTGTGTTCAAGGGAGCTGGGGTACGTAAAGGTGTCCTGCTACTTCACAAGTCACTCTCCTAAATTAGAAAAAGGACAGGGTTAAATAAAAGGTAAATAAGAAATATGCTGGAGTAGCAGTCTCTGTGGGTAGAAATAACTGAGGTCAAACAACACCTGTTCTAAACGGCTCTCTTAAGCGGTAGCAAACCCTGAGCTTCTTGTGAGGTGCAAGATCTCATTTGGACTGTGTATTGTGTCTACAGGCAGAAGAAAGGGGACAGAAATGTGCACACTTGTGGCAGGTAGCAGTCTTTCTCTCTTCTGCCTGGCCCCTTCTACAGATTGCTCAGCATCACTTGGCTTCCTTCTTGTGCCTCAGCAAGGAAACCTGTTTCGTAGGGTGAATTCACAACACCACAAATGAGTAAGCAGAGAAGCTGAGCTGCTTGACTCAGGGTGGCCCAGTCGCATGTAATAAGGAGTAATGGGATTAAATTGAGCAAAGGGAAATCTAGGCTTAATATCAGTGTCCTAATGTTGAGCTCTATTCAACTGTGGAAAAGTCTCCCAAAAGGGAGTGGCAGAAGCACTGTTGATGGAGTCAGTCGAAATGGGATTGGACAAAGCACTGAAGCATACACTGTGGTGAATAATCCTGCAGTAGCAGCAGGATGGTTAAGGTATAGCCAAATCGGACTGTTATGCCTGATTGTGGGCTTCTAGAAACAGCACGTTAGATAGAAGCCCGAGGCACCTAAATCAAGACGATTCCAAGTAAATGAAAGCTTTCAGCACATGGTAGCCATTTCAGCGCACAAGGGGAAGTTCATCACCCTTCTGTGAGCTGGCCCCAGCTCCTAACCCATCAAGATCCATATACTGGTGTCCAGTCAGGGGGGGCTGGCCTTTTGTACCCAGATGAGTTACATCTTCAGGAACAAATAAGCATGTTTACACCAGAAAATACTAACCCAAATCAGGATCTGGATTCTGTCCCCATCACAACATTAGATCTGAGGTTTCAGCCTGGGCCTGTACGACTAAGCTATTTTATTTCCAGTCAGCTTCTTGGTAGGGGGAGGAAGGAGTTGTATCACAATCTTCAGTGCCAAGTTTGGATCCAGAAATTAAGCAGCTGCTATGCAATAACCAGGTGTGGAATCAGCCCAGGTTTTGTACACTCTGGGTGTATCTACACGTGTGCTGGACTGTGCAGTGGTTACTGCACAGTCCCAATGTCACACTGCGCAGCACCATTGGCAGCACAGTTTGTGCACGCCAATACTACATTGCCACAGCAATGAGCTACACCGGCAAAGCTTGTTGCTACAGTGACGTGGTGTCTCGTGTAGATGGGCCCTCTGTTAAAGTAAAGTGTGATGGAGGAGCTCTACTGGGTTTCTTCCTGAAGAGGTGAACCGAAGACGCAACTAATATCTGCTCCTGCTCGCAGCTAGTATCTAATCCATCATCCTGTAAGATGCCTAGGAGGAAGCACAGTCAGAAGTAAATCAATTCTATTCTGAGGGCAGACTTCATCTGCTCTCTTCCTACATGCTGTTGATGCAGTCTCACTGCAGGGGATAAATTACCTGAAACAGTTTTTTCATTTACCGTTTCTTCAGTAAACCTTACTTGCCTTTAGGTATTTGGCATATCCTGCCTCACACTTCTAGTTTTTGGCTTAAAGCGCTACTAGAGGTAGGTAGCTTCCAAAACAAGGCTTAAATTGCAGGTCCCTCAGCTTCTAGAGGGAGCAATCTGGCAAACAGTTTTTTCCTCATCCTGTCCAGCTGCTGGGTCAACACATGAGTTGCCAGGTTTACAAAGAGTTTTGGAAAGCACGAGGCCCCAAATCATCTCATGCTGAAGGCCAGCTCTGCTAGCTCCCTTGGTTCAATGCCACACATCAGTGTGTAGTGGAAGCACAAAGAACTCTGTTGATGAAGTTTTCCATTTGCTTCCAAGAAGGAATGCATTTGTATATTGTGGCCCAATATAACCAGTCAGTCAGTCCCACATAGTGTGGGTATTACTGCCGGAGCCAGAGCCAGAGCCGGAGCCGGAGCCGGAGCCGGAGCCATCTGCTTGCAAAGAAAAAGCTGCAGATTGAATATAGGCCACAGAGCTCCTCAGAACAGCTTTCAGATTCTGGATGTTGCACGTGGTTCTCTTGGATCCTACATCAGGGGAAAGTCCCTTATTGTCCTTTAGGAAACTTCAAGGCACTATGGAGAAGTTCCTATTTTCCTTTTTTAAAAAGGAAATGGCGACTCACTAGAGATTCCTGAACAGCAAAGCCCCCACCAGACAGCAGGCCAACTCATCAGCTGGAGGAAACAAAAGTTTTGACCATCATTGGACTTTGGGGCCCATGAAGCACTGGGTCCCTCCCACCAGTCTTTGCAACCATGTCATGTATCAAGGCTATTTTGTGCTTTTTGTTACAGCATCTGGTTCTAAGCCTTTCAGATGAGAAGTTGGGTATAAAAGTGCCACTTTGTGACTAGGTCAGTAGGGTTGCCAACTCTGACTGAAGCTATTTTGAGGAAAAAAATTTCCCAACATGACATAATGTCATTAATTGTACTGTTCAACTCATTCACAATATCAATATCCTGGATTGCTTTCATTTGTCACCGGGAGATCAATGCCAGTTCTGGTAGAGTCCTGGCCAATCCAGGAGGGTTGGCAACCCTGTAGGTTGATGGTGGTATTTATACCAGAGCCTTCCATGGGGGTCTTTGCAGTTTGCATAGTCCATGGTTATGGCAGAAATTAAGAGTTTGAGTCAAGTTATGATCATGGTCATCTAAAACATGCTTTTCTTAGTTGTCCCTCCAATCTAAACCAGTGTAAACTGGAACCATTTCTCTGCAGCCAGCAGAATCCTACACCAGCTGAGGATACAGCTCTGTGAATTCAACTCGTGGCATCCTTGCAAGGCACTGAATCCCATTAACCTTTTTTGCTATGGGCAAAGCAGTGCCATTTGAACTGCACAATAACTTTACCACTGAGAAAAGTACCCTTGTGATTTTGAAATATACCCAGCATTGCTGCTGCTGCTGCAGAGATGCAGCAAGAGCGTTTAGCTGCACAACTCAAGGTGAACTCTTTTATTCTGATATACTGTGTTGATCACTCAGATGAAGATATGTTTCAAAGAGGAAAAGCAACCTCTGTTGTCCTAAGGCTTGCTCAAAACAAGGCAACACAAAACATACTAGTTGATTTTTTTCCTGCCAGGATCCTTTGAATATTGATAGCTAGGTTTCCTCCCCACCCCTCTGTGTGTATAGTTAAAAGAGAGGACAGTAAAATCAGGAAATGAACATTTTAAGACAAGGGAGAAAATTGTTTGTTTGTTTTTCATTATCCTCATTAGCGAGCTGTGTTTAGCTACAGAAACACAGAGGCAAACAGCTGGCTGCAGCTTGACTGGGTGCCACGAAGTAATGACAATCCTTCGTGTATGTTCTCCGAGGAGTCTCTCTTTGTTTTCTGTTCTGCCACCAGAATGGATAAATAAAGGGCTCCTCATTTATTTATGATGCAAATAGCAATTGTGCATTCAGCTTTAAGACGTGTTGATTATTTATTTAGAGATGCCTGTCTCAGAGGCGCTGACTTTTTGCACATGAGGCATCTGTCTGGTTTATTACCCATAAACAGCCATTTTGTTTCTCTGGTTGTTGCTGTTAATATTTTCAAAATCTTGCAGTGGGGGTGAGAAGGCTCCATCAGGAAAATGGTATGCCAGCAGAGCCCTTCTCCTTAGAGGGGATAACATCTCCCAACCACCATTGCTTCTGCTCCCATCAAAACCAATGCAGCCATCACTGCACATCCTACAACAAAACTCCAGCACCACCTACTGCACTACACCAAACTTTCACGATGGAAAAGAAAGCTGAGCACTTGCCATCGTTATTATGTGTACTGTGGTAGCATTACAGAGGCCTGGTCATGAACCAGGAGCCCACTATGCCAAGGTACTGCAGAAACACAGAACAAAAAGACTGTTCCTGCCCCAAAGTAATTACAATCTAAATTATAAGGAGTGACAAGAGGAGGGTACAGAGAGGGAAGGAAACAGTGAGACAGTACAGTTAATAATATAGTAACTGCCCTGCTATCTATAGATTTGCCCCCTAAAGGGTTTTGGCTGATGCAGTCAGCTAGATACTTTGGATTTACCTTGTTCTTAGCTGGAGCTATACAGGAGGCTTGCTCGTTGCTAAATGAGGTGTTGAGAAATCTTTATTCTCCTTTTTTCTACCTCCGTTGCAGTGTTATGCTCAGAAGTAGCAAACCAGGTCAAGACCAGCAGTTAGCTTTGTGTGTACCCTTTCTAAGGCAACCTACTCAGGGTGCAAAAGTATTGCCTGTCAGTCATAACATATCTGTGAATGCAATGGCTTCTGTGAATAACAGTGTCAGGCATGGGACAGAGGTGAATAGACTCTCTTCTTGTATCTGTGAGAATGCAAGTGACCTGAAAGCTAGGACAGGGCACAGAAACAGGAACAAGGTGCCTTCTTAAAAGAAACCACAGGAAAGATACTCCCTATTTGGGGTCCTTATCAGGCGTCAAAAAGAGACAAAAGAGCCATTGTCATCTGCTTTTTCAAACAATAATAGCAAGTCAGTTCCTGAAGAGCAAAGTGTGTTCCTGCAGCATTCACAGTCATTTTTTGTGTTTCAGTAGCACCGAGAAACTCCAACAGAGATTGTTCCTATTGTGCCCAAAAAACAACTCTCAAGCAACAGATTAATGAACTCCCAGCCTCACCAAGGCACCAGGTGTTGGAATGGACCCAAATGCCTGCTGTGCCCCCATATCAATATAGTCTAGACCACATCACCATTTTATGAAGGGAAACCGAGAGGTTAATTTGCTTGCTTTCTGCTAAAACACAAAAGTATCACAGAGCTGGGATCTAAACAAGGGCCCCTGGAACCTCTACAAGATAATCATCTCAAGATCTCAACTGAGCTGTTTGCAATGGATGTCACTCCAACTCTACCTCTGTTGGTGGTTGGGAAAGCTTTGGCTACGGTATTACTAGAGGCATTAGCTTTCCTTCCTTCTGGCTGCCCATCTTAGATCATTCCTTGTACCCTTGTTTTTGCAGAGTGCTTGGTTTTCTGCTTTTTACTTATGGGGTAAAACCCCACCTACTAATTCATGGTAAATAACTCAGAAGAGGTGATACAAAGGCAAGGAGGAAGTATTTGCACCAATCAACTCTTGACATCCAGAAGGTTTATATTATAGGAAAGGAATTCCAGTCCTCTGCTTCTGTAGCAGTTTCAGCACCATCGTTTTATTCTGAAAAAGTGCATCCGATTGCTAAAACTGGCTTGTTGCCATTTGCTTATCATTAGCTAATTTTTCCATTATTAAAATGTCTGTTTTTAATTATCCCTGCAGGAACTCCTTTGTAAAATGATGCCACTTTGGGTATTTGTTTTTTTAAGATTTTACATTTTTCTTTATAGCTTTTAAAAATTATTTTAATGATATGGCATTTTAATGGCATGTACAGCAGCTGCAGTGTGTACTCAGTGTATAGGCTGATGGAATGGCTCTCTCAGTATCTTTTACTGTTATTAGAAACATTCATTAAGTCTCACCCTTATGAAAGAAGCATGTAAAAATTAACATCCCCATATTACAGCTGGGGAAACTACCGCACAGAAAGGGAAAGGCCAAGACTTTCAGACTTGGATGATTAAAGTTAAACATCTAAATCAATATTTAGACACTAAATAAGTAGCCTGATTTTTATAGGCTCAAAGGAAGCAGAGTTCTTAGGGAAGCCCATGTGAGCAGCACATTCTTAGCAACCTTGGAAATCAGGCCATTTCTGTGGGGAACTAAACACAGACTTTTCTAAACCCCCTGGTTGGAAAATAGTGTCCTAAAAGAACAAGTCACATGACTAGAAGAAACACCCAAGAGTTGTCACCCCCATCTCCTCCTACAGCTATGAAACCCTTGACAAAGAGAAGTAGGACTTCTGGTGTGTTGTGGGGAGAGGCAAGTGCAGACTCCCTAGGAATCCTCCTTTTGATACCCCTCTAAATCGGTGCCTGAGCCTTGCCCTGCTCACCCACCCTTAATTACTAGGGCTGTGCGAAGCTTTGGTCCCTGATTTGATTCAGCGAAGATTCACCCCGATTTGGTGGCTGAATCTCCTCTGAACTGAATCAGGAGACCCTTTAATCACTCCAAATCAAATTGGAGCCCTCCAAATTGATTCGGAGAGATTTGGAAAGATTCGCTTTAAGGTAGTAGGTGGCTCTTGAATGCAGTGATGGTGGGGCAGACGGGGCGTCCCAGAGGAGTGAGGGGGGTCTCCAGCACGCTCAGCAGCAGACCCAGAAGTGGACTAGAAGTACTTCCAGTCGGTTTGCCACTGAGCATGTGGGGGGCATCCCCGCGCTCCTGTGGGATGCTTCATGCACCCCAGTATCCCAGTGTTCATGAGCCGCGCCTGGTACCTCGAGGTATATAGAAAAAAATAAACTGCATATGTCCGAATTGCTGATTCTCTAAATCAGCATCGAATCTTCAAATTCGGATTCAAATTTGGATTTGGCCGAATCTTATCAGGGACAGTGATCCAAATCAACGAATCAAATAACTGTCCCTGACTTGGGCCAAATCTGAATTGAATACAGCCCATTTTGCACACCCCTATTAGTTACACTACTGTACCCTACTTCCTCTTTACATTCATCTAGGAGCCATAGGGAGGTTATATGCAGGCAGTGAAAAAGAGAGAACATTAAGAGGGGCTGTGATGATCACGTTGTTTGCTATCCTACATAACACAAGTCACAGGATTCCCCTGACCCCATTCCTGCTTTCAGAACAAGAGTGATTGTTGAATTAGAGTGTGGCTTTTTAGGAGAAATGTATCCCAATTTTGATTTTAAAATATCCGCTACAAGAGAATCCACCACACTCTCTAGTATGTGATTGCAGTGGTTGATTATGCCCACATTTAAAATCTTACATCTTACTTCCAGTGTGAATTTGTTCAGCTCAACTTTCAGCCACTAGCTCTTTCTAAACCTTCATCTGCTGAACTGTGTTAACACATTTTTGTTTCTAGAGACATAACTGGCCAGTACTGCACCCTGGCTATTCCTCATCCCTACCCCCATTTCCCTACATCCTAAACCTTCCCTGTGGCAGCTCCAGCTCCAGCTCCAGCTCTAGTTCTGTCAGTGGGAGGCCAGAGCAGCAGCAGCAGTGATGTGTTGTGCTGGAGGAGCTGCTGAATGTTTTCTGCTCTGGAAGAGATGTTGCTAACTTTTTCTGCTGCCAACTTGCATGTCAAGCGACCAAAAACCCCCACATTTTCAGCAACAAAAAAATGAAGTGACATCTCCCTTGGCAGCAGAAAACCTCAGTTCAAAACTACATTTCTCAGAATGCCCTTCACTGAACCCTCCATCACTTGCATGCTGCTGCACCGTTATTGCTGCTCTGCCCTTTCCCCTGCATGTGCCAGAGCCAGAGCTGCTGCCAGGGGAAGGGTGGAACAGGGGACATGAGGCCGAAGTGTTCCCCAGGCACTTTTCTGGTATCCCCTCTTAGACACCTATCCATCAATCCTTGTGCTACTGACTGTTTCCCATGAAGGTATTTACAGCCTGTAAACAAGTTTGAAGATAGGCCACAGATACAGGCAGACCTAGACAGGCTAGCAAGCTGGGCACATTGGAAGCTGATGAAGTTCAACGTTGAGAAATGTAAAGTACTCCAGCTCTGGACAACCAACTCCCAACATGCCTACAGGCTTGGTGGTACCAAACTGACTGGCACCACAAATGAAAGGGACCTGGGGGTAAGACTGCCAGTTTTAGCAGTGTGTAGATCACCATAGTAGATCACTGTGGGTGTGAGCTCAGTGGGTAGATCACAGTATGAATATGAGGCAGTGGTGTGATGCTGTAGCCAGTAAGACAAACAATACTCTGGCATGTATCAATCAATACATCTACAGCAAAACCAAGGAGGTGATTGTCCTCCACTCAGCACTGGTGAGACTGCAGCTGGAGGACTGTGTCCAGTTCTGGGCACCACACTTTAACAAGGACATGGACAAGCTTGAGAGAGTCCAGAGAAGAGCCACCCATATGATCAGAGTCTCACACGGCATGTCATATGAGGAAAGGCTGAGGAACCCAGGACTCTTCAGCCTGAAGAAAAGAAGGCTGAGAGGGGACCTGGTAGCAGCTTACTGCTACATTAAGGGAGTACATCAAGGGCTTGGTGAACAACTGTTCACCAGGGCACTCTTGGGGAAAACCAGGAGTAATGGCCACAAACTCCTAGAAGAACAATTCAGGCTCAACATTAGGAAAAAGCTTCTTCACAGCCAGGGTGTCCAGACTGTGGAATAAGCTCCCTCCAGAGGTGGTGCGATCACCTACCCTGGAAATCTTCAAGTGGAGACTGGATGGTTACCTTGCTGGGGTTACCAGATCCCCAGTTATCTTTCCTGCTTGTTGCAGGGGGCTGGACCCAATGATCTTCCAAGGTCCCTTCCAGCTCTACAATCTATGAAGTAACCCTTCCCTGATAAGCAGAGAGACCAAGATGCTTGACTGTCTCACTATAAGTCATATAATTCATGTCCCCAATCTTTTAATCATTCATGTGGATCTTCTTTGAGCACTCCTCAATTTTACAACATCTTTCTGGAAACGTAGAACTAGAACTACTTGGGGTCCCTCAAGGCTCTGTCGTTGGACCTGTTTTGTTCAACCTCTTCATTAATGATGTGGACATTGGAGTCAGAAGTGGACTGGCCAAGTTCACCAATGATACCAAACTTTGGGGTAAAGCATCCACACCTGAGGACAGGAGGGCGATCCAGGCTGACCTCGACAGGCTCAGGAAATGGGCAGATGAGAACCTGATGGTGTTTAACACCAAAAAAATGCAAAGTTCTCCACCTTGGGAGGAAAAACCTATAGCATGTCTATAGGCTCAGCAGTGCTACGCTGACTAGCACTACAGACAAGAGAGACTTGGGAGTCAGGATTGACCACAAGATGAACATGAGCCTGCAATGCGATGCTGCAGCTAGTAAAGCAAGCAAAATGCTGGCTTGCATCCACAGATGCTTCTCAAGCAAATCCCGGGACGTCATTCTCCCTTTGTAGTTGGCCTTGGTGAGGCCACAGCTGGAGTACTGCATCCAGTTTTGGGCTTCACAATTCAAAAAGGATGTGGAGAAGCTTGAGAGAGTCCAGAGAAGAGCCACGCGCATGATCAGAGGTCAGGAAAACAGATCTTACGACAACAGGCTGAGAGCCATGGGGCTCTTTAGCCTGGAAAAGCGCAGGCTCAGGGGCAATCTGATGGCCACTTATAAGTTTACAAGGGATGTTCACCAGGATCTGGGGAAACATTTGTTCACCAGAGTGCCCCAAGGGATGACAAGTTCGAACGGTTACAAACTCTTGCAAGACTGTTTCAGACTGGACATAAGGAAGAATTTCTTTACTGTCTGAGCCCCCAAGGTCTGGAACAGCCTGCTGCTAGAGGTAGTTCAAGCACCTACTTTGAACACCTTCAAGAGAAACCTGGATGTTTTTCTTGCTGGGATCTTGTGACTCCAGCTGACTTCCTGCTCGTGGGGTGCGGGGCTGGACTTGATGAACTTCTGAGGTCCCTTCCAGCCCTAATGTCTATGAAATCTATGAAGAACTCTGCAGAAAAGGACCTGGGGGTGACAGTGAACAAGAAGCTGAATATGAGCCAGCAGCATGTTCTTGTTGTCAAGAAGGCTAAAGGCATCCTGGGCTACATTGGTAGGAGTGTTTCCAGCCAATCCAGGAAAGTGATTATTTCCCTCTATTCAGCACTGGTGAGGCCACATCTGGAGTACTGTGTCCAGTTTTGGGCCCCCCACTGCAGAAAGGATGTGGACGAATTGGATAGAATCCAGCAGAGGACAACAAAAATGGTGAAGGGATTGGGACACATGACTTATGAAGAAAGAAGGAGGGAACTGGGCTTATTCAGCCTAGAGAAGAGAAGACTGAGGCGGGATTTAATACCAGCTTTCAACTACCTGAAGAGGGGTTTGAAAGAGGCTGGAGCCAGACTGTTTTCAGTGGTGACAGATGACAGAACAAGGAGCAATGGGCTCAAGTTGCAGCAAGGGAAGTTTAGGTTAGATATTAGCCAGGATTTTCTCACAAGAAGGGTAGTAAAACACTGGAACAGGTTACCCAGAGAGATGGTGGAAACTCCACCCTTGGAGGTTTTTAAAATCCAGCTAGACAAAGCTTTGGCTGGGATGATCTAGTTGAGGATGGTCTTACTTTGAACAGAGGGTTGGATTAGATGACCTTCCGAGGTCCCTTCCAACCCTAATTTTTTATGATTCTAACTGGATGCAGTATTTCAGTAGCACTTACACCATTACCAAATACAGGCATAAAATAACTTTCATAGTTTCTAGAGTCAGAAGGGACCTGAGCAGATCATCTAGTCCGACCCCCTGCCATGGCAGGAAAGAGTACTGGGGTCAAACGACCCCAGCAAGATGTTCATCTAACCTCCTCTTAAAATGCCTCCAGGGTAGGAGCCTGCATCACTTCTCTTGGAAGTTGGTTCCAGACCCAACCGCCCTGACCGTGAAGTAACGCCTCCTTTTCCTTGGCCTGTCATCTGTTTCTACCTCCCAGGATTTTATTAGCCTTTTGACAGGACATCATACCATAAGTTCATGAGTTACTTACCATCATCCCTAAGTTTTTTTCAGTCGCAGCTTCCTTGGCTAGGTTCTTCCACTCACACGTGAAGGTCTGCATTCTTTGTCTCCTGCAGTACAGTCTGGCATTTTGCTATATTGAAACCCATATGGTTTCCTTGTCCTGCATGATTCAGATCATGCATTATCAGTTGACAGTTGTATAGGGCATCATACAGACAATGCAAAAAGCAAATAAACCAGCTTCCTTGAACTTCCACTTTTGATAGACATTATCATTTATCTGGGGTGGTTCAGACCGGTGTGATCTGTTGGACTAGATGGCCTGTTCAGGTCCCTTCCAGGCCTCTTGCTGTGATTTTGTAGACTCATAGCTTCTATAAGAATCATAAATACGGCTTTGCAGAAGTGAAGTGATATAGAGCTCAAGTTCAAAACATTCAGCAGGTTTCATGCATGGGCTACTGGGGCCAGCTGAAGTCAAATGGCACAGAAGTAAATATTCTGCCTGCTGTATATGTAAGCAAGTTAACATGAACACCCAACAAACCCACAGGGATATAAACTAAGTGTTGGGCCTTGGTGGTTGTCAAAGTCCAACCTGCAATGTAATACTAGCTAAAGTAAAAGAAAAGGGGAAGGGGAATTGCAGGATGGGTTGCTTGTTTCCTCCTAGTGCCCAGCAGATAGCAGGAGCAGTATAAAGACTCCCTTTGTTTATCTCCAGTTGCTTTGATGCTCAATCAGGAAACCCCCTTCACAAAACAGAACGTGACCTGAGCCAGCCCCTTGGGATGCGGGGATACATTCTCCAGGCCCTTTGGTCTGTGTGTTTAGACTCATGCCACACTGAATCCCATCTGGGGGAAGAGCTGTTTCAGAAGGCCATGAATAGCAGCTTTCATCGGCTGTCACTTTCCATTACCACTGCCACGACATGGAAATGCACTTGGAGTGGCTTTGCAGCTTGGGAGTTTGGCTGGGCCCTGGGAAGAGAAGTTTCCTCTGCATCCTGAGGCACAGAGATATTGATCCACATTCTCCTTTTGCTCTGTTGATCTGTTTAGATTTAACCCATAGTCGTGACTCCAGCCCAGCTGGCTGCCCAGCTAAGCCCCACTGACGCCAGGTCAGTAACTCACCTTTTGCCCGTATGCAAGAAAGGATTTGCAGAAGTGATGGAGACCTCCACAGGCTTTTATGCCATGTCAGATAGACAGCACACAAGTTAAATCCCAAGAAACTCGACATGGTTCTGTCACCTTCGCACCTGAAAGCTAGGAATCTGGATGCATGGATTTTCAGAGAAACCCTTAAAAATCAAGCTCCAGTCTGTTGTGCAATAAGATCTCAAAACATCTTATGGTAGATCAGAAGCTGGCTCTGTTGTCCTTCCCATGTAGCTTAAACATTATTTTATATATCAGCTCTCTGCTCAAGAGCCAGTGCCACCCTAAACATAGCTGCATTTCAGTGCTTGGAGGGATGCAGCCCAAGGAACTGTGGCTTTTTTTGTAAAGGAACTCAACTGATAGATTGAGAAGTGCTGGGTGCTGAGTCTTTTGAAAGAATTGGACCTTATTTAGGGGCCTGAACAGGAGCTGATCTCCATTGAAAAACTATCCCCCCTGTAAATGGGAAGTATTTTATTATTACTTTAAAAGCTGGGGAAAAAAAACATTCCTCATTGTTCTGTCCTGAAGTTTAGCTTCTGTCCTGTCTTAGATTCACAAGACATGAACAAGTGTCAGCAATGAGCTGTACCAGTATGTTACAGATATGCCTGTCAAAAGATAGACCACTGAACAGGTGATAAAAAGGCAGCGAGAGCTAAGCTATATTTCTAGCTCTGCTACTGATCTATGAATTGGCCAGAGAGACATCACCTCACTGGGCTTAAATATTCAGGGCTCTAAAATGGGGATAAATATGCCTTTCTCCCTTGCGAAACATTTTGAGATCTCTGTAAGTAGTGTAAGTAGTAGTAACTACTCTGTAAGTAGTGAGTACTGTTACACTACTGAGTAATCCAGGTTTCTGAGGAAAATTTCTTTGCACTAGGATTGAAATTTCTCAGCTGGGAAACAACATGGAAAGCTACACGGTGAGCAAGGAGGGTGTTGTTCATGCAGTATCAGATGCTGGTACCTTCATCCTCTGGAATATTCAGAGTTAAAAAACCTCCCTGGCTCTACAGTATTGCACTAGAGGAAAAGCCATCCCCCAGATCTTCACCCAGTTGGCATAAGCACATGAGTCAGAAAACCACCTGAGTATGTCACTGAGATAAACAGCAAAGCAGCACGCAACCAACAGCACGCAGGCAGAGCATTTTCCTCTGGGAAGATTCTTAAAATGAATTGTGCCGAGCTCATCAAATACCATTTCAAATCTGTTGTTACTTCCATTTTCTTCAGAAATAAACTTTAATGTGTCCTGCCTTATTTCTTCCTCCAGACGAGTGTGCTGGTGCTGGAAGGAATGATGGCTGTGGCTCGGCTTGTGAAATGAATTTTTCAGCTGGGGGGCAGCCAAAGGAAACAGATGGGTTTTATGATAACAAATTGGAAGGGAGATAAAGCAGTAAATGGGAGATTCTGGGATTAGGATGCTCAGCATTTTCTTTACTGTTGGTTTTGGGTTGTTGGGGCTTGGAATGAGAAGGAGCATTGTGTCTTTGGGGTATATGAAAGTGAACCAGTGGGTTTCTTGCAAAACCACCTGGTGTGGGGGCCAGTTTCAGGACTGTGTGCCATGCTTTTGAGTTAAGGCTCTCAAAATCCTGCTAGAAACAGAATGCAGGCGGAGATGGGAAAGCAAAAGGGTACCTGTAATGCTGAGCCAGGAAGCGCTTGGAGAAAGAAGAAAGCAGGAGTCCTGCAAGGTGCAGAGGGCTGTGGACTAAGGGAGCCCCTGTAAGGATAAAGCCAATGTGAACTTAAGATACTGGAGATAGGGGAGGATGGGGGAATTGTAATACTGCTGTAGGTTTCTATGATGGTTCCCCTGCAGGAGAGGAAGATGGCGGTGAGTCCTACTAGCTGGATCAGACTTCAGCTGCCTGGTCTGTCCCTCCTGTGCTTCATTCTTTTTTGGTTAATTTGTCTAACCTGTGGTTCATTTAGCCAATACGGAAAAGAAATGTTTCTTCCTTCCTCTCACTTGGTGGAATTGCTCAGACCAGCTCTTGCCATCCATGAGTTCTGGCTGTCCTTGTCTATGGGGTAGCAGCAAAACCCAGAGGGTCATGAAGCATAGCTTCACAAAGGAGCATGGGTCCACACAGGTGACAAAAGGCCATCCAGAAACCAAGTGAAGTGGTCTTGTTGGCTTCGGCGGGCTGCATAGTGAGCACTGAGACCCTGCATTTCTCTTTTCAGGTCCCTTCCTTGCCCACTCCCCTCCACCCCCACAGCAGATGCAGCTACAAGTTCAAAGCTGACGCAGATAGATAAAGGAGGGTGGAACTAGAATATTCATGAGAGATGGATGGAGAAGGATCTATGTGAGGGGAAATTGGGATTCCTTGCTGTTAATCAGTGATGTCCCAAAGATTGCCAATTAATTTGTTTTACCATCTGCAGCCCCTGACAGGTGCACCAACTGGACAGCTTATCAAAGGACAGGAGTCAACATTTGCCTCCTCCCAGGAATCGGCTCTGGGCAGCTGTGCACAAGTGCTCGCTTACGTTGGTATCTATTACACAGCAGCACGATTCCAGTCAGGAAATAATAATCATACTAAAACAGCAGTGCAGCCTGGCGGCTGAAGGCCTTGTTGGTACCATTCCTCACTGTGGCACCGAAAAGATTTGTTCCCAAGGGCAGGGCATCAAGTCTGCTTGATAGCGTGGTCATGGGGTAGGTGGGGTGTCAAACAAGGAGGTCCCTTGGGTGGGGCAAAAAGAAAGCAGTGGAAAAGTGATCATAGGGCAAGGCTAAGGCATGTTTAAGGGTTGGTAGATTTCAGGGTCCATTAGACCTAAGAGAGCCGGTCAGGAGGCAAGTAGGTTCATTTTCAGAGACACAAAAGGCCATTATATTCCTTATTATTGTTGGAAGGTGGTATCAGCTGGGCATCTAACTCTCCTTGGCGCCTTTGAAAATTTGCTGCACTGAATGATCTGATAATAACTCACACAGGTTCCCTCTATTTTCAAAGCTGAATTTGAATGTCCAGCTTCTAAAATCCCACTCTCTGTCACTGGGCATCAGTTCCCCAGCTGTCTGATGGAAGAACATATCTCATTTGTCAGTGTAGAGCCTAATTTTTCAGAGGCACAGATTATCTCTTCCTATGTATATGTACACAGTACCTAGCACAATCTTAAGGCTTAGTTTTGGCTTCTGGGAGCTACAATAATAAAAATAAGCAATAATGAAACCTTTGCCACTAGTAGAAAGGAGTTATAGTTTTCAGTATTCAATGGTTTAAGGCAAGTTTTTCCCGAGTATGCACTAACACAACACATGGCATGGCACTGCTACTTCTTAACAAAGCTCTTTTTCCTGGTCTTATTCTCAATTATTCTTTCAAGACACTGGATCCCAAATAATCTGGGATTATTGGGCAACAGAACTGGTAAAAAATTACAACATCCCTGATAATTTGAAGCAAAAAATATGAACAGATCCAAAAGGCTGATGAGTTCTAGCATAGACCGTCATTCACTTGAACGTTCGTACCTGAATGTACATTATTCGGTTCCAGCCAGCCAGTAAAGGAGGAGAAATAATAACATGCAAGTTGGCTGACCAATCATTACAGATACCAAAAAGTTTAAAATAATAGTTCCTAACAACACACCAATTGCAACCTGTTCCATCAATTAATTTAGTATATTGTTACAGTTAGTGAATATATTTCAAAAGTCAAGATTCATGTAGGAATTATTAATGTTAATGCTACATGCAGATTGGTGTCCCTCCTTTAAAAAAAAGAAAAAGTAAGAAAAAAAGAGGTAAAATATCAGTTTAGAGAAGAAAAGCAAATGCAGATGTTTCCTCCACGAGGGGGCTTCTGGATTTCTTGTAATGAACTCTAACGCAAAAAGGAAATGAAGAGACTCTGTTTTCCACTATTTCCAGTTGCTAGGCATCTGTTTTTATAACTGCAAGGAGGGCTGGTGTCGGAGATGAACATTTCAGTGGATGCTGACAATCAGAGCAGGGTTCCAAAGAAGAAAGTTTCAGCTCTAAGGCTGGCAAATATTCCTGGTTGGAACTTCTTCAACATGTTTTTCTCATTGAAAAATGCTAATTTGTTGAAAGCAGAACTTTTCACAGGAAAGGAGGGTTTTGACAAATTTCTCAACTCAAAAAGTTGTTAGGAAAAAGTGTCAACATTATCAAAACATTTTCCAATGGTTTTCAGATGGAAGTGGTGTATTTCCAACACACAGTTTTCCATTTTGCAATATAAGCTAATTAGAGTAAACCTTTTGAAATTGAAATGTATTTGAAATATAAAATTTTTTTGAAAAATAAAGCATTTCATAATTGTCCAAAATGAAACTTTTTCCTTGCCCTAATTCAAAAGTTTTGATTATTCTGAGACCAAAATATTTGAGAGTTTGACTTTGTGCCCCAATTTGAGATGCAAGCAATTAGGAACTTCCAATTTTGATTCTAATGAATCCAAATGATGTTCATAGGTCATTTCAGTCACTGAAAGAGGGGAAGAGTGCTAAAGGTCTCTTCTTATTTAGCTGGTTATAAAAGGGATATAAATCCTGGTTAAATCTCACCCAACAATGTTGTTTATTGAACTTTGAGTGAGTTGACATAATTTCTTCTGTTGCATTACATCTGGAGATCAAATAAGTATAATTAGAAGTAGCATTATAATTGTGGTGTTCTCACTATCAGCTTTTAGGATCAGCAAGTAGTGGGAGTGTTAAGTCTATGACAGGTTTAGGATGCTGAAGTGTGAAACCTGTGTTTTGAACAGCTATTCACATGCTGTTTCTTGGCCATAAAAGTAAAATGAGGTGTGGCTTATTTTGGGTCTGGGCAGGTCTTAGAGATGTGGAATCCATCTTTTATTGTTGCGATCCTACTTACAGTGGGTAGTAATGGTCTTTGCCCAGTAGGCCTGTCTTGTTGTGTTCTGGTACCCTCAGAGCTCAGTGGCGTTGTGCCAGATCCAGTCTATGAAGCCCACCACATTTTTCTACTAACAGATCTTTTAGAGGGGGCAAAAGATGAAAAGGAAAGGTAATGTGACTTTGGTCAAATAGGCAGAAGGGAGGGCAGGGTGGCGCCTTAAAGACTAACTGGTTCATAGAAACGTAAGTTTTTGTGGATTAAAACCTAATCCATCAGCATCTAAAGACGTTGGTTACTGCCTATAAAAGCTCATGCCTCTGAAACAGTCACTAAGGTGCCACTGTATCCTACCTTCTGCCTGATTTTAGGCTAACACAGTTGACCACCTCTTTGGTCAGATAGGAAATTGTGTTATGACACTTTGCTGTCAATACATTAATGCCACAGCAGACCACTTAGTGCCGTTAAGTAGCTCTTGCACAGAGGCTATCTTCAGAATGATAGTTACAATCAGTGACAGGATCTGCAGGAAATCACACAGGAAGAAAATCTGAGAGGGTGGTATCAAGAAGGTACTCATCTCTTCATCAGTTTCTCCCAGAGGGTCCTCCAAGGAAGTGATTCTGTAAGTTGCTCATATTTCAATTTTGATGCCATTGGCATGCGGATGACACAAGGCACTATTTTACTATGAACTCAGGCAAGGCAGTATCTTTGATTTGTTGGTGTGAAGCATAGACCAAAGCTTGAATGAAGGCATATAATCTGAAGCTTATTTCAGCTGCGACCTGAGGGAAGCAATAAAGGAGGACTTCTGTCAGAGGTGTAATGATGAAGCTGGGTGCCTCGGGCAGCTTCAAACCAAGGGGTAACTTCTGATTGCCACCACAACAGTAGTGAGATCATGTGCCTGCAGCGGGACCCATTTCTTTCCACCACCCCACTCCAAGATGGGGCACCAGGGTAGCTGCCCTGGTCACCCTGCCCTAGTTACACCACTGATTTCTATTTCCCTTTGTGCACCCAAGCAGCAGCTTTCTAGCCACATAAGTAGCATTGCTTGCATTTGCATGTGGGTTATGATTACATTACCCCTGCCTTGTGGACATGTAAATGTGCTGGCATAGACTGAATATGGTCAGGCAGCTACGCATTAGCCGGGCAGGTAGTCGTGCCCATTCTGGGTGCGTATCTATATCTAAGTCATGCAAATGTAGTTGACCACAAAGTCATGATTAGTAGGTACCAGATGTTGAAAGGAAAGGAGTAGAGAGCCCTTATGGAGCACCCCCACAACAGTAAATTGGCTAACCTATTTGTCTAGGAAGTTAGAAACCCAAGTTCTAGGCTCCTCTCATCTAGTGAGTGTTTGAACTTGCCTTTTTGTGACTTCTTTTTAATATTGCTAAGAATTCGGAGACTATGTGATTCATGCTCTTAGACACTGAAAATATAAATCACTCAACCCAATCCTCCGCAGACTGGAGGACAGTGTCTCTGATAATGGCCTTGAGGGTAAAGAGGTGAAATGGTAGGACCTCCAAGGGAAAACAAAAATACCAATAATAATTATATCTGACATTTATAGGCCATTTTGCATGCTAAGGGAGTCAAAAGCAATTTGTAGAATATATGTGAATCATTTCATGCAGCCACCTCTGGGGAGGAAGATGGCAACTGTTTTAAATTGCAAAGCAAACATTCTGCACAACAGGTCAGAGCAGGAAGTGAAGAAGGATGCTATATCCCATTGAAAATTATAATGGGGTTTCTGGAGGCTGCATGCAATTAGCTCAATTAAAATTTGGCCAGGAGACAAAAGATTTAACAACTCTGTTCTTGTTAGAGTGCAATGGAATCTTTACAGACCACAAATGATTAGGGCATTTCTTTTAAATTTCCTCCCCGAGTGGATACCTCCAACAGTGCACTGGCACCAACATCATGCCGGGGCATCCGTTCACCACTGACTCAGAGAGGAAGAATGGTAATAAGCCCATGGTTTCTTCAACAAGGTCTCCCTCCCAAGTGCTAAGAAATCCTAGTTTTTGCTTAGCATAGAGAATTTAACAGGAGACCAGCCAAAATGATCTGGTTACACACACCTCTGTTCATCATACAGAGATAGCTCCAATGTAGCAATTTTTATATGAGCTGAATCGTTTCCTATTAAATGCAGTTCATGAGATGCCCTCTTTTAAAAGAAAATAGAGAATGCTGCTGTAACTGCACAGAACACTAGGTAATTAAATTAGTGACTTACTGTGCACCGGTCAATGCAATGCATTAAGCCAGAATTCCTTTGTGTTCTTAGTACATCCTTCTCAGGAGAATATTTTTTTCCATTGCAGTCTATGCACCCTGCTATAGGGGTTTATAGCAATAAGCAGTATAGAAAGTCTATTGATTCTATTCCATAAGCCCTGTACAAGAGAAGGTAAGTGCTCCCCAGCCAATACTTTTCAGTCATTTCCTTTAGATGTTGCTTGCATTCCTTAAATCATGGGCCTAGTTGAAGAACAAAAGAAATTATCTGGAGAAAATACAGTCAGCTGGGCTTCATCCTCAGCTAGCGAAAAGCATTAATAGAGCGACACTGATTTACACTAGCTGACAACAGGGTGTGTACATCAGAGGGCTTTAAGATACAGGGCCTGATTCTATCAAGTCAGTATACCTTTTAGACAAGACCAAATATTATACCCAAGGTAACAAGTCACAGAAAAACAAAGGATAAATTCCAGGGTTTCTATGAAAAAGTAGATAAGCAAACAAAAATGGCAGGTATTCAATTTTTTTTGCTCCCTTAGCAAGTCAGCTTTATAGCAAGGGGAGCCCCTTAGGAAGCAGTTATATGGCAGTCCGATGACATGCATTGTATTTCTCAGATAATTTGTTTCACTCTTTCAAGAAAGACTATAGGTTAGGTCCCAAAAACAACAACCAGGGAAAGCAGTTGAAAGACATTAGCTAGGGAATACTTATTGAGGTGGTTGTTATTTGTGTCCTACAAGCTGTGTTTAAAGACTATGCAGCGCCTAATACTATAACCCTAGGTCCTGAAAAATTATGAGTTAGACACAAGCAGATTGGTTTAAAAATCATAAGATTATTTTAAATAAAAAGTCTTGGTTCCAGCATCTCTATTTAGGCTTATGCAGCACCCCATAGCTCTGTTTTGCTTTAAAGGGCTTTCAGCAAGGTCCTTGGAAATACAATTGCTCAGCACTTACAGTAACCGGGCCCAAAATTACTTGCCAAAGCTCCCAGGCAGAGCCAGAAACTCAAGAGTCTCCTTTGCTCTAAACACAAGACACCATTGCCTCTCTTTGGCAGAAACACACAAAGAGAAAATAAGTGATAGTCTAGGATAGCAGGAGCATGCAGTGCTGTGTGTGGGTACCTGAAGTAGGACTTTGCCAGCACTAAATTACTCCGCTAAGGACATAATTGTTTCTGGTACCTGAACTTGCTCATTAAGTGGTAGTCCAGGGGTCTCTGCATGGCACCACATTGTGCAATCTAGACATTGAGTAGGAGCGAGGAGCTAAGCTTTCAAGAAGCTAGTTTTCTTTGTGTAGGTATCTTGAGGAATGAGGGATAAGACATGAGGAATGCAGACTGCTAGTTCATGTCTAAGCACAGCTATTTCTCTGTATTGTGCTTTCCAGAGTTTTCCATAAGGCATCAGTGGCTGCTAACACCACATAGTTATTTCTGTATTTAAACCAAAATCCCCAGTTATAATCTGGATAGTCCTGGCTGGGTGGAGTGCAGAACCCACACTGTTAACTCCGGATAGCAATAATTAAAAGAAAATAAAATCAAAGCGGCTCGTGGAAGAAATGGAACATTTTTCTACAAAAGCCAAAAGATTATATTAAACTTCAGTGGTTTAATAAAATCGTATGAAGTTTGGGAGCATATTTTTCCTGGGACTTAATCTATTTATACATCTAAAAAAGTAAACAGAATATCACTTTACTTGACCACACAGAAAACCCGATACACCATGGCTATTCCGCTGTATATATTTCTTGGTGAATTGCTTCCACCTTCGGTTTCACTTAATGGACCCAAAGTTATACATGTTCATCTTCTAATGCCTCTGTGAATCCCCGGCCCCACTGAAGTCAATGGCAAAGCTCCAACTGAATTCAGTGGGCCCAGGATCTCACCTTCAGTGTTCAACAGGGTTGTGCTGATTTAAACCTGCTAAGGACCTGACCTTAAGCAGGTTGTTTTACCTCCTTGTACTTCTTGTACAAGTATTTCCTCATTTGTAAAGTAGGGATAAATATTACTTGCCTGGATCACAGAGGGGCTGCGAGGACTAAAGGCCAGATCCTATTTCACTTTGATGTGCCTAAGTGGCACTTATATAGCCACAGAACTGCAGTTTGGGGCATTTATGTGGTCTGGGAGCCAGTGTAGCTTTGTGCTCTCAGTGCTTTCATATTGTGCATGCTCAGTAGCCTGTACTCTGGCTGCAGAGTTGTCCGGACAAGATGAGATTGCCCAGGCACATGCACAAAGCTGAGTAAATCCTGAACTTTTATTCACCAAAAAAACATGACTAGTGAGCGTTCAGTACAGGAAGAGGCCTTACCTATTTTTAGCCTAATAACCTAGAGGTTAGGCTGTTTACCCAAGGAGTGGGAAATCCAGATTTGAAGCTCTAGCCCTCTCCCAAACCCAGAATAAGATTGAACCCTAATTTCCTCCTTCCTAGGAAAGTGCTTTAACCACCAGGCCTTGGGCGAGGCACTGCACAACGTACCCTCCAGCATGCCAGAATAAGTGAGAGAGGAATATGGTTCTACATTTTCAAACAAGGTTATGCATCTCTAGGTAGAGGTGATCACTGCTGCTAAGAGTTATTTTTAAGCAAGTGAAACAGCCACCAGTGGCTAGTTTTGCATTTTAATATATATTGTAAACCTCTCCCCCCTCCCCTCCCCAGCCCCTTGCCTTGATGCCATCAGCAAAAAGATAACACAGCCTCAATACCCGTAAACTTTATTAAATGTGTGCTTCTTCATTCTTAAATTAAATTAAAATCAATCATGATCAGACAGAAATAGCACCAAGGGAAAAAATAAAAATAAAAAACAGGATCCCAAAGCAAAGGAAAACCAGAAAGCATTATGTACAAATAAAAATTATTAGAGATTTAAAAAAGGAAAACACAGGGATGCTTTCCCTACTCTGGAGACCTAACATTTCATATACTAACATGTGTGGGGTAGAAATGAGGAGGCTGGATATGAGAGTTATTTAAAATAAATAAATACATTCAGGGTATAAATTTCCGAATAACAAGCATGTCATTGCTTGACATATAACTTAATAATACCATATCCCCTCCCTCCCGAATACCAGTTACATGAAAATACAGGAGCCTCATTCATTGAAATCCTACGATATACTGGCTTTTAGATTCATATGTAATGCTTAAAGTATTTGGATATGACAATAACTTGTGAGTTTATGGTATACACAATTAGCCCTTTAGACTAATGCTGATGTAGCAGCTTTTTCCAGGAAATCACAGCAACATAAAAATTTCTCTTAGCCCATCAATGCAAAGGTCAGATTTATTTTTCACAAGCTAAGTTCCTAAAGTTATTGAAAGCTTTTCAGATCCATTTTGGCAGAGCTGAATTCAGTGCCCCTTCCAGATTAAGCAAAGCATTTAAGCACACACTGAAATAGCAAGCATGTGCCTAAGTGCCTGGCAGAATAAGGGTGGTGTTAGTGAGTTGAGGTCTGGAAGGTTGGTCCAAACTGTGCTGAAAAAAGAAAGATGACCACTGATTTGTATGGATAATGCATCCTGCCCTGATGGCATGTTGAAAAGGCAAGTGCATTGGAGTCTTTCAGCAGCATTAGACCACAGCACTGATCTTGAGAGATGCTGAACAACCGTCCCATGAAAGTTAATCAAAGGCAACTCCAAGTACTCACTGCCTCTGTTAGTACGGCTGAGAGTTACTTAAAACCTTGGGGACCAATTCTGTGCTTACTTGAATGCAACTCAGGGTGCAACTCCTGCCTACCCTGATTCTATCGCATTCTTCTTATTTGTTTGTATGAGTCTGGAAATGCCTTGGACTCCTAGCCGTGGGTCAGGATCCCTGCTGTGCTAGGGGCTGTACAAACAGAGCTATATCACTCATTTCAATTGGCAGACTGATTTATGGTGGGGGTAAATAAGATGAAACCACAGTGGAGTTTCATCTGAGATACTAGTAGCAGGATTTGATTCCTGGTATTGATACCATTCTTTTAAGATTTTAAAGTGATACTGCTAAGGCATAATAGTGGCATCTGGTAATGAAAGCCCACAGCTCATCTCCTCTGAACAACACGTATGCTCATTTAAACTGAAAGATTTTAAAATACCTTGTTTCCCTTCCCCTGCATTTTGTTTGCTGATTTTTTTCCACTGGGAAAATAAAACTCTAATTATAAAATGAAATTGAAAGTTACGTATAGTTACACTTTCTAGTGCTAAAACACCCAGTACTGGGAGGCTGAGATTTCCAGCAGAGGGGCATGTTTACATATTTTAAAAAAAGAGCATAGCAGGAAAGGTCAGGACAGGAAAGGAAAGGAAATTTCTGGCTGGGATTTTCAAAGGAGCCAAAAGGATTCAGGTACATAATTCCTAGACTGCAATGGGATTTGGATGTGTAACTTCCCTTAGACTCATTTAAAAGTTTCTTCAAACTGAGTGGGAGTTTCAAAAATGTCTAAATCCCAAATCCTCAAAGATATTTTGGTGCCTTTCTCCCACTGAAAAGCACCTAAAAACTTTTCAAGACGTGGACTTAAGTGACTCAGGAGGAACGTTGAAAATAAATAAGTAGGAGAGATTTTCCGAGGCATAAAAGACAATTAGTTGCCCAAGGACTCGTCTACACACTTTAGTTGAACTGCCTCATCTGTATTGATATAGCTTAGTAGTATTAACCGCCTTGAGCACAGGAAAACATATCTACAGAAAGAGGCTTCACAGCAACTGGATGGGAAAGTGAATAACAGATACCAGTAAAACCCCCTGAAACATGGAAGATATCAAATTTTGCTATTTGAAATGGAAACTTCCAACTTTTTAGTTGGTCTAATAAAGATGTCACATTTGCTCAAAGAACTTGTCTTCCTAGATACCAGTAAAAAAAAAAAAGCATTGCTATCTTGTCTACAAGGTCTTGATTGTAGGTTTTGCACCAGTAGATTAGTAAAAAAAAAACCCAACCCCATACCCACTACTGACATTTATACAGGCACAAAAACTAGGTAAGGAATAGCCTGGGCTAAACTGTTATTGAAAGACAATGGGTATAGGCAGAGAACTGCCATTTCTACCTTTGAAGATCTTACTTCTGTGTGCCTAAGTCACATAGGTGCATTTGAAATCCGTAGTGGTTAGTTTTGTGAAATTTTTAGTTTTGCAACAAAAAGATTTTGGCCTGACACTCCTTGACAGTATCTCCTTGGGAAACACCCTTCTCTCAGTTGCTAACAAGCTGGTCCATCACCCTTCTGCTGTCAAAAGGACTTGTGCTTGAGATTCCTTTTCCCATTGGCAAATGTTAGGAGAGACTTGCAGTGACATAAAGGGTGGAGCCCACTCTTGCACCTCTAGGTCTTCCCTAACAAGTCATGACAATAGTTCCCCAAGACAACCTTTTGCTTAACAACTATTAACATCCTGTCTGTCTGCAACAGAATGAACAAGAACAGCAATTAACACGTTGAGAAAAAAAAGTCCTTATTCTGTTAACCTGATTTAAAATGGAATTATTGATGTCTTTGGGGTGGAGAAAATGGAACATAAGAGAGCCAAGAACCAGCGGTTCCTTCCCGCTCTGCTGTCCATTGAGAGGGCCTCAGGGAAAATGGAAGGTAATAAGTTACAACTGATTTCTGTATTGTGATAGGGAGGTGATGCAGGGAAGGGACTGGGTGGGCGGGGAGAATCACTTACTATGTGCTCTCTCCTGCAAGCTCTATTGTGTGAGTTAGTACAATATCATATGATAAATTCCCAATGGATACAAGTCTTGATGCTGTTTAGCATCATTTATCCCGCTTTCTGGGCCACATCTCTACTTATGGGAATCTTAGTCTGCTTTAGATATCTTAGGCATTAGTAAGTGGAGCCCCTTCATCTGAACCCTCATTTTGGCAGGATCAGGACCTTTTAAAGCACTCTGCAGTCATGCACGTCACAGCTGTAGGGCACTTTCAGGGGTCAGATGGGGTGAAAATTGTCACTTCTGTCTGTGATAAACTGTGGGTTCAAGACCAGCCTCAGAGGCTCTTCCTGGAGTGTTTTAACTGGCAGATACCAAAATTAGAAGTGTGCCTCCAGGCATGGGTAGGAAGCACATCAGTAGTAGTGTATGCTTGGGCCTGTTCTGGTGGGGATGCAAATTTCAATGAGAAAAGAAACAGAATTTTCTTTTTTTTTAAATCTTTGTTCAGCCTATTCTAATTCGGATATTCCTGACTAGAACAAGGAGCCTTAGACAATGTTGACAGGGAAATTCAACAAAGGGAGAAGTTAACACATATACCTTGCTGACCCTTGAGAAACCTTCTGGTGTGGAGTTTGGGCTGGGGGAGTAGTGAACAGAGAGAGAGAGAGAGAGGGATGAAAACTGTTGTGTTCTTACTTGATACAAACTCTTTTGCTCATCCTTGCTTTCTGATATATTCAGCTACGTGACTGTCACCACTACTCCTTTGGCTGTTGTGTGACCATCAATAACCAAGATTTTTATAAGAGGAGTGCATTGTAACGAGCCATGAATCAAGCCCTTAGATGGACCTCAAAGGGCATGAAGACCCAAAGGGAGACAGTGTGCTAAGGGCAGTAAGCTCCGTTGCTGTGCTTTGTTCTAGGCTCTGTCTGAATGTTCTAATAACTGCTTCCCCCTTTTGTTCTAATAACTGCTTCCCCCCTTTTGTTTGGATAAGATGATTATAAAATGTTTACCCAGATGGTTTTTTGTGGCACGGGACACTGCCAAAAACCAGCTTAAAACTGAGAGATGGAATATGCTAAACCAAGAATTTGTCCAGGAAGATGAAAGTATCAGCTGAAGGTACTGAGGGGTGGGTGACGTGATGACCTCTTGTGCTTGCGGGGGGAGGAGGAAGCAGATTCCAGAAAAATGATTTAACAATTTCCTAACCCGCAACGATTGAACTTTAGGCAGCTGTTACTGGTCTCTGAGTAAGGATACCTGAGCTCAGATAATGCACAGAAGAAAGTCTTGGTGCATAGACCTTCAGAAAGTCCCCTCAGCATTCAATTATTTGAAATAATCTAGGAACTGAATGCATGCGTTTGGTTCTTCAGAGGTGACGGGGAAAGGTCTCTCTGGGTGCTCTGCAACTTCAGCCATGGTTAGGATAATTTTTTAAGGGACAGTTAATAGAAGAGCTGGAAAGAGGAGTTCAAAGTGGATTCAGGAGTGAGTACCAGGCTCATTTCTTGAAAATGAATATGATGTTTTGTGAAAAATGTTGCCCAAGACACTGGACTGTTTTTTTTTTAATCCAGGGAACAGAAATGTGCTATGGATAGGACAAGGACTTCTTGGGGTGATATGTTTTACTGGACCAACTTCTTAGTTTGGATAAAGTTAGACAAGCATTTGAATGCAAAATATTCTTCATCAGGTCTCCCTGGTCCAATAAAAGAAATCACCCTAAGAAATCCTTGCCTCACACACCATTTTTGGACAATCATGGCTACATCACTCTTATACTACTGTAAACTTGGTGTTAGTAGTAATTGTATATGCATTGCTTTGACCCCTTTAGTTATCACCTCAATCCTTCAAATTTCCCATTGCTGTGAACCCTCCCAGACCACGACCTCCATTTTTTCATGGATGGCACCCCAGTGGAAGAAGGCTTTAATGTTTCTTGAAAGAGATTGTAACATGAATTAGGGTGAGAGTAAAGGTTATGGCAAGGCTATTCTGGATGAGGCTAGTTGGAAACGGTCACGTGACTAAATTTTCACAAATGTGGATCTTTTTTGTTCAAAAACTGAATATCTTTCCATTTTTTGGCAATAAAAAACAAAATGTTTAATTTTAAACCAATAACGACAAAATTGTTCTCGGTTTTTGAAAAATGAAACATAGTTGTTTATACCTGATGAAAAAATTTCCATTAATGGACCAACCCCCTCCCCCCCGAAGAACAAGAAAGAAAAATAAATGATAAGTGAAAAAATCACTTTTTCAATTTTTGCCAGTGCTTTAAAAATTGTCCCAATCCGCTCCAGGGTAATATTTTTAAAAGCAAATTGTGCATTTATATTCCTATGTTCCATTTTCCAAACATGATTAAAACCCTTAGGAGGTTAAATCCTGTTGCCTATTAACAAGACTTTGCTTCTTTAAGTTTCGAAGTCACTTCTGACTACAGGACTTAGGCACTTTTGAAAATGTTGCCCCCTTTTCAACAGACACAGTGCCAAATCCCATGGAAAAAATGACCAAGCTTGTGCTGACTTTAATAGAATTAAATTTTGGCGCTCAGCCATCTTCTTCAGCCACACCAACCCTCCTTCAGCAGCAGAAAGAAAACAAATTAAGCAATGACATTGTGCCAAAAAGAAAAATCAGAACAAACAGCATTTTTCAGCACAACTATTAAAGTTATGTATTTTTTCCCTCTCCACTGATACGTAAAAAAAATATATATTATCTTATAATTTTCTTTTTTTTAAATTATTTCTTTTCAGCCTCAGTCCCAGCCGAAGTCGTGCCCAGTCATCTGGTAGAACTTCATGTTGAAAGGCCGGTAGAAGTCCCGCAGTCTCTGCACCACCTCCTGGTCTATCTCGGGGTGGGGCCTGCCTTTCGTCTTCCCCAGACAGTGGGGTTTGCTGCTGCCTTCAGCCTTTTTCAGGCACGGAAAACCCTTGGTTTTGTTGAAGTAGAAGTGTTTGTCTGTGATGATCCTCTTGAGGCCCAGGAAGTCCTGGACCCTGCCCAGCTCCCCAGCAGGGTCGCTGATCAGCCGCTCCCCACTGACAAAGAGGATCTGCCCGATGGGGAAGTACAGGAGCCAGTTCTCCAGGTGCTTGGCATAGATGCCAATCTGGATGGCGCTCCACGAGGTGTCGATCAGGCCTGTAGTCCTGTTTTTGAAGGTCAGGCTCTCGAAGGTGGGGATGTCAGGCTTCTTAGAGAGAGTCTGTGTATAATCAGATATGGCTCTGGTTACAGGGTCCCTTACGACTACGATGAGCTTGGTGCCCTTCGACATGGCGGAGATACGAGCAGGTGCCTCCTTGGTGACGAAGTAGCTGGGCGTTTTCTCCATGGTGATCTGCCCGTCCAGGGTCCTGGGCATCAACTCTCTATTGAGAAGAGAGAGAGAGAAATAACAAGCATTAACCTCTCTGGAAGTGGTACATGTGAGGCAAGGGCACAGTATAGCCCACAGGGGGATGATCTAGAAATGAGCAGATTTCTATTACAGGTATAAGGATGTTATCTAATCAAAAGCCTATGAGTGGCTCTGTGAAACTGTAGGGAATGATGGGCTCTGCACCAAAGGCCAGAGAAGAGTGTGAACCCAAACAAGTGTGTTTGCCATTTGCTGTCTACACTTTATATTGACCCATTTTGTTTTGAAGGCTTTGCTGTCTGCAACGGTGTTCATCCTCTCTGATGAGCGATTCCACCAGTATGTAATGCCCTATCGTTTAATACAGCCAGGAGTGAATAGCTCCACCCTCATACAGTGCACCTGTGTTGGATCAGTAACAGAAATGTGCTGGGTGCTGGACTGTGTCTAGATTGTGGTTATTCACAATCTGGTGCAAAACACTTCAATGTATGAGTCTAAGACAATTCTAACTGGGAATCTAAGACAGTGCTAACTGGGAATCTGGGAAGAAAAAACTGTCAAAATGGAAGTGATAAGACTGCCATGCTATAGTAATAAAAGTTACTAAACCACTTGATTTAGATTTATCAGATGCAACAGAAATAGTACCCCTGAGTTTGGTGGGAGCTAGAACAGACTTAGTAATGCTGTCTTTCTGGTGTTCCGTCTAATAAGAATGTGCTGCTTTCTTTTCAATAGGCTGATTTAATGGCAGTACATCTGCTCTTAACAATAATGACTCCCATTACAAACTTCACTGGAATCATACTCCAAAATTAGTTGATGCACTATAGCAAAAAGCAGAGGAATAACCACATATATTTTGATGTCACCCTCTGATGTTCACTAGGACTTAGAAGGAAATGAAGTCCCTGAGTCCCAGGGTTCTGGCCTCTCTGAGGTCACCACCTGGTACCTAAGTGCCTCCACACTTGCTTGGAATAACGTCTCATACTCCTGTTACAGCAAACCAGAAACATATCCATCTCAAAGATTTAGTTTCATGAAGGTGTGACAGCACTGACAATGTACCAGCCTTATAACCAAGCCCTCCAAACACCTGTTTTCACATTGCTTTCACAGCATGGAATGTACAAAGGTCTGGGGTTGGATGGGATGGGATGAAAACACAGCAAGATACTGTCACAATAAAAACCCGAACCTTTCTTTGCAATGGCAAGAAAGTAGTAACTGGATCTATAAATTGTATGAGTCCTGTCCCTTTAAATCCCTCTTTGTGGATGTTAGGATGTCCTCCCCTTTGGCTCACATTCAACAGAATAAAGCAGAGTTTCTGTAATAATGGCAATTCTTCCTGTGGGGTGTAAGGAATTTAAAAGGTCAAGCCCATATTTCACTGTCTTTTGGTGTTTTCAAGACAGCAGCACAATATCATGCTAAAATGTACAAAGCAGTCTCTGACCTCAATGATTCCTATCTTCCCTTCAACCTAAAGAAATTCTACATTCACTTCCTTTCTCTCCATTTAGGAAACTATCATTGACTTCAGTGAGAACTGTTGGAAGCATCCACCTTTGGCTCTAATAATTCAGCATAATGCACAAGAAACTAAACAAGTCAGTGTTAATATAGCCCTTACAGAAGCAACTCACCCAGCTGTATTTAAGTACTGTAAGGCCTAAAAGCAGGGAGCT
>NW_017728928.1:17434588-17509711 GCF_001723895.1 Crocodylus porosus
CAGATATGGCTCTGGTTACAGGGTCCCTTACGACTACGATGAGCTTGGTGCCCTTCGACATGGCGGAGATACGAGCAGGTGCCTCCTTGGTGACGAAGTAGCTGGGCGTTTTCTCCATGGTGATCTGCCCGTCCAGGGTCCTGGGCATCAACTCTCTATTGAGAAGAGAGAGAGAGAAATAACAAGCATTAACCTCTCTGGAAGTGGTACATGTGAGGCAAGGGCACAGTATAGCCCACAGGGGGATGATCTAGAAATGAGCAGATTTCTATTACAGGTATAAGGATGTTATCTAATCAAAAGCCTATGAGTGGCTCTGTGAAACTGTAGGGAATGATGGGCTCTGCACCAAAGGCCAGAGAAGAGTGTGAACCCAAACAAGTGTGTTTGCCATTTGCTGTCTACACTTTATATTGACCCATTTTGTTTTGAAGGCTTTGCTGTCTGCAACGGTGTTCATCCTCTCTGATGAGCGATTCCACCAGTATGTAATGCCCTATCGTTTAATACAGCCAGGAGTGAATAGCTCCACCCTCATACAGTGCACCTGTGTTGGATCAGTAACAGAAATGTGCTGGGTGCTGGACTGTGTCTAGATTGTGGTTATTCACAATCTGGTGCAAAACACTTCAATGTATGAGTCTAAGACAATTCTAACTGGGAATCTAAGACAGTGCTAACTGGGAATCTGGGAAGAAAAAACTGTCAAAATGGAAGTGATAAGACTGCCATGCTATAGTAATAAAAGTTACTAAACCACTTGATTTAGATTTATCAGATGCAACAGAAATAGTACCCCTGAGTTTGGTGGGAGCTAGAACAGACTTAGTAATGCTGTCTTTCTGGTGTTCCGTCTAATAAGAATGTGCTGCTTTCTTTTCAATAGGCTGATTTAATGGCAGTACATCTGCTCTTAACAATAATGACTCCCATTACAAACTTCACTGGAATCATACTCCAAAATTAGTTGATGCACTATAGCAAAAAGCAGAGGAATAACCACATATATTTTGATGTCACCCTCTGATGTTCACTAGGACTTAGAAGGAAATGAAGTCCCTGAGTCCCAGGGTTCTGGCCTCTCTGAGGTCACCACCTGGTACCTAAGTGCCTCCACACTTGCTTGGAATAACGTCTCATACTCCTGTTACAGCAAACCAGAAACATATCCATCTCAAAGATTTAGTTTCATGAAGGTGTGACAGCACTGACAATGTACCAGCCTTATAACCAAGCCCTCCAAACACCTGTTTTCACATTGCTTTCACAGCATGGAATGTACAAAGGTCTGGGGTTGGATGGGATGGGATGAAAACACAGCAAGATACTGTCACAATAAAAACCCGAACCTTTCTTTGCAATGGCAAGAAAGTAGTAACTGGATCTATAAATTGTATGAGTCCTGTCCCTTTAAATCCCTCTTTGTGGATGTTAGGATGTCCTCCCCTTTGGCTCACATTCAACAGAATAAAGCAGAGTTTCTGTAATAATGGCAATTCTTCCTGTGGGGTGTAAGGAATTTAAAAGGTCAAGCCCATATTTCACTGTCTTTTGGTGTTTTCAAGACAGCAGCACAATATCATGCTAAAATGTACAAAGCAGTCTCTGACCTCAATGATTCCTATCTTCCCTTCAACCTAAAGAAATTCTACATTCACTTCCTTTCTCTCCATTTAGGAAACTATCATTGACTTCAGTGAGAACTGTTGGAAGCATCCACCTTTGGCTCTAATAATTCAGCATAATGCACAAGAAACTAAACAAGTCAGTGTTAATATAGCCCTTACAGAAGCAACTCACCCAGCTGTATTTAAGTACTGTAAGGCCTAAAAGCAGGGAGCTACATACTCCTGGCTTCTATGGCAGGGAGATTTTCCATTGACGTGAGTGAGTGTTTTGTTGAAATGAAGAGTACTATATCTGGTCCCATCATTGGTGAACAGCTTCTTCAAACTGGAGAATCAGAGTATCAGCCCAGACTCTGAGCTCCTTTACATAATTAGGATAAGTCAGAAAGATGCAAAGAAACCATACAGAGAGAGACCAAATCTGTAATCCATCTCTTGGCTCCTATACACATGCAGGGAGCCTGCTCCAACACGCTGTAATTCCAGTGTGTCAGAGCACACTCGATTAACTGAGTCTGCTGGAGCATGGAATTAACGGGCTCCACCAGGCTCCAGTGTCATGTGTATCAGCATCCCCTCGCTGAAAACTGGTGGTAGGGCACTTCAAACTAAAGCACATTCAACCAGCTTTAGTTCAAAGCACCCTGTGCCAATTAAAGTGCCTCCCAATGCCTCCCGGAGTACCCTGTGATGTTCAGTTTTTTTCAGGGAGCCTTTGATTAGGGCAAAGTACAGTCAGAAACCCAGAGCCAAGTTCCTTGAACATGTAAGAATGAAGCAAAATTGTCCCCCAACGTGCTTATGACAAATAAATCCAGCAAATCTAAGGAGGTGATTCTTCTGCTTTGCTTGGTACAGGTGAGACCGCAGCTGGAGTAGTGCATCCAGTTCTGGGCACCACACTTTAACAAGGACATGGACAAGCTTGAGAGAGTCCAGAGAAGAGCCACCCATATGATCAGAGTCTTAAAAGACAAGCCAGATGAGGAAAGGCTGAGGAATCTGGGAAAAGAAGACTGAGAGGGGATCTGGTAGCAGCTTACCGCTACACTAGGGGAGGACATCAAGTGCTTGGTGAACAACCGTTCATCAGGGCACCCGAGGAAAAAACCAGGAGTAATGGTCACAAACTCCTGAAAGACCAATTCAGGCTCAACATAAGGAAAAACTTCTCCACAGTCAGGGTGTCCAGACTGTGGAATAAGCTCCCTCCAGGGGTGGTGCAACCACCTACCCTGGAAATCTTCTAGAGGAGACTGACTGGACAGTCACCTTGCTGGGGTCACCTGACACCAGTTGTCTTTCCTACCTAATGCAGGGGGCTGGACCCGATGATCTTGTGAGGTCCCTTCCCACCTTACAATCTGTGAATCTTCACTGTTGAAATAACAGGTGTTGAAATGCTGCAAACCCACAGGATACATGCACAGAGCAATGAAACCAAAAATACTCCAAAAAATCCCAACCAAATAACCGCCCAAAACCTTCCACGTGCATTGAGGTTCTTTAAGAACCCTGGGAAAGGAGCTGTTATTAATCAGCCATTATATGGTAGGAACCACTTTTACTGAGTCCATAGATTTGCCTTTTGTAAAGATTAAGGAAAACAATTGTGAAAGAGGAAATACAATCAATTCACAGGTGACAAATACTGGTGCACCAGGGAACAGGTGTAAGTTAGGAGAGATTCAGAGTTAGTGCATGGCCTGTGCTCAGTAACTAATGATTAGAATATTTATCCAGGGAGAAGATGACCACTATTCTAGGTCTCCCTCATCCAAAGGCAGCTTGATCCACTGTCCTGTTTATCTAATGAGTACTAAAGACAAGGTACAATGGGCCAGCTTCAAGAGGACAGGAGAGGGCTCCAGGCAAGACCAGCCTGTGGTCCTTTATGACTGGTGGTTAGAGCACCCCACTAGGATGTAGGAGATGCAGATTCAAACCCAGTCTAAGTGAGTGTAAATTCTTGCTTTCCTGCCTCCTGAGCAAATGCTCTGACTCCTAGGCAATTGGGCTAAAATTGGGCTAAAATTGGGCATTCTCTGTTCTACTTTCAGTAAAATAATCCTGTTCTATTGCAGGGGGAAATAGAAGCTTGAACTGCACTTACACAGCTATGTATGGGTCACATCAGCATGCCAAGTGAAACAGGATTTAGTTCGGAAAGAATAAGTGACTTGCCTAAGATCACATAGAGATTCTGTGATGGCAAGGAACTGAGTCTCTGTGCAGTGCCTTAACCACAACACCACTTTTCCTGCTGTAACTAGCACACTGAGAGGCCAGTCAATGCAAACTGCACCATGTTATACTCTCCCCCACTCCCCCTCCCAGACTCAGATTGCCCTACACATCACCTCTGAACAAGGCCCAACACCTATAACATTTCAGTGATTCAAATTAATGGGGTTTGGTTCAAGCACGTTTTAAAAAAATCCACCTCAATTCCATTTCTTGTCTGTTCTTGATATAAACGCCTGCATCTCCTCTAAATGAGCCATTTCTTTCCAGAGGAAGCTGAAAATAAGTAGGGGGACTGTTGCACTGCCAATGAGTTTCACCTCAGTGCCAATAATAGCTCTCATGGAATCTATACTCTTTGCCTCTGAAAAACAGGGATAATAATCAAACCAGCAACTGACCCCTAATCCCTGACCTCACCAGGGCATTACTACTAGAGTGCCATGATAAACTGCTCCCTGCCTACATTACTGTTCCTGTCTGGCAGCAGTAACATCTGGTATGCAAACCTGTGCAATACACCAGCAAAATTAAAGTCATCTATCAAAAAAAAAAAGGCTGATTTGTTATGTTACAAATGAGATAGAGACGACTTATTGTTCCAAGAGGAATGCTTTTTTATTTTGTATCATGTGCCATAGATGCACTGTGCAAAAAACCTGGTCCTTGACAAGCCTGAGGATTATCTGTAGCCAACTGAACTGAATTGCTCAGGGCAGCTTTTCTCACACAGCAAAACTAATTGCACCAATGGCCATTTTACAGATACTGTCTTGTCTCCTAGTCTGGAAGCCTTGAAGTGACTTGCTAGACTGGAAGCACCTGAAGTCTTTAAGGGAACAAGGAATCTGACTTTAAATCCTCTCTGCTGTCTGGCAGCTCAGAAAGGGAGTTCAGGTAGGTGGAGAGGACACAACATTGGGTGAGAATGCGAAAGCATCTGTCAAACAGGAACTCTTTCCCTTCAGGGTGTTAATGCTGCAGTTAGATTTTGCATATGGGAATCTAAACAATGCACTAGAGAACAATGTGCGTTTGTAATGCAGAAAAACCAAAGCCAATCTAGAATTGTGCTATGTGCAAAAAAACAGTAATTTACTTTCATAGCAGGTATCATGATGTACAGTCATTAAGATGCAGTGAGAAAGTAAGAGGGTAGGTGTAAAGAGCTGAAAAAGTGGCAGGAGTGTTTAGCGTTAGCCAATTTTTGTGAACACTCAGTATTTTGTGAGCAGTAAAGAAGAGACTGGATTTTGAGTTACGTTTCAATGGGGTATGAAATTAGTGAGATGGAGTGAGGTAGGGCCATCCTTTCCAAGTACCTACATAGTCCCATTAATATAGTGTCTGACTGCCTCACAGTATTTATCTTACAAAACTCCTGAGGCAGGAAAATGCTATTATTCCCTTGTGCAAGCAGAAAACTGAGTCATAGACCACCTACGAGCAACATCTTTAAAGGGCCTGACTGAAAAAAATCCATTTTCCAACGTGAATTAGGAACGCAAGCCCATGACAAAAGTTTTGAGTCACTTAATGATGCAGATAGTATGTGCGTAGTGCTCAACTTTCTCAGCCTCGAGGCGCTCTTCCTAAGTCTTCTGAATGTAGTGGCATCCCATTTCACAAACTAATTTCACTCATTTTTATTATGAAAATATAATAGAGCAATTTTGCTTCAAAGAACTCAGAAAGACCATAACAGGTCACGGTGGTTTTGAAAACAGTATTTGACATCTCAGAGTTTATCTTGTATCATAATACCTAACAGGACTAACATTGTGTTGGCACCCTTAAAAGGATCTCATGGCTGTGGCACCCTGTTTGAGGACCAGTGGTACTGTGGGGTCTTTAAAAAAATCCTCCTAAACTAGTGAGAAGCCCAACTCCAATTGATTTCAAACTCCTGGAGTCTAGGGATTATGTGAGAATCTCAGCTTTTATTTTCAACAAGGGGTGTTTCTTGCTCTTACAGCTGCACATCGAACCTTGAAAGCATGAACTGAGGGCAGCACAACATAGGAACGGCTAGTCTAGATTGAATCAATGGTTCATATAAACTAGTATCCTGTCAGCCCGGCTGCAGCCCGCTCTGGGTGTTCCAGGAGAAGGTAGAAGAAACTCTGCTAGTGAATGACTGAAGTTCACAAAGAAACCTCCTCAACTCCAGGTTGGATTACATCTGAAATGGAGGTTTGCCTTTAAACATAGGGTACTGCTGAACCCTTCCCTTGGGTAATCCTGTGAAAGGCTGCTAATTTACATGGGTGCGCCACCTCCTCTGAACTGTAGTGTGCAGCCAATTCAAATGAGAAACCTGGTAAATGCTCCAAGAGGTGATAAAATGTATTGCAGAGAAAGACTATGTTAGTCTGATGGCAAGTAGAAGGCAGGGTAGTTTTCTGTGTGTGTAGATATACATGTATACAGCAGCCTATAAACTATTATGTGCTGGTCTAGGCATGTCCTTTCACAGCATCTGATGAAGTGAGCTAGGGCTCACAAAAGCTTATGACATGCATGCATGCATGCATACACATTTATATACACATACCCTTTGGTTACTCTGTAAGGTGCAAGTCTACCCTGCCTTCCACAAGTTTTATAGCCAAAGCCAGTTAGTTATAATAAACTAGAAAATGGAAAGGAACGTGGTACCAAGGGGGCTGATCATGGAGAAGCTCAGCCACCCCTAGCTGTAAGGGTGCAAAGAACCCAGATCTACTGACTGAAAGGAAAAACTCACCCCAAAAGCAGCAGGGATAATTACCAACATTGCTAATACTACAAACCTTTAATTAGCCCGATAGTTGTACAGTGCCCCGAGGGGATTCTAAGATAACACACATTGATGCTTACAATAATAAGCTGCTGTCTCCAAACGTGAGTGTGTAACAAATCTATCCATGGGGGAGATGGCAAAACAACATGGAAAGCTATTCACAGTGTAAATGGGGGGCAGAACCCCTGCAAGTCATGGAGAAGACCCAGGTGCTCCATTCTAATGCAATCCCTTCATCGCATCCCTCAGGAAAAGGCAGCTTGTGAAGTGAGCTACATTTCCCTGTACATGATTGAGCATCACCTGCCTCTCCCTCCTGACAGGGCTGCTCCCAGGAGCAGAAGTCTTGTGCTGCAGCAAGCTAAGGTTGGGACTGGAGTGTCTCCTAGCTCCATATGTGATGAGGGGAAGAGGCTGGGAGGTAGACTGCCCCTTGCAGAGCCTTGAGGAACCCTGTTGTACCAACCTGCTTCAGCCCTGGGAGCAAAAGAGAAGGTACAGAATATTTTAAAGACCAAAGGTGATTCTGCTGCAGTCAACAGATCCATTGAAATACTGAATTGAACAGCTGGAAGTGGCAGAGAGTGGTGGGGTTGGATGAATCAGTGACTCTCTTGTAAGCAGGCACATCAGTGGGGCTGGCACAGGACACAGGCAGAGAACACGCCTTGTGCAGTGGCAGAGCCAGGGATACAGTGCCAGTTTCCTGATTCCCCAGCCAGTGCTCAAAGCGCCAGGAGACAGATCTCATTTGGTGTTTGGGTGCTTAAGGAACGCCAGTGGGGCTAGGCCACAGCACAGACATGGGCATGGAGCCTCTACACCAGTGGTCTCCAAAGTGGGGTGCACGCACAGTAGGGGGTGCGTGAGACGATCCCAGGGGATGTGCAAAGAAAATATTAGAACTTGTATTTTTATTTATCTTTTATCTAAAAAAATAAGAATGAAATTAAGCTTTACTAGTATTTAATATACAGATTGACAATGGCCCCCTCACTCGGTCCATATGTTGGACGGTCACGTGTCACGTACAGTACGCGAGGTATCCTGAGGGAAGAAGCGTTCGTTCGCTTTCAGTGTATTGCGACGTATTGCAGTTTACGTGTGCCCGATTTAAGTGGATTTACAGATTATATTCTCTAGTTTTAACTAAACTAAGCCTCACCAAATGGACAAGTGGCTTAAAAAGATTCCTGCAAAGAAACCGTGGATTGAAAATAATACTAATAATGCGAGCACAAGCGAACAACAAGAAAATGGCATAATGCCTTCTGGGTATTTGAGTCACTTTTTGTTTCATTCCATGATTATTTCCTTCTCCCCTTTCACAGGTTTCATGAGTTTCTAGGAGGCATTTGGTTCTGGGACTATAACGGGGCTACAGTCCTTGCTTTTGAGGGACTGAGAGTTTGTATTAGGACAGGAAAGGTATTTGTGAAGCTTCTGAGTTTAAGATCATCCATCATGAACCTCTCCTCCCAGAAAGAGCAGGCTGAGCCGTGGTCCCACTGAAGTCATGAAGGGCTTTGTTTGATTTAGCTTGTCACAATTATGATTACTTGTGCTTAGTGGAGGGAGGATCTGTTGAAATGGCAACCAACCAAGGCAAATTAAAAGATTTGCTTGCTCCTGTTTGTGTTTTGATAACTCTCGCAATCTCAGCGGTGTCTTCCCAATTATGAGATTAACCCTTTTGTGATGTCTTTCTTGTGTGACACAAAGGCTTTCTTCAGCCCTGAGGAATGAATATGTGCCTTTTCTGCTAGTGTCGGCAGGAAGAAACATGCCAGGAGCCACTGGGAATGTGCTACCACAGCTTTGGGGAGATTAATTAATTACAAAGGGCATCTTTCATGGACATAAACAGTTGCCCAGACCAATGGCATCTGGATTTTATTGCAAAGGAGCCACTTGAAAAGACAAGAACCACAAAAATGTTTTGGCAAACATGTTTGCAAACAGCCTGTGCCAGAATAAATGGATTTTGTTATTTTAATTTTAGTGGATCTTTGGGGCCTTGTTTAATTAATAAAAGAGAAAACTCCCCTCAAAGGGGGCTTTAGGGATGTTTGTACATCTTCAGTTCGGCCTTTTTCAGTTCCCCTCCTCTCCCCCACCGTCTCTGCATGCTACGTCCTGTTGCAGGCTCTGTCCTAGGAAGACTTCAGGACAGCAATGGCTCGACAAACAGTTCTGTGGTGATTAAGAAACACTTTCTAAAGGAACACTTACAGAAGCCAGAGTCCCCAAACTGAAGGCTGCACGTGCTGGACAAGGATTCAGCTTGAGCAATGTGCGGGACAATGCACAAAACAGGCCAAATTAATCTCTGCCGTTAACTTCACTGAATTTGCCAACAATGATGAATTCAGCTTAGGACAGGGGTCCTTAACCTGGACATCAGAGTCTAAGAAATATCAGAACCACCCTTGAAAGTTTGTTTTTTTCTGTTGTAATGTGATAACAGTATGGAAAGGGTAAGAACCAGTTGCCTAGGCAGTCTGACCACTAGATTGGGGACTGCTGATTAGCAATGTCAGTTGTACTGTCCAGCCCCAACAAGGCTGAGAGTCATCTTACGGCCTAGTGCTGCAGAGATGGGAAGTAGCAAAAACATCAGAGCAGAGGTTTAGGCATTTTCTTCTACTGAATACATTGCAACAGGACCTGACTCCTTTACATTGTTCCTTTTTCTATTCTCATCCAACTCAGAGGGCACCAGTTACTCTCAAGATCAGAATAAATTTTAATACAGCCACAAAGTTTCATACAGCCACAGACTGCTTTTGTTTTACAGCACCTCTCGACACTGACTCAGTTTCATAAAGCAAATGTACTTGTTGGTCATGCTGGTCAGCCAAACCAGCTGCACTGCTTGGCAGTTGATTGCACAAACAAGTTATCCAGTGAATGAACTCAGTCAAATTTAGGGGAGTCTCTCTCGGTACTATATCTAAACAGGACATTGGTGAGACCATGGTCTTCCACAGATCTCTTCTCTTTGAAGCATACAGAATTTCCAGTGTCGATACATTTGTCCTTTTAGACAGGCTCTTGACGTAAGTCAGTCTGTCTTCCATGATCTCTCCTTCCTTCAATCTTTAACTAAAAAGAAATCAATGCTAACCAGCTCTAATGGGTGCCCAGTTGTCTAAGGCCTAATGAATGCAAACTGTACCTAGAGTTGCCCTCACCCCTCCTGAGCATTCAAATCACCTTTGCAACTTCTCCATTGGTTGCAGAGTGTGTCATCGCCCGGTCATTGCAACGACGGTGCTGTCAGACACACACCTGGCCCACCAGGTAAGGAAGAAACAACAGGATGAGAGGAACCACGTTGTGAGGAGGGTCCCATTTCTCTGTAAGATGCCCCAGGGTGTGGTGGAAAATGGGCTTTTTCTTCAGAGCTACAGCTCAGCAGAGTGCAGCGTCACACGCTCAAGCTGATGTTTATGCTTATCTTTGGCTTGGTTCCTGCTGACCTGGCCATGGCCTCTAAAGGGCATGCAGACCATTTAGATAGACTCTTGACATAAGTCTAAATCTATACATTCATCCATTTAGATAGACTCTTAAGATAAGTCAGCCTGTCTTCCATGATCTCTCCTTCCTTCAATCTTTCCAAAGTTATAACCAGACTTTCAATTTCTGCTTTCCTCATAATGTCTGAGAAACTCCAGCTGTCTCTTTCTGATGTTAATCAGTAGCTTCAAGCAGCCTGCTCTTAACCAAATATCTTCATCTGAAGTGTGACTTGTCCAATATACCTTCATGATGTGCCTTAAGAACCACATCTCACTTGCTTCAATTCTCTTGTCCATACTTGACGATACTGTCTGGCATTCTGATGCATCCATGAGGACTGGTATAACACAGCAATCCAAAACTCTTAACTTCTTCCCCATAGAAATTATACTTTTGTCAATAGCTTTTTCATATTCAGAAATGCATCTTTTGCCATCCCTACTCTGTTTTATTTCAAGATCACATTTAACATCTGATGTTATCCAGCTTCCCAAGTACTTGAATTTATTGACCTGCCTTATCTCTTCCTTTTCCACTTTGATGTTGCATATAGGAATGATCATCTTCTTTGTAATTACTATGCATTTGGTTTTTGTACAGTTGATGCTTAGACCCTTCTCTTTGCTTTCACTAATAATTTCATCTAAAATTCCTTGCAGCTTCTCTTCTGAATCAGCTATTAAGACTGTGTCATCAGCACATAATGCAAGTTGTTCAATTCTGTCTGCCAGCGATCAGCCCTGGTAAACCCTGAGCTGCTCAGAGGGGTAAAACAAGAAAAAATAGTAGTGGACTGCAACACAGATGAGGGTGTAACATCCTCTCTACTCTTTCAGTATATATTCCAGTGAAGTCTGCAGGTTTCCAAGAGAAAACCCACCCTTTCTGCATTCATTTTATAATGCTTAGTTTTATGGGAACCAAGGAGTTAAGAGCACAGGATGTGCTAAATGGAGATTGGAATATTTAGGCTAGATACAACTTGCGGTGCAATACAAGGATAAGGATCTCTTGGTAATTTACAGACAGTTGCAAACTGCTCAAGAAAGAGAAGTTAAGGCCCAATAGCACTGCCTGCTGATTTTGAATGTCCAGTCTGAGACAGTGAAGCTCTACTTTTCATACAGACAAAGGCTGTTGACAGTATTTTAACCACCTATAGATGTAGATAGTGGGGTTTTCCAGAAATTCCCACTGACAGCAATGGAAGTTTGGTACCTGCACACTTTAGAAAATCACACTGCTGCCTACACGTGCCTTAAAGACCCTTGAAAATCTAGCCCTACAAATTTACAGATATTCTTCTCTAAGCAATAAGTCAGTTCAACCGCAGCTTGGTCTGCTGAGATCAAAGCCTGAGATGGCAGAGGTCAATTTTACCTCAAATTCTCATTAAGAGCAACTGTAGTATAATTCTCAAGAGGGATTTTTTTTTGTGGCAACAAACAAAACTATAACATTGGGACAGATGTTTAAAAGCACAGAGCACATGAGAGCTGCCACTGAGAGCAAGAAGGCTGGCTGGTTCTGAGGACTTGTGGGAATATGAACATTTTCATTTAGGTGCCTAGAAGGGAGCTGAATGCTCTTGAAACTCCTAGCATTCTCCAAAGAGGATCGTATGCCAGAATTCACACACAATGCATGGCTATAAGATGTGGCTTCAGTCCTCTATGCTGCATTCATGTCAGTATGAAGATAAGCAGATTTTAGTCAGAAAGACAGCTATTTACAGCAGAAGGTACATTTTCCCTTCTCTGCTCTTGATGTGGACTCTTGGCACAGTACTTGCCACTAAGACCTGCTTCTGCTTAAATCTCCTTAGTAAAGCTTTCTTGTGCACACTGCATCCCATTTGATGAAGAAACTGCAACGTACAAGCATGGACATAAAAAACAATCCCCACACTGTCATAGCTTGGAAATGTGGTTGAAAACAGTTGGCATGACCTCACATTTTTCTTTTTGTCCCAAGAACTCCAAACATAAAAGTGGGCCACGATTAGCTATAAAACAAGTAGTAGTATATCTATCCTAGCACTAACATCCTGTACAACCATGTCTGTTTCCCACAGCAGCAACAGCCCCATGTCACCGTGAGTTTTGCAAAGATGTAACAGCTGGTACCTGCTGGTGCCTGGAAAAGAGGATAATTTGCTGTCTGTAATCAGCCACATTTCTCCTAATCAGAGAAGCCCATTTCCTGTCTTCTTTGGTTCCTTTACAGCTTGGGAAGCTCTTGAAGCAGCTGGTGGATACGATGCAGCAAGTGAAACATCTTCTCAGTTTTAATCCACCCCGTTCCCTCTTATCCCAACTACTGCAAACCACAAGATGTGACAATGGCAGCTCAAGCCGGGACTCGACACTCCAGACAATCTGAATCTACATGCAGGTGGCAGCAATAAATAAGGCTGCTGTAACTACAGTTATTGGCATCAATGGATTTTGACACCTATTGTAACCTGTACTCTGTAGGGTCAGTGAAAAAAAAAGTTCAATCTCCTCCTAGCTCCTTGTGTGCAACAATTTCATCACAGCTGGAACAAGCAGTTCAAGGCAGAGTTTATTTCAGAAATCTATTGTGGATTTATTTTATGGTGGTAATTGATGAGAGTGGCACATTTTTGGGTTGTGCTATGGCCTGATGACATGAACACTGACATGGTATGATGTTCCAGACTGACCAAGTATAATCTATTTGTTATATCTGTGCCACTAGCATCACCAATGACATTAAATTGCCTCTATGTATGGGGTTCATTTGCTAGCCACATTCATAAAAACAGTTTCAACCAGGATATGGTGGTTTTTTCTGTCAAATCCCACTCTGGTTAGTAGCAACAGAAATTGAATACTTTCGAATGGTCAATATGAAGTGGAATGAATATGACATAAATTGCTGATTTCCTAGCAGACAAAAAAAAAATCATCACAACTGACATCATGGTTGGTGATAAAAACGTAACTATTTTATCAGTCCTAGTGTTGAACTGTTGAGATCAGGGTGAAGATACACAGACACTGCTATAGTCTTGGGTACTTTGTAATATACATATTACAATACTACAATGATGAGGCCCCTGGAAGGATATGAGCATCTCACCATCTTTAATGCAATTAGCTTTGTCACAGGCTAGTGGCCAGCCTACTAGGCTATTCTTCCTTGTCTTGATATTCATGATAAACTAAAAAGGAATCCAGTGCTAACCAGCTCTAATGTGTGCCCAGTTGTCTAAGGCCTGATAAATGCAAACTGTACCTAGAGTTGCCCTCAGCCCTCCTGAGCATTCAAATCACCTTTGCAACTTCTCCGTTGGTTGCAGAGTGTGTCATCGCCCAGTCATTGCAATGACGGTGCTGTCAGACACACACCTGGCCCACCAGGTAAGGAAGAAACAACAGGATGAGAGGAACCACATTGTGAGGAGGGTCCCATTTATCTGTAAGATGCCCCAGGGTATGGTGGAAAATGGGCTTTTTCTTCAGAGCTACAGCTCAGCAGAGTGCAGCGTCACACGCTCAAGCTGATGTTTATGCTTATCTTTGGCTTGGTTCCTGCTGACCTGGTCATGGCCTCTAAAGGGCATGCAGACCATTAAGTATCTGCCTGACAAATGATGGGAACGAAGTGGAAACCGAAGCTGAAGCTCCATGATAAATTGTTTACACAAAGCTTGGTTTTCTTGGAGGCCCAGAGTCACTGAGAGTGGCATGATTTTAAATGCCAGGGTCCCTGGACTGCGCAGCCTGGAAAATCTTATTAGTGAATGGTGTTTTTAGAGAAATATGAGGGGGCTGTTCAGTCTCTATGCCCCTCACTCTGAAGATGTATTAATTGGATTGTGCACACTGGGATGGGGTGACCAATGGGAACGCTTTATTCAGAAACAATACTGCCCTGGTCTGAAGTTTCTTACTCACTCCTGAACATGAGATCTAGTCAGTCACGTACTTTCAGACTAAGCAACAGGATAAGCATTCAGCACAGCCACCAAGTGGATTGACTGCTCCAGCCACTGGGATGCATGCAAAGAGAGAGGAGAAAGAAAAACTCAGCCTGGTAGTGGCTGAATATGTTAAATATTCAGGAGTTACTGCTGCAGGCCTGAAGTTTCAGCTCCCAATAGCCCCAGTCTGATTATATATAGTTGGATACAAGGCCAGAAGATCCATATAGCAGGTTTCCCCTCCCCATCCGTCTGTGCACTGTCATCTAGAGAGTCTCAGCCTCTGTGGCATAGCAGCTTGCTACCATCATGAAATCAGTGCTTGGCAAGGGGAGCCACAGTAAGGGAGACTCTCTGGGGTCCCTAGTGAATAGCTGGTCCTTTAATACTAAACCTGGAGATAAATCTCTTACAGTGATAGTCAGACATGATAAAGGAACCATTTTGCTAAAGCTAATGGCGTTTCACTGCAGCACTGAAAACCTGTTTTTCTTTCTTTTCTCCCCTTACCTCTTTTGGACAAACATAATAAACATTTAAACATTTCTATAGTGATTTTTCTTGCAAAGGTCTCTCTCAGCCATGTTCAGAAATTGCTCCCATCACTGAAATGCAGCTATCTCAGGGGGCAGAATGTGGCAGTTATTTAACAGCTGCACAGGAAGGTTGCACAACAGCCTGGGATCGGAAATTGAATGTGAGAAATACCATATGTACTTGAAAGACTTCCAACTTTCTTTCCCAATTTGCCAATTCAGAAATTAGCATTTACACTTTTTGTCCCTTACTTGGGAATATAATCATACAACCCGGTCAAAGCAGTTTATAGACTTGAGCAAGACTTAGATTTGTATAATTGGGCCCATTTGCTAGATTACTGTACATCTTCGGAGGCCTTTCTGGGTGATTGCATGTCCCCTGTAGTCACATCAATACCAATTCACTATGAGGGGTCATTTCCTGAGAACTTAGATGAAGGTGTTGAGTTGCTGTGTGTTCAGAAGTGAAATCTGTTTGTCCTACAAGCAAGAGAAGCTTTGTTGCAACCTAAAATCTTCCCATGATCTTAGCTGAAGAGACTACCCCTATATGCACTGCATACAAGGACAGGGCTTAGCTACCGACTCACTAATGCACATCTGTGCCATAGCTGTACTGAATTTAGATCATACTGGGCACATCTACATTTTCATTGATGTGCCCTAGATACTGCGCTGCGCATTTACTTTAGTATTTCCTTAATAAAGTACTAAGTGCACAGTACCTAGAATTACTGTATAGTAGCTCTGGTGCACAGTTATTTAGTGATGCTTACTGTGCATTAGCTTAATAACACTGCACAGTAGGCTAGTAGCACTGTTTTTGCCATGCCATTCTATTGTGCAGTATTATTAGGCTAATGTGCAGTAAGTGTCTGTGTAGACGTGCCCTTTATGTATGTTTAAACCCATCTGAGATAAGGAATGGTCCAACTGTGACCCAGTGACCTTGAAAACAAAGGTCTTAATCTGTACATTTTTTTTTTCCATAAAGAGATACATCCTGAATCCTTACTGGGCTTTTCTGTATTCAACTAACTTCCGTTCCAGTAAAACCAGTTAGAGTTTTGCCGTGATATAGGCTCCAGGATTTCCCCTGGGGGGAACTTAGGATGTTCCCAGGAAAGATAAATCTCTTGTTCCTAGAAGAAAACAAGTGATGAGGACCTCACATCGAAACATTCCCAGACTCATCCCTGAGCATGTGGAGAGTTTGGAAGTGGAGGGGGAGGAAGGAGAAAGCTCTTGTGATAGAGGGTTTTGTTTTAAAGGAAGTTTTGCTGAAAAGTCATTGCTTGACAACACCTTCACAGAGGATCAGCAGAACTGCTACTGCCTACCAAAAGCCAGACATTTCTGCCCTATCCTGTGCAATCCTGAATCCCATGGTGGATTTGTATTGGGAGGAAATGTCTGCTTCTGTTGCGTAGTTCATTCCTCTCTGCTGCAGGAAGGTGGACAGTTAGTTACCATTACAGAGTGATCCTGAGACCCAGTCCTACCATGAGTCTTTCTCTCTCCTTATTAAAAAAAAATTCAGGTAGTTTTACAATAATTCCCAATTCTTATCTGGAAGGGATAACACAATGCTGGTTTGGGGACAGACCACGTGGGAATGGGCTCATAAGTTGAATGTATTTGTCTTACAAACAAGAGAAGCCTTGCTGTAACCTAAAATTTTCTCGTATTTCTGCGGCAGCTCACACGTGCTGATTTCTCCCTTCCACTGGCAGCCAAATGCGGGATGTAAATATCTTCTATTGAGAGCCCATCTCTGTCAGTGACATCACTGGTACAGATGATTTAAATGGGTGCTGCTTCCCTGGGAGCAGCAATGGTGTGACTTTGAACTGCTAGGTGACAGCCTGGTTAAAAATGAAACCTGCTTGTTAATGCAGAATTATCAGCTCTTTGCATACGTGGGGAGCAGGAGATAAAACAAAACGCATTTTCTTTGGCTCTGAGAGCCAACAACATTACAAGGCTTTAAAAAAACCCCCACAATTCAATAAACCAACTAGCAATCGGAGACAGAGTAATGACATTCTGATGTCCTTTGTCCCTACTTCACAACATTTTTCTGCCTCTGCTGCTTGTTTGCTGTATTTGTATTTACATTTCAAATACTCTGCACCTATGTAAAGCTGCTAGTACTCTATTTATGGAAAGGATCAGAGGGGGAAAATAAACTGTCTGACCCGGCTTCTTTTACCCAACACAGCACAAAAATGCAGCTACCTCCAAAATGCCTGATAATTCCCTGTGCACGATTAACAGCCTGAAATTTCAACACAACTCAGGTTCCAGCCCTATGTGGTGGCTATTAACTCCCTGAGGCACTCCATACCACATTAGAGTTGGCCAAACTCTGGGGAGCTGCTATAAAGAACAGAACTTCTGCACCTGAAAGAGTTACATAAGTCATGAAAGGCACACACGTAGATGCATGTGTCTATCATCACTTCTCTTGTTCCCAGAAACATCTTACAAAATTACACAATCTGCATGAGGGCTTAATCTCCTATTCATAACGAAAATGGAGCTTTCCCCCATGCAAACTGAGATTCAGAGCAGGGAAATGGCATCGTAGAAACACAGAGCCTTCCCCAGTTCGAAAATATGCAACAAAGAGGAAGGGCATTCGGGTACCTTCTGGCCATGCCTTCCAGGTCAAGGCTAAGGTATACTGAGAAAAAGTGCCTTGTTGCTGTTTGTGCATTCTGCTGTCTCCATAAACAGAAGACGTTGATGACCAAGCTCTCTCCCTATCAGTGCAATAGATATTTTTCAGGAAAAAGTTGATTCTTTTCTTCTTTAAAATTGTTTTTAAGCTCTGACCCTTCCAGTGGTACTTCCTTAAAAACAAAACCCATTATCAAAAGACATTCCTTTCCCTCCAGAGCTCCTGAAAACAAGACTGAACTCTGTGTAAAATCAGATAGCAAAAGGGAAACTAGTCTCTGGTGACCAATAATAACTTATCGCAACCGCTCATGTATAGGTTAAAGCCAAAAACTGCCTGAATATTTTCACCAGAGGCTAATTTGGGTAGTATTTCCAATCAGCTACTCTTCATTGACTTGAAGATCCAGGAAGACTATAAATTCTCTTTGATTAACTATTGTGGCATGTCTATCTGACCTGAACCTACTGTTTTCCCCTTCTTTTGGATGCCAGATGAAATCAATAAATGGAAAGATAAGTTCCAGCTTTTAATAAAGAATGTGTGGGAATGAAAGAAGCTGATATGACTGTGGAAAATGATCAGAGAGATCAAGATAGGAAAAGAAATGAGATGTTTTATGCATGACAAGACTTAGGCTCAGATCCAGTTCCCATTGAAGTCAAAAGAGAGTCTTTCCATTGATTTTAATGGAAGTCGTATTGGGCTCCATATGGATCGCTTGGTTATATATCTATACAGAGGGATAGTGGATGTGAGACAATGAATCAGAGTGAGCAGCTGCCACGTGCAGCTCACAGGATTCTGCCAGAAGTGGCAGAGAGCCCTGCTCCCTGCCTCCCAGTGGAGTCGCATGAGCTACACATGGCAGCAGGGAGCGGGGCCAGGCCACCAGCTCCATCACACAGGGCTTCCCCTTGGTAGTGCATGAATGCTGGGAGCTGCCTGTGAGCCATGTGCGATAGAGGTGGGCCGGCCTGGCTCCGCTCCTTGCTGCTACATGCAGCTCCTGGAACTGGCTGGAGCCGTGTGCCATCCAGCAACTGCAACTGAGCCTGCGTGGGGCTTGAGCACCCCGAGGGCCTGCTACCTGCTGCTGTCATGCTGACAGTGGGGGCTGTGCACCACGGGGGGAGCATTTGAAGGGTCCCCATATCTTCCGCTCTCCCTCAACCCACAAACCTCACACGCGTCCGCACCATGCGCACCCAAGCTGCACACTCCCACAGCCTTGCTGGGCACGGCCCTGGGCCCCATGCTCCCCCCAGCCCCCCAGCCCCATTCTCCACACTCCTGCCCAGCTGCAGCTTCCCTACCTGCTGCCTGGAGTGAGTGCTGCAGCGGGGACACAAGGAGGAGTCGCTGGAAGCCGGGGCAGCTGAGCAGGTCCCCTGGCAGCTGCAGCAGTGGCAGCAGCAGCCCTGCCCAAAAGCTGTGCATGAGGGCTGGGGCCAGGGCCCTCCTATGCGGGTGGGTGGGAGCGAAGCACATGGGCTGGGTGGGGTACAGTTAATTGGTGGGTGCCTGTGGGCCAGATTAAATTGCCTGGTGGGCTGGATGTAGCCTGTGAGCTGTTTTTTGCCCATCCCTGATCTAGCACAAGGGGATTCTGGTCCATGACTGGGGTTCCTGGGTCTCTGGTAATACACATAAATAACAACAATAATAGCATGGGATAATGGTGAGAGGTTTTAATCTGATTTAGGATTTACTACCACTGCTATTGCTGCTGAGATTTTATGTTTAATATCAGTGTAAAAAAAATACACTGAAGTGAAAATTCACATTTCAGACAATCAGCTCCAGGCATGAAGGTTTGGGAACTCGAAGCTGTAGCACAGGGTACAATGACATGATGCTAAGAAAATGTGTAGTGCAACTTCAGTTATAAAGGACCCAGAGGTATTCTGGGTGTGTCTACACACGCGCTTTGGTGTACATTAGCCTATTTTACTGTGTATTAAAGCATCACAAAAAACCCATGCGCTTTTGCTAATGTTCATTAAAATGGCTAATGCACCTTTTTCTAATACCTCAAAATGGAGAGGTCCGATACTCGAGCATGGAGGCTGCTCCAACGCGCTGTAATTACACCATGTCAGAATAGACTCAGTAAATTGAGTCTGCTGGAGCATGGTAATTATCACACTCCAGCCAGCCTCCGTGTCTCAAGTATCAGTGTCCTCATGCTTCAAAATGGTAGTGGGGGTGCTTTATCTAAATCTTATTGAAAATGCTTTAGATAAAGTGCTCCTGCTGCCATTTTGAAGCATGGGGATGCTGACACATGAGATGCTTCAGGCACTTTAATTAGAGTGGCTCTGAGAGCTGCTGTAATTAAAGCACCCCACCCCAGGATCACGTATATAGATGCCCAGAGGGACTAAATTTAATGTGCATTAGCAAAAGGGTCATTAAAGAACATGTACACATGGCCACAGAGAGACAGAAGTATCTTCATATTTAGGCCATAGTCTGGATTTCACTGTAAAACTGACCTTAAATTTCAGTTTTAACTTTTCCATTCAGAAAGAACTGTGGACAGAAAAGCCATTAGATCATGAGGTTTGTCAGTAATCTGAAGTGATCAAATAATTAATTTAGCAAATAATGAGCTGCAGACCCTTTCCACCCTCAGCACTGCACACTTACATAATGCTGTATAGATTGAAAGCTCCCTGCAAATATTAATTAGTCTTGAAAAAGCTCTTGGAAAGCAGATGCCGTTATAGAGATCTGGATGAAGAATGCAAACAAAAAAAAGGCTTTAAAAAGAGTCTTCATTTTTTAAATGAAAATTTGAAGTTTTCAACAGATTTCAAACTTCCATAAAGCAGTTGAAAAACAGCAAAGGAGTTCAAATTAAAAATGGGAAAAAAGGCAGAATTTCAAAAACAGTGCTTATTACATCATAGCATTTAAGGGCACTTTTACACATGCTTCAGGGGTAGGGGTGGTGGTGCTTTAATTAAAGCGGCTCTGTGAGCCGTTTTAATTAAAGTGCTGCAGTATCTCATGTATCAGTGTCCCTGCATTTAAAAAAGGTGGCACAGGTGCAGCTCTCGGCTGCCTGGCTCTGATGGGAGCACATAAAAAGCACCCCCTACCCCTTTCCCCACTACTGATGCACCATGGTAGCATGTCTATATTGCATCTCTGCTCACCCTAGGATCACTGCTGAGAAACAAGCCCTCCACTTGTTCCCATTCCATATTTGCCCAACCCCAACACTTGGTCAACATAGTTGGCTTATCTTGAGTGCGTGCCCCAGCCAAAATGCATGCTTGGGAGAATGGCACTAGAATACGTGGCCAGGAATACTTTGGGCTGCATTATACTTTTATACTTTTGACACCTAACTGCCTGTGCACAAAGTTGGAAGTACTGGGCAGGCCTTCAGCAGCAGTTCCCAGGCTCAGCAAGGAAGCCACAGGGACATGGCCCTAGTCCATTTTAAAGAAGACACCTAGTTTAGATAAGGGAAAACTTCAAGAGGTGTAGGAAGATCCTCTAGCAAGCTTGTCCAAGTGAATTAGAAAAAATAGAGGCCATCAGCCTTTCGGGTGCTTAATCTTGTCCTTTTCTGTAGCTCTGAAAAGGAACAAAGGAAGAGAAATAAATGCTATCAAACAAAAGCAACTGCCCTAATTCAGACTGTGAAGTCTCTTGGCTGCTCTGTAGATCCACGTTCTCTAATCAGCCTGCAAAATTCCCTTAGCATCAGCACAGGTCCTCACATAGAGGGTGATCAAGACCAACATTGACCGTCTATTTTATTTTGCTTAATCAGTGTGTTTGATGCAAAGCATTGGACAGGGATAACAGAAGGAGCCGGGAATAATCACAGCTGATGGTCCTGAATGAGAACAAACAAGTGGACTTACTACAAGAGAAACCGAGAGAGAGACATATATCAGTAGAAGCAGCAGCAGCATTAGGAAGAGGAAAAGAAAAGGGCTTTGAGATGGGTTTTCATATGCTGAAGGGAGAAGGGAAGGTTTTTACCAGGAATAGAAAAGAAAAACATAATATTGACAAATGCCAATAGAAAAATGGGTCATGGTAGGAAGGATGCAACACAATGGAAGAAGTAACCAAAGAGGAAGAGAGAAGCACTTGTCAGTTGGAGCTGAAATAGTCCAACCTTCACCAGACTCAAGATACATATAAAATACAGCACATTTGCAGAAGCGCCTGGGAGCAGGTTTCTGCAGATATTAATGCATTAAAAATTCCAGATAGGCACCTACTGTGATTTCAGAAGCACTCAGTTACCTAGCGCTCCCTGATTTCATTAAAAGTTAGGGAAGCAGGCACTTCTGAAAACTTCACTATGCACCTAACTGCATCTAATTACTTTAAAAACAATCTTCTGCTTTGTGAGTTAAAAGCGTGGGCAGATGTGATAGCAACAATTATACCACTGTAAGATGCTCTGATGAAAACATTGTACCCGTGTGCTCCTATACTGGTAGAAGTAGAAGCTAAACCACTCTGACTTTTTAATATGATATAGTTAAAGTTGCAGTGGTTTGTCTTCCATTTATACCAGTATAAGAATGGACAGAGGTAGCAGTCAAGAACTGGTATATGCACTTTGGTAGCAAGTCACCCTCTCCTTTTAAAAAGGTTTAAATTATGTCTGTACACAGTCTTAGGAATGGATGTCCCATCAAAAGCCAAAAGGACTTAAAAAATGGAAATCAAGTGCCAAAGAAAAATCTGTCCTTCAGGTGGGTCCCAAAAATCTCACTGGAAAACTTGGTTTGAGTAATTTGGACACTTCTGAAAATCCTACCTGTAGGGGTGTGATATAAAAATATATCCAAGTGACTTGAGAGCAAAAATTGTATTGAACAGAAGTGACACTCATTCTTCACAGTCTCTTAGGACTGTTTGAAAGTCCATCACCAATAGCTTCCATTGACTGCACTTTGGATTTAGATGCCTAACTAGGAGCACCACCCACGTTTAATAAGTTTGTCACTGGTGTAAGGCAAACAGTTTTAATGAGAGAGTAGGTGAAAAAAAAAAGCCAGACTGTGTCTGTGATGTGAAGGAAAGACAGGCAGAGATATGTTAATGACAAATTCAGAAAGCAGAAATTCTACATAGAAAGGATTAACTACCTACCATATACAATAGTGCAAGAAGTTAGGTGTCAGGACCGAAGACTTTTTAGGCCTCCTCTCCTTAATATAGCTGCTATTGTCTAGGTTTCTAAGCATGAATATGAAGTGCAAGGAGAGCATAATAGACAGAAGATTTAATAATGTAAGAAACAAGTGTGGAGAAAGACAGGTCATCTAAGTATTGACAAAGAATAATGGGAATCTCATGAATGGTGAGAAATATAGGTAGTGAGGATGGAAGTGGAGGAGACTGGTATGGAGAAGAGCATTTTTTTATTGGTCATTATTAATGTATGATTGTTGGTTTTGATCTCAGAAAAAGATGGAAGCAACCAGAAACACATGATGGACATTTTCCTATTAAAGTACGGGGAAAAGAAAAATTATCAGTATACCAGATTATATTGTGAGTCACAAATATGTATAACCTCTTCCAAAAACTTGATGTAGGGTCCAAAATAGAGATAACGGATTCTACATTACCTCAGTGGGATTTGGACCAGATGAGAATGGAAGACAGGAATAGGACCAAAGACCTATTGGAAGGACACCTAGTAAACTGGAGGAAGAGAAATGTTTTATCATGTCCTAGGAGGACCTGAGAGTGCAGTTAAGTAAATAGGAAGAAAACCACTGTCATATCTACTCATGATCATTAGGCTCCTTCTGTTTGTAGCGCTATGCAGATTAGAGGTGTGGGAAAATGAAAAAATTGTCAAACTATTTCAAGTATCCAAAAGGTCCCATTTGAGTTTTGTGCAAATATAGGAGCATGTTCACTGGGGTTTGCCTGTATACAAACAATCCAAAAAACCCAGTCACACTGCATGATGTTTGACACCTTGTAGGGATCCAAGTTCGGAATTCATGTTCAGCAAGGAGCTCAGTATCTTACAGGACTGTACCCTATGCAGCTCCTCGATCTACTCTTCTTATCAAATTTTGGTCCACTCTTACCAACTGTCCAGAAAAGAGCATCCAGTCCTGATGCAATAATCCCCCAACCATAGAAGCTATCCTCTTTGCAGAAAGAGAAGGGATACACTAAGGACACTGAAGTGGGTTTCCTTGCTAGATTCCCTTGGGATAGCTCTGCTGATACATCTATCTCTAAGCACACTCACAGAAACTTTCCATTCGTACAAAAAGTTACTGGTAGCTCTGCTAACTTCTTAAGGTTGACTCTCATCTGTGTGAGCTACCTAGGGTTACCAGGGGACAGATTTGCTAGGTATTTGTCTTTGTGAGGTTTCCAAGTCTCTTGCTAGGTGGGAGTTCTTTGGTGGGCATTATTCTCAGCTTTGGATGAATCTCAGGATTTGGATTCATGTTGCAGCTTGCAAATAGGGCTTGTGTTTGTAGATGGAATTTGGCTCCAATAATTGGCACATATGCTACTGAACTCTGGAGCACTCTGCCAGCTATGAAATGAAGGAGACGCACTATGAGGGAAATGCTCAAACTAAAAGTTTAGAAACTTTAGTCATATACAAAATTATAACAGAAGATGCACTTTGTGAAGAGATGCCAAAGAAGATGGACAAAATACGCAGTGAGTTAAGGGTTCTCTTCTACCCCAGCCCGTTTCCTTATCTTATTCCTTATCGTTTATCATTAAATATCCCACAGTATATTTTTAAAAATCTAGGTAAAGGAGCTGTCATCACATAAAGAAAGGCCACAGGACCATTAGAAAGAATAGGATGCCAAAAGTCAGGAGCACTGGGTTCTATCCTGGCTCTACCTTTGATCTGTTCATTGAGTATGGATGAAAAGTCAAATATATTATATGCATCTCTCTACTATACCTAACACATCCATTACCTTGGCTGATGACAAAAATACTTTCTTCCAACACCAACGGATTGTTTCAGTTCTATAAACACTGCATCTTGTTCACTTGCAAGGACATTCCTGAGAGCTCAGTGCCAGATCAGTATAGGTCCTATAGCTTTGCCAGTGTTTTTCCTGCAAAACTGAAAAAAACCCAACAAACTACCAAAAATCAACCAGAAATCTAAACCCAGAAAGGATGAGGAGAACAATCCAGGCTTAACACTGGACCAAAGAGGAAGGAAAAAAAAATGCTGCTCTCTGCAGCTTATACCCTGTGGGCGCATCTAACACAAGATGCTTACTGCACAGTAGTGTAATAACACTGCACGGTAGTGTGGCAGTTAAAACCATGCTAATTGCCTACTGCACAGGGTTATTAGGCTAATGTACAGCAAGCGTCATGAAATAACATGAAATAATGTGCTGGTGCTACTGTGCAGTAACTCTAGTTACTCAACTAAAGCAAGTACTCAATTAAATGTGCAATACCTAAAGTGCATTAATGAAAGTATAGATGTGCCCTGTGACTGGTAACTGTATTTTCCTCACTGAACATGTTCCAAAATGTGCCTACTGTCAAAGAAAACCTCTAGGTAGAATGACTGTTCTTCTGTTCCCATTCCCTCTCTGAGTTTAGGCAAATAGGGATTTTGCCTCAACTGATGGAAAGCAAGGGCTTGTTTCCAGTAGCCTTGAAGACTTAATGCAGTGATAGTAGAAATGGATGCTGCTGGCTAAGTTTCAATGCAGAAGGTTTGGGCTTGATTCTGTGAGGTGCTAAGTGCCTTACTGGCTATCTCTGGAAGGCATGTAATGTGCCCCTGTTACTATACTGAGTCACAATCACAATTTTTATCATGTTTCTCTTCGCCACATCCCTGTGAGGTGGGGCAGTGGTTTATCCTCATTCCATCAACAGGGAACTGAGACAGAGAGAGAATTAAGGCCACATTTTCTTTCAAGCGTATGGTGCCAAAAGATGCAGATAGGCACTTTGCAGGGTTTTCAGAAGTATTGAGCTGCTTAACTCCCACTGGCAGTTGCCTGTCTAAATGTTTAGATTTGTAACTACTTTCCGAAAAATCTGGCCCTAGTGATTGCCCCCAGGTCACACGGTGAGTCTGTGGCAGAGTAGAGAACTGAATCCTGGCATTCCTAAGCCCTGGACCATGCCTTCCCTCCAAACTGGCTGGAATACACTGGGAATCTGGCTAATTAGTCCAGATCAAACATGGCATTGATACGGCTATACTGCTTTCAGAACCTGAGACTGTATCCCTGTGCAGCAGGTTGTATCCCCAGGTTGCATAGACCAGGCATGCTCAACTTTCGGGGCTCTTGGACCAGACGAGTGGCTTGAGGCCAATCCACAGGATGGATCCTGAATGCAGGCTTGGTCTGTGGGCCAAATCCAGCATTGGGTCAGTCCATGGGTGTGACCCCCGCCTGGCAGACCCAGTTGTGCAGTACTGTGCAGAATCACATCATTCAGCTCACAGGGCTCCCCAGAGGTCTAGAAACTTGGCAGCAGGGGAGTGGCAATTAATGTTGCCACAATCCCCCCTCCACCAAGTTTTTGGATCCATTTTCTGAAAGCAGTGGAGAGCTCCACAGGCCAAATGACACGGCCTTACAAGCTGCATCTGTCCTGTGAATTGGGAGTTGAGCACCACTGGCACAGACCTACCGGCTAGTCCTGAGCTAGCATGGGTGTCCATGCAGCAGTGCAATGCAGTGTTGAGAAAAGCCAAGGAACAAAATATCCAGAGGTCCAGATCTGAAGGTGAATTAATGCCAGCCTTCCTCTCCTGTACAGCAGACCAGCGAGAACCCCTGGAACTGCAGGATCTGGGTCACCCAGCCACTGCAGCCCTTCCTCACCCTACTACCATCCTGATACAGCAAACGACCCTGTGTTGCACCTTTAAAGGCCAGATTACCTGGCCCTTAACGGTGTGGAACAGAATCTTCTGCTCTGTACAATAGTACCATACTGTTCCCATTATAGGTCAATACCAAGTATAAGTTAACTGTGTTTTTTATAGGAGTGTAGCTTCTTTTTGAGGGGAAAACCAAGTCAATTTATAATCTGAACAATACAGCTGTATAGGACCCTCTGCTGTCAGTTTTCTCAACTCCAATTGCCCTTTAAAAACAGGATGTTGCAACATATAGTAGATACATTTGTCCTGTTCCTGATTAAAATTCATTTTCAGAGTTAAGCACTTCTCCTCTCTCTCTCTCAAATAAAACTGAGAGGCAGCTTAGTCCTGAAATACACGGTTACTGATCTCAAGAGCTCCCACAGTCTTTATAGAGGGTGATGCCTCCATTTATTCAAGCAAGCTTCAGTATTTATGTATCTCATTACATCTGCAGCCTGTAGCATCTGTTTCCACACTGTATCTGTCAAGCAACATCTTATCAGCAGAGCTTGCTTTCTATTCACTGCACTCCTTCCTCTCCTTTTACCTAACTGATAAGTAATCCAATACTTATTCTAACCTCTTTTTAAACAGCAGAAGGGCTTGGCAGACAACCTGAAACAGAATGATGCAAAGGTTTTTTATGTAGCTCTTGGAATAACAGAACCTGGGGTGAAGTCAACTCCACAGCTAGTTAAATCATCATAGTAATACTGTCTTTTGTTTATGTGGGTCATTTCATCTGAAGCAATTTCAAAGACATTTAGACATTCGGTATATCTAAAGACATACAAGCTTGCAAGACTTACGTACTATGCCCCACATGCTGTACTTATAAAACTAACTGCTGTCCCTTCGCAGTGTCAGAATAAACTGGGAGAGACCTGCAGATTTCAATGGAGTTACTCTAGACCACAGCTTTTGAATTCACAGGTAATGAAAGGGGAATTTCCCTACAAGAAAGCATTACCAGTGGTACATTATACAAGGGTCAATTTTCTGCTCATGTTTAACACTTTCCATGAAAAAGGACCAAGTGGGATTTATCAGTTTCACCAAAAAACCGAGAGCCAGGCTGAACGATAACTCTCTGTGACACTAACTTCTTCCATATCCTCGGGCATGTCATTTAACTGCATTGTTGTAATTGTCCTATGGCTGATACCTAAAGGATTTAGTAATAAAGTATTGGTATTCCTTTGCCCAGCTCTGAATTGCAAGCCATTTCTTATGTGGAACATGGCAGCAACACGCCATCCAATTGTAATTCCTTCTAAAATTTAAGAAGAAAAACTATAAATCTCTGACGTAGAATCTAGCCAGGACCCTGTGGTATAACAAATACCCTTACTCTTTCACAAAATGCAGTGGCATCTTGAATGGCCATCAGTGGTCAGAAACTTTGTTATCTGCCTATCACATCAGAAAGATGAAACCTTGCACTACACACCATCCCAGAGCAACTTTCTAAGGTGCTGGCTAATTAATGACTTAGGAAAGGCAACCACTAATGCCATTTCTTTTAACACCTGTATGTCTACTAAAAATCAGCGATTAGTTCACTGCTGGACACCATTATAAGATCCAGATAGATCACTTGCATGGACTGATTGATAGACTTTCCACCAGTGCCTTGCCAGAGGTTGTTGCTCCCTCACTGTGTATAGAGCAGTGCTATTTGGAAGGTGTTATTTCTTTGGCAGCATGGTTATTAGCAAAGTTGAAATGTTATCACTTTTTTTATTCATATGTGCTACTGCAGCCTAAGCAGGAAGTGAACGTTTCATTTCCATTTAATAAAGAGCTGGTTCATGGCTGTTCACCTGTTTGTTTCAATGTTGATCCCAGTCTGTAGCAGCTGCTTCTTCAAGGTGAGGCAATCATAAATCTCTGTTCAATGGAAGCCAACTTACTTCCAGCAAACAAACAGCCCTGAGCTACCAAAAAAACCACACAAAAACACCAAAACCAAGCAAAAGAGCCCACATTCCTCTGTTCCTAATTAAAAGTAACTGTTTTGTCTTCTATGAAAGGTTATGGAATGAAGAACATTCTCAAGGGACAGATATTGCTGGGTGCATGGACAATGGAGCTGGGACCCCTCCAACCTCATAAAGTTCAGAGACAGATTTCTCTGATCTGAGGAAATTCAGAGATGGCTCCAGGCTGGAACTTACTCCCTCAAACTCCATGGAAATTTGAATTCAGATATTCAAACTGAAGTGGGGATGACCAAGACTGCTTGGTGACCTGTCTACTCAATTGCTTCACTAGGCCAGTGGTCTCCAAAGTGGGGCGTGCACACCCCAAGGGGTGCACAAGATGATTCATTGGGGTGAGGGAAGAAAATATTAGAACTTGTATTTATATTTATTTTTTTATCTAAAAAAAAAAGGAAGAAATTAAGCTTTACTAATATTTAATATACGGATTGACACTGGCGCCCTCACTTGGTCCGTATGTCAGATGGTCACGTGTCATGTACGGTACGCGAGTAGTACGTATATATAATTTATAAATAAATAAATATACATATATTGGGGGTGCGTACTCAAAAATTTTTTACTGATAGGGTTGCACAATCAAAAAAGTTTGGAGACCACTGGACTAGACAACTCAGAGAGTTGTTTGATCTCTGTATCTCATCAGTCTTCATTTCAAAACAGACCCTTCAAACCAGGATACTCACTGCATCATGGACTCCTATCTACTAATAATTGGTCTAAGACCAACTTCTTATTCAATATTGGCTGTCAAGGTAGCATAAACTGTTAATTTTTCAATGATGTCTGATCTGAGTTGGGGCTGAAATGCTGATATAAATGTGCCCCTACTGTTAATTCCTGCAATCATCTGATCCTTGGGAGGCATCCCATCATAATACTCAGAAGATCAGTGTAAGCTGTTTCCTTAGGCCTTGAACTAGAGAAATGTAGAGTTGCTTCCTCCATTGCTGAATGGTCCATCTGTTAAAATATTTTATTTATATAGAAACTGATCTAAAGTACATAAAAGTTCATTGAAATATTTCCAGGGACATCAACAGGGTTGAGGTCAGTTCTTTAAAGCCTCTGGTCTTGGTATTATGGCCTGAGACTGGAGTTTGGGAAACCTGGGTTCTGTACTTTTGAAAATATTTCTCTCTCTTTTTTTTTGTTTTACTTCAAAAATGCAAAATTCAGAATATGTCAATCCTATCTTCAATTAGTAAGAAAATCAGGAAAAATTTTGTGAGAATTATGAAATCCCCCTACTTCCAGCAAATATTGGACATCTCTACTGTGTCTAAGAAATGACATAAACAAGGAGATGGAACTGGTGACAAATTTCAGAAGTCTATTTATACCCAGCAATAAGAATTATTTTCTGTAAAGCATACAGTGCATCTCTACACATTGCCGTACAGTGACATTGCTATGGCACCTTGCTTTAGTACTTCCTTTTGGACGTACTAAAGCATGGTGCAGTCTGGGTGGTTATTGCGCCATGTGCATGGTGCACAGTTAGATTTCACCACTACGTTGCTGTTATCCATGTGTGTATAGTGATCGCGAAGTCGCCATAGCATGCCATATGGTGATGTAACATGTCACTACATTGTCGTATGGGACATGTACATGTGCCCATAGGGACATAATTAGAGGCGATGTAGCCAAAGAAGGCCACCTTTATTTAATCAGAAAGTTTCTCAACAATGAAACTGCTCAGTCTGTGGCACAGTCACTGTGTTGCCTACCCAAACGTTCAAACATCACAAATCTGTCCCCCCCCCACCAAATTCTTGTGATTTGCTTTAAAAAATCATGAGTTTTGTTTTAAACTAGTAATAAATGTTGAGTTCTCCTTATTTGTCTTCAAGTATTTGGAATCTTTAAGGTGAGGCTTGTTCATGCTTCTCTCAACTGCCACGAAGGCTAGAAACTTCCAAGAAAGGAAGAAAGAAATCTAATATTGCCATGTATGCATCAGACTCAGGGACCCGGAACTTAAAAAGAACAAACATCAAATATTGTGAGACTCTCAATGAAATTACAGGAGCGTATAACACTGCAAAAAGCGACGGAAGCCTGATTGTGTGGATGTAGTTGAAGTACAAAGGACTATCTGTAACAATCCATCCTGTCCGGGCCCGGAGATGGACTGCATGATTGAATAGGCCTTTCCCATAATGTTCGTATTAATCAGCTGTTTGGTTTTCAGCCACTCCCCCCAGCTGGCTCCATGGAGTGTGTACTCTTTTGCAAGCTCATGCTTTCATGTTTCTGTTGACAAAAAGTTTCTCTCTCAAGCCTACATCAGCTTCAACCTCTTTGCCCACCCATGCACCTCAAGAAGCACATCGTTCAGCATGAGAATGTGTGGTAGCCCCTCCTTCCCAAAGCAAAGACAAAACAAAAAAACCCACAGTCTTGGGCTTGGGAGAATGGGTAATTAGTCTTATGGGAAATAAACTGCCATGTCAGCACTTTGCTCATTGCTGGGTCCTGCAACAATGTCACCACCTCAGCCAGGGAGAAAGGGGCTCAGTGCTGTACTGTCAGCACACCGGGGAGCTGACAGGGCTAACCACTGGCATCCGGGGCTTGTTCGTTCATGCCAATTCTGGTATTTCCAAGCCCTAGACAAGCTTTTAGCAAAATTTAAAGGGCCATTGTTCAAAATGTGCCTCGTTCTTAGAACTGCTATAAGCCTTCAGGTCCACCAAATATGTGGTGGGGGAGGAGGGAGGGGGAAGCAGGGATCAGTTGAAAGAAGGAAAATGTCAGCATTATGTCACAGTGACTTTAAAATTGGTAGAAAATGGCTGGAAGTAATGGCAACTATTTTTGCTGGGTTCAGGCAAATTTACCTTTCTTTGTACACTTGTACAGTTGTAAACCATTGGTGAGGAACATGAGAATAAGCCACTGGTGAGCAAGTGTTACAGATCCTCCCTGTGCTCATCTGCAGCTAATAGGAGCTACAGCGCTAACTATTTGTCTTTAGCTCTGGTTCAATCCCTGAAGCACTGGGCTAGATGGCAACCATCATGTTGGGAAAAGCAGAATTGTTATATACACAGTCTGAGCTGGATAAGAGAAGCTAGCCATATCCCTGAACTCTTCTGGGCCACCCAGCAGAGACGCTGAAAGAGTACCCGGCTGTCACTTCTCCATAAGCTCCACCAACAACCAGTGAGGCCTGCAACTCTCCTTTGCAGGCAGTATAACTCTAGAAACAACTAGCTACTGGTTTGGGACAATGGGCCCTGTGGTTGTCGTTTTCACTGACTTTACAGGTAAACTGAGGTAGAGAAAGGGAAGTAGGTTAGTAACAGAGTTGGGAATTGACCCCTAGAGACCTATTCCTAGCTCTGCCATTCCTGTCACTGATTCTGACTGAGGCTCCTGGCAGCTGTTATACTTAAGACACAATTAACCAATTAATCATGCCTTAAATTGTAATCTGGTCACATGGTCAGGCAATTAATGGTGCAATAAAACAGGAAATAAGCCACACAATTATTATATCAAAAATGTGTACTAATGTTGTGGCTGGTTTCCATTGCACCATACACTGAATGCGTGGCAACTGATCTCAGTGTGGTCTCCACCAGCCAGCAATTAGTTGGTTGCTGGCTGGCTCCAGGATCACACCAGGCCTCAAACTGGTCTCTGCTAGTCAACAATCAACTAATTATCAGCAGGATCAGGACCACACCGGGGCTCAAACCGGATGATCATCAGCTGGATCAGAACTGTACCCAGGCTTAAAGCAACCCTGGTGTGGTCCCAATCCTACTGACAATCCTCTGGTCCTTGGCCGGTAGGGACTGCACCAGCCCAGTTCAAGCCCTGGTGCAGTCCTGGTCCTTGAAACTACCCCAGTTGGTCACTAGAGCCCGATGACCATCATCTCTTGTTGGCACCCAGCTTTCAACTTGCCAGTTGACCCCAGGCTCCTGTGCACTGGCAAATAAGGTGCAATTGGGATCTGATGATCCCTGGTCCCAAAATCACCCATCCTGCCTTGCACATGTGGCACAGCAGGAGGCATGATTATTGGGATCAAGGATCAGATCCCACTGCACCTGAAAATGAGCATCTGTCAGCAGCCTGAGTTACTAGATTCACTTTTGCTGGATGAATTCTTTACTGAGCCATTTTCTTCCTCTCAACCTGTCCCTCTGCAGCATGGCGGGATTGATTTTGTTATTACTACTACACCCCACCAGCACTAGGATGTTGAACACAGCTGGCAGATCTGTTTATCTCTGGTCATGGTGGTTTTAAACACCCTGACGGTTAAGAAAATAACCCTAGGAAGTTTTGCATCAATCCCATTTTTCAAAAGGATCCAAGTTAGGGACTAAACACAAATCTCCAATTGAGTCAAACAGTAGCACTAACTCACCGTGTGGCCCAGTTCCCAAGTGAAGAGTCAGGAAGGTTTGCATTTTCTTTTCTAATGAGCTGTGAAACGTTTTGTTCGTGAATAACTCCATGTGTGGATGCTCTTATTCCAGAATAAGAGTATTGACTCATAAAGCTATTAAACAGCAGCTATTCCTGAAACACTCCAATGTAGATGGACCCTTGGGTCAGCTTCACGCTGCTATAAATCCAGGTTTCAGCAGGCCAGAGAAAGGTGAGAAACATGCATCTTTAGCATGCCTGAGACAAGAAGTTTCCTCTGGCAGCTGACATTGAGTCATTATATCATAGTAAGGGCTTCTGGGCAGGATCTGTGGCTGGTACAAATCAGCACAAGTAATGAACTAGACTGATTTCCACCAGTCAGTCAGCTGATCTCTCTGCATGTGGTCTTGGGAGCTTCAGATTACCCCCCATGTAATCTCACGTGTGTGAAAACAGAGCAGTATCCTAGCTGCTGCTCTGCTATACTGTCCCCAGTGCAGTTTTGAGACTGTAGTTACCTGGATTTTTAAACAGAAACATTTCCTTCCCTTCTTCAGTAGCAAAGTCTTGCCCCTGTTTTGGTGCCTCCAAATGGACATAGGTCTCATGTACACACCTACCTCCATAGTAAAATCATTCCCAAACTGATACAACCTAATGGTCTTTACAAATATGTCATCAGACGTCACAAACATTGGGCTTGCCAGGGAGAAGCACAGCTCCCCTCCTGTGCTCCTGTTCTTCATGCTCTAAAGGGGGAATGAGGTGGTGAAGCCACCCTGGGGGTTGCTCCCTGCTTCTATCATGCCAGAGGTGGTACTTGGAGGTTGTCTCCAAGGCAGTGCAGGGAGGGAGTGCGTGGAAAAATGGCCTTTTCGGGGTGAGCTCAAAAGCACTACAGAAGGGATACAGCTGTACCTTGACTTCTTCACAGGTAAGTGTGCTAAATCTATATGCTCGTCGCCAACACCATTTGTTGCAGTCCCTGGCTGTTCCTTAGGGGTTTTGCTAGTTTCAAATCCAACTTGAGCTTCTTTGGCTTTTGAGGCCTCATGGGAAGCACAATACAGTGCAAATGTTTCTTGCTACTTCTTTGGTGCTGGGTCTGACACTGCAGTGAATCCTGACTGGCTTGCTAACAACGTAAAGCAAATCCTAGGGGGTTGGGCAGGGAGATGAAGCAGTTGGCATAAAGGAAGGGGGTGGGAAAGGGGATAGCACTGATCATAGCTAATTACAGATTACAATTCCTAATTGCTCCAGTTAATTATTGATAGGCAAATCCTTTCCTTTGAGGATGTCAGGTAACTTGAGAGCCCAGGGCCTGAGTAGGCTCATGGTAGTCATTTCTTTTGTAATGAAGGTATTAACAGTGACCACAGGAGAAGAGGCCAGGGTCCCACCATTCTCCAGCTAGTTTGGGAAAAGGAAATGTAGCAAGAGGGTCCCAAAAGGAGGTTATTCTGGGAAGTGTATCTGGGCATCTCCCAGAGACTGTCAGCTCCTAAGTGCTATTGACAGGCAGAAGCCCTTGGATGCCATTAGCTGTGCTTGCCATTGATTTTCTTTTCTTTAACAAGAAAATCATTCAAGTTTATACAATCTAAGTACTTTGTGCAGCCGCTTTCATCTCACCAAGTAGATGTTGTTTTGCAGCTGCTTTTCAGCCAGCAGAAAGTGAACAGTTAAAAATTGTCCTGGGATGTTATATCTTTTTGGTGGAGTAGCGGAGTCCTGTCTGGTGACTGGGCTGCCTGGGTCCTTGTTTTGTTTGTGAGCAGTCCCCCTACCAAAAGCTGAATTAGTACAATTCAGGAGCCTAGGTACATCCATGTGCAGGGAGAGGGCATCAGTAGTCCCACCTCCTGCTCTGTGCAGCTTACCCAGTTTCACAACACAGAGATTTATTCAGAAAAACCTCAGAAATGGCTAGATGTTGCTAGAAGGAGATCTAAAATCATTAAAAAGTCACTAGATAATTGGCAATAATTGACGCGTAGTGAACCAATGGAGGAAGCCTCAACCATCCATTTTGTCATTAGTCACTAGATCTAGGGACCAAATCACTAAGTTGGCAATTCTGGCACCATATTCCTGCCCTCTGCTCAGAAAGGCAGAGCAGAAATAAGTACCATGTATACAAGAGCCAGCAGCTGGGTTGGTGCCTTTTCTCTTTGGCAAGACTCCACAGTACCATCAGTATCATCATCATCATCATCATCACGGAGACAGCTTTCCTACCACCCAGCAAAGAAATCACTGTGCTAGAGTCTCTCAGGTGATACTGAAAATCAGGGCATTAGCCACAGGCTTGTTGGTTACTCTGCCCCTTCCAAATGCATTATCTCACCTTCCCTTTCTAAGGGAGAAATAAAAACAGAGAAATAAATCTTTCTTTTCAAACTTCGAGATACTCCTCCCCACCTCTCCTCCCTGCAAGACGGACATAAGATCTGTCAATCCTGAGGGGAGTATCTTACCTTCAGCAGTGGTCAACAATGAATAATTCTGCTACTCTTAATAATAATCCTTAGCAGTTTTATCTGTCAACCTCAAAGTCCATTTCAGAAGTGGGTGTAATCACTTTGCCCCATACTTTTTGGGGGAGAAGAACCTTGCAATAGGATGAGAGGAAGGGCTACATTTGAAACATTGGCTACTAATGTTTTAGGACCTATCTCAGAAATTACTTCCTTAGGAACCTAAGGATTTATTCAGGTATGCGCTCCAAGAGCTTTTGAAAATCCTAGTTCATATTTACTGACCATCCTACCATCCTACCTCTCCAGCTGCAGGGCTGGGAAGGCATAAGGTTCCCCCCTCCTGAAGTGAGGACAAAGTGTGCCTCAGTCCACACCAGCCATCACTTCCACAAGACTCCAACAGTCCAGGAGGGGCCCTAGGCCATGAGTCGTTTGCTAAATCTTCAGAGCAACAACTAATTCTAACAATCAAGCAAATCAGACCTGCTGTGATATCCTAATATCACTAACCCAGCTCCCAAATTAGAAGTGATTTCTCATTTCCCTGATGGAACTGCTTAGATAAATTCAAGTTCTATTGGTTGATTTGGGGGGGGAGTTTTCTCCCCTCAGTTGTGATGTTTCTTAATAAAAATTGACACCAGTACAGCATTCTTATACTGATGCCTTTATTATTCTCTAATCTGCTGACTCCCAATGTACTTTACTACCTTAAAGGAGGATTTTCCAATTCTTGACAATGGGTCTGAATCTCCCACTGCCTTGTATCCCTGAGTTCTGATTTATACCTGTGCAAAGTGGAAACAAATTGCTACCAAATCTGAAGATTAGCATTTTGACACTCATTCCTTACAAGTGTAAATGAAGTAATAATAAGGTACAAGGTAGAGAAGAACCAGGCTCAGTATAGTAGTCAGCTATTTTTTTTCTAAATATATGCTTAGAACTCAGCAGAAGGCCCTTGTCTAGGTGCTGCCTAATCCTGCTGCTGCCTTTCCAATTTTAAGGCAGAGATACCATGCCAACGATACCAACCTAGCTTTGTTGTCACTAGCGCTAGCCACTTCTGCTAGTAACCACACACATACATGCACACACACACACACACACACACACACACACACACACACACAGAGAGAGAGATGGTTTTAGTACTTATTAAACTCAACAGACTGACAGCTCTGGAGCAAGCATAAATGCAGACTTCTGCAATCCTCTGTTTTGCTCCTGAATGGTAATGACTTGGGAAGGGGTATTATAAAATACTGATACTATAGGCTGGTTTGTGAAGAGGTTGCACAGATTCCTGTAGAGAGATGGGGCTATGTATTAGGCCCTGTACCCTCCTTACAATCGGGTGCAGGTGTTCAATTTCCAATTCCAAATTGGTATTTTGCAGATGATCCAACTATGATTAAGCCCCTGTTTCTCTGAGCCCTGTAGAAACACAGTGAGAGACAGTGCAATCTAAATAGAGCAAGAGCTTGTAACCTGAACAGAAAAGACATGCACCAGATGGGAGAAAGGATGCATCACTATCTCCAATTCACAGAAATCAAGGGACTGAAAGTTTAAAGACCAGACCCAAATCAAACTGTAGAGTAGCAGGTATGCTGTTAGCATGGAGAAGAGGATCTGGCCCCTGTGATCAGGGTTACAACTGTTGGTTAACCAAGGATAATCTAATGTAAAGTGCATAAATGGACATGGCAGAAGGGCCCAGAATCGAGGACTCCCCCTTCCCACGGGAGTGCCCACCTCCCTGAGCTAGTCCCACGCCGTGTTTGCTGCTGACTGCCCAGACAACAACAGAAGGTGCCTGTTCCACTCCAGCCTGGCCCCTCATCTGGTGGTTCGCTTATTCTTCTGGGAAGTGGGAACTGCTCATTTGAATCCTCTCAGCCCTCTCAAAGAGTCAGTGACTGGGGTAGGAGCCCTGGGCACTACAAGGCGGCGGGGAGGGCACTGGAGTGGCAAGAAAGGGCTGGAGGCTCTGGCCATGTCGAGCAGAGGCAGGAGCCCCACCTCAGTCTCTCACTTCTCCCTCCTCTGTGGAAGATGCTACTGATATGGAGGAGAGGAGGGGGTGGAAAGGGGGTACTGGTGTAACCAAGCAGCTGCAGGGTTAACCCTCTCACAGCCCCTGTCAAAAGAGGCTTTTCTAGCATTGCTTCACATACAATTCTGTGGTGTCTGAAGTGTTAATCCCATAACTACTGACCATGGATGAGGCTGATGGGACTCCTGCCCTTGCCCCTTGCAGCCAGAGCCTCCAGCCCCCTGCCAGGCATGCCTCTGGCTGAACCCATGCTGTGACAGGTAAGACCCTGCTGGCGCTCCTGCCCCCATTCTCCTACTCCTAGCACAACTGCCCCCCTAGCCATCTGGCTCTGTCCAGGGCACACCAAAAGCTAGTTACACCTCTGCTTATTGGGCAAGACTATGCTTTCTACTTAACTCAGTGTAGCTGTCAGTTGAGTAGGAGTCTCCCTCTAGGCTTCTGCATGATTTTTACCCTGAAATTACTTCCCCTGCAGAATGAGGCAGGTGTCTAAGCTCCAAGCTAGAGCAGGAGTTATAGGTAGCGATGGTCCTGCTTTGAGCAGGGGGTTGGACTAGATGACCTCCTGAGGTCCCTCCCCACCCTAACTTCCTGTGATTCAGAGTTCAAACAAAGCCTTGTGCCTAGTGTTTCTTGTTGACCAGCTATAGGTACCTCTCTGCTCAGCACCAGACAATTTGGATCATCTTTGGGAGGTACCTAGGCTTCCCCATTCCCTACAGACACATCCTAGATGTCTAACCCTGTTGATTTGGATCATCCTTCTGGGGAAGGTGCCTCAGTTGCACCTACAAGGTTGATTTGGATCTAGTGATTAGCCCCTGATACAGAATTGAGAACAGAAGCTCTTCCTCTGAACACTACTGGCATGCCCTTAACCTTAAGACCATCCTCACCCTCCTAGGTATACTGTTCAAATAGTCCAAATCCAAACCCTCCCAAACTTCAAGGAATTAGAAATCTAGATGCAAATATAGTTGCTTGAATCCATTTCAGTTTGCAGGGGACAAAACCCTCAAACACTCAATTCCCCTCAGTATAGGAAAGAAATGACTCATGGAAGCACACCATAAACTGGACCCAGTCTTTCTGGGCAGTATGGCAGATGGATCTGGGCTTTTATACTAGGGAAAAGAAATGTTCCTTCTCATTCCACACTGAAGAAAACACAACAAAAAACCCCCCAAAATCCCACCTTTCTTAAAAAAAACCGATACATCCCAGTCTAGACTAAGCAAATCACCTTAAAAAGGAAGGTTAAAGAACTGTTTATTATTGGAAATGTCTCTCTCTCTAGGCCTCATTTTTGATAAATTAGCTTCAGCTTCATTACTTCATGATATATCTCCCTTGACATTTAATTATACTTACCCCAAACACATTAAGCCAATCAGTCTGAACAGCTTCTTATTAATATGCAAATTTCTCCTTTGAAAACCCATGAATCTGTGAAAAATCTCTTTAGGCTTCAATTAGGCCCACTCAGGAAGTTGTGTACCTCACACAGACACTTGCTCCATTCACTCACTCGATGAGTCAGCATTTACTAATTGTTCCAGTTAACTATGCTGGCAGAGGCATGCGGCTGGGGGAGGCAGGGAGGGGAGGGAGTTTGGGGAGAGGGATTGGACCAAATGGAATTCAGACGCCAAAACGCTTAAAAGATGAATGATCATACAGTGAGGCTGCTCTTTGCAGTTGATAATTGGGACTGGGAATCATGGGGTTCTCTTCAAGCAGGAGGGGTCACGTGCATCTGAATGGCCCACTGTGGACAAATGGCTTTGGTTTTAATTGGGGTGGGTGGGATTTGGTGCTACTGGGAAGTGGCTGATTGACAACCCCCTGGATGGCAGGCCACAGCAGGCGGAGAGGCAGTTTGAGCTTTCTTCGGGCTCTCCTAGCCAAAGCAGCTCCCTCTAACCAGGGCAGGCCACTTTTGAGAGAGCGTTTGCATCTCCATCGTAAATTCAAATAGGTGTATCAAGTGCATGCAGAACTTGTGAGGGAAAATAAAATGCCTCCTGGAGCTGACAGAGAACAGGACCAGGACCAGGATCCATAACAGCGCTCCCATAAATTTCAGTAGGAATTAGGCACCTAAATACCATTATGGGACTGGGTCCAGATGTTCAGGGAGGCTCACAGACTTGTCCTCAGGAGGGAAGAAAAAATGCTTCGTGACTCACAAGAGACTCGCATGTTTGCTCATGACCCTCACCATCTACTCTACTCCAAGTCCAGCATCAAGTCTAGCTACTGTGTGGGAGAATGGAGAGGAACAAATAGTTATATTGCAGTAGTCTGGATTTATGGACCTGCAGATAGCTGACTGGAGCCAACCATGGCAATCTAGACTAGAACTGAAATCATCACATGCATTTCTCACAGGTCACTGAACCGATGACAATACCAGTAATTAATTGCTTGGCCAAACATAGCAGTCTAGCTATGAAAGGCACTGTATCCCATTGACAGTGTCCTCTGGATTCCCAATGCAAGCTGCAGTGGAGTTGATTTTTTCCCTAGTACTTTGATTTACTTACAGGCTGGTCCTACTGAATCCATTGTGAGACCAGAAGCTCTTGTATATAAATTCATATTATCATTGATAAGAGGGACTAAGAAGGGATGACAAGATGTCTTTACGGATGCAGCTGATAAATCGCAGATCTAGGCTGGGCTACGAAGTGTGCCTAAAACTCACTTTCAGCAGGGCTGGACGAGAGGTTGAGTTCTGCAGAATCCTATCCTTCACGCTTTCTCCCCAAGCTGCCTTGGCTTATGTGAGTTCTGCAAGGAAATACACCTGCTCAGCCCATGCATGGGAACCTGCCTTCTATCTTGATGCAGCAGTAATCATCCTAGGCAGTTACAGAAAAACAGTGGACTAGCAGTGACAGGCAAAACACCAACGGTGGTGTCCAAATCAGACTAGGCTGATTCTTACTGCATTGGCTAGTTATTTAACTTGGTATTTGAGTGAAATGATCAATAGTGCTTTCCTCTTGGCTTCAGTTGGCACTGCCAGCAGGTGGTCTCTGCGAGGCATGTCTGCAAAGAAGCAACAGATCAGCTGGGCTTGCCCAGGTAAAATCCCTTCGCAGAACAGTAAGGCAGAAATGGGCAGACTTTGTCTGCAGGACAGTTTTCACTGCCTGGAGTTATACTCATATTCCCTCCCACGGCCATGGGACAAGCAAGAGACACAGAGATCTCACAGGTGTCAGGGCACAGCTGCAGTGTATGTATTATATTCTTCCCCTTCCCATGTGGCTACTCAAAGTTATACTTTTTCCTTGAAGAGCTGGTTGACATGTCTTCAATAGACTAGAGCTCCACCGAAAATACAGCTTTGCCAAAACTGAAACATTTCACATGATGTTGTCCATTTCAACTAGAATTTTGATTAAAAAAATTCCTCATTTCAGATGTCGCCTTTGTTCTGATAATAGTGAAATGCCTGGTTTCAATAACTTCTTTTTGACTTTTTTTTTAATTAATTTTGTTTAGATTTTTATATTGTATTGAAATAGAAAATATGTATTCCATGAATACAGTATATAAATATATTTACATAAAGAGCACCCTATGCCTACATCAAGGGTGCTGATTAATATAAATAGTTACTATTTTAATAGACTACTGAAGTCTAAACCAAATGAACCAGAACCATGAACAAGTCTAACTGAAATGCTTTCACCTTATCAAAATAAGATTTGATCTCAAGCAGATTAGACAGTCTGACATTATCAACATGAAGCACTTTGATGGTATTGGGCACTGTCTCTTGGAATATTTGTTGTGGGAAATGTCTAGGTTTAGGCTTCTTGCTTCAATTTAGTAAGCTGGAGTTCTCGATCGTTCTGAATTCACAGGGCTGGACTGCCTCCATTAATGATGAGGGTTGTCAGTTATGCCAACAGCAGAGGGCTCAGGAGGGCAAATAAGCCCCTGCACTTCCTTACCATTGTCCCTCAAATTTAAGCTAGGGCTAAGGCTGAGAAGGGACCTCCATCCTCATGCTCTAATCAGTCTCAAAGCTCTCTATGATGACCAACAGGAGTATAAATTAATTTGGTGGCATGGAGGCTTGCCCAATAAGAACATGCTGAACGCAGTGGTCACCTTGTGATGGCCCAAGAGTAGCCAAATTGAGCCCCTCCTAGCTTGAGCTAGATTTGAACCAACAGATTTACCTAGGTAAATTGTTGATTAGTAAGTTAGCCTACTGCCAATGCTGTTAGCCAGCCACTCCTCCTTACACCATGCTCCCTGTGACCCTACGCTGCTGAGTTCAGCCACAACATTATCCCCAGACAGAGAAGGAAAAATGAGGCTCAACATGAGCAGAAGCTAAGGTCTGGAGCTTTGTCTTTCTTCCAGCAGGAGCTGAAATCTCAGCACTTCATGTTGGAATAATAAACCAATTAAACTCCTACTGTTTCATTTCAATGGGAATAAATGATGCCAAGGCTGAAACGTTTATACAGAAAGTTCAAGGGGTAGGAGGTGGGGAGGAGCAAGAGCGATGAAAGATGGAAGAGAGAGCAGTTAACAGGAGGCTTGGACGGGCACTTTATCAAAGCAGAATAGAGCTCCCATTGCCCCGTTTCCAACACAGACCTCTGTTCTCTTCCAAGCTGAGTAACCTTGATTACTGTCTCTCTGCATTGTGAACTGGCTCAGTTTTCCTTCACTTCCCTTTTGTTTTCTCCATATCAGTGTGTCTTGCATCAACCCAGGACACAGTTTTTTCCATGCAGGTACAAAGATCTTTCTTCCCAATTCCTATGTATCAGTCAACCCAGTCAACTTTCAAATGGTTATTTGTATTATAGCAATATCTGGGAGATCCCATTGTGCCAGGTACTATATAGACATGTAGTTAACATAGTCCCTGCATCAGAGAGCTCAACATCTAATTAGACAAGTCAGCATCCAATGGAAGTTGGATGCTGTTCCCATTTTACAGGCAGAGAACTGAGAATAAGTGATTAGCCCTATGTTACAGAATCAGTCTATGAAAAAGCCAGTAATTAAGTCCAACCTAACCCCTACAAACACCTTTTCTCTCAGCTGAACTTCAGAAATCTCAAATCTCTTTAGCGTATGACTCAGGCTAAATTACCAGCAGTATCTCCTCTGGAAAAATGAAAACATCTTTTGTATTGTCTAGTGAATGTAGTGAAGATAAAAAGAGCCAGGTTGAGAACTGTGGATGTAAATTCATTCCCCAACCAGAGAAGGTGGCATCGGTGAAACATCTCCGTATTAAACCTAATCATCACTAAAGGGGATTGTGTCTAATGAAGAGAAAAGAAGTCATTTTCAAGGTCCATTCACCATCATCCTGAGATTGGCACTGGACAGGGGATGTTTTGAGATGTGCCCACAATAGCTGGATTAAGGCCTCCAAGACATGTCATACAGGCCCAGCTATGATAGGAACTTTGAACCGCTGATGATCCAGGTCACATTTGAACCAGCAGCTTGAAGGTGAAAGTCTCAATAGGTCTAAGCAAACTAGTAGAGCATCCAGCCCTTTGACCCCTTGTGCCAGCTTCTACTCAGTTTTAATCCAATAAGCCATGGTCCAGCAGAATCCATGCTGACCCCAGGTTGAGCAAACAGCGGGTGCTCACATGTGTAAGAATCTGATATCCTTATACGCAACCAGTCAGGGGATGGGGGGGGGGGGGGCCTTTCCCACCCTGTACAAATACATGCAAGATCCAGTCTGTTAGAATTATATCTACTATGTTGTTTTCTAAAGGTCCCAGTTTATCCTAAGTCAAAAAAAAATAAGTATCTCAGTGAGGCAGGCTAGGAATACAATCCTTTCCTATATAAACAATATAGCCTTTGCTGATTTTAAGTGCATCATATGGCATATATTTTATGTGTGTATATAGAAAAAGATATTTTTCAAACTGGCTAGAGACACAAAGTGATCTTATATCATCTAAAAACAACAATCTTACTTGGACTCCTGGCAGCTTTCCTTGCAATCTTCCCTGTCACAGTTCCCTCCCCCCACCCCTGCGGGCTGCCGGTGTGTTCTGAGCTCTGCCCCCGTTATTTTTCACAAAGGCATATAAATCACCGTGGAAACTCTTATTATCTTATTTTCCCTCTGCTTCCCTCTTGTCTGTTTGGAGAAAAATTAATGCATTTGTCTCAGGAAAAAATGTGTAGTCTCTATAATTCAGTTTTAAAACAAGCACAACTAGCAAATGGATAGGTCCCGGTTAGGCGACTCATTTTTCATGCAAGTAATTGAACCCTTCCCTTCGATTTTTCCTTTGGGTGTTAAAGACAACTGATGCCTTCCTGGAATTTGCTGAGATGTTACGAAAGAAAGAAAAGGCAAGGCAAATTGCAAACAGCCAGCTGCACATTTAGAGAGAACTTCTCAGAGTCTCTCTGGAAAGGATCTTGGCTGAGAATTTTCAAAAATGACTGAGTTGAGTGTCCAACTTAGGATACCTTATACATATTTAGTGACCAATTTTCAGAAAGCAAGGGTCTAGTGCTTCCTTAAAACATATTCCTGGAAGGTAACTCAAACTGAGCACCCAAAGGCAACTAGCCACTCTTGCAAACCTTGAGCCTCTGTAAATGCTCACAATGCCAAACATTCATTTAGTGGAAACAATTATCAGCAGTGGTAATACAAACCAAACGTTTAATCTCAATGTCTCTTTCTGCGTATAAATACCTAGGAGACTAGTCTACCCTTCAGCGATGATAATGGCAGTTATGATCTCTGCATCAAATGGAGGCACCGACCCACAAAATGATGATGTAATACATTTAATCCTCTGACAAAAATCTCTTGCTGAGCACAATATGCTTTTCCAACCCTGGAAAATTACAGCCAGTTTTAGGCTAATCCACATAACTTAAACAGTTAGACTCATATATAGATCACTGGCTCATTCCATCTCTGATGATAACTGAACTTAATGTGCCTGAGATGCAATCAGTCAATGCACGTCCCTATCACACTCTCTGGATTCATTTCTCTGTGACTCTACTTCTCACTAAGATATATGCTAGATACATATATAATAGTCGGTGATCATATTGTCAAGAGAATTATATTATATGATCAGCTCTTTATTATATTTTATCCGTTACAGATCCAGTTAACCACATAAACCAGTATGACTCAAGAGTAATTCCACTGGAGTCAACAGAGCTAGTGAAATTCCAGCCCACTATGTCTATCATTCTTTTTTCCTTCACTATATTATCTCTGTCCCATGGGAACCACTTTATTGCCTGCAATACATAATATGGTTTGCTTGTTTTCCTCTCTGCCTCTGTTATTAGATACACACACGCACACTTATTTAGGCATTATTCATGTAAAGAGGGCATTCTAAAATGCTTTCACAGATGATTACAGTCTATCTATTCAAATACAAATTACAGCCCTGATCCAACAACCTTTTCACAAATAATCTCTGAAGTCCTGGGGACAAGTTGTGTGAAATCTTATTTTGCAGGTAAAAAAGGAAGAGTAATGGCCAAGTTGCAAGGAAGATGTCAACCAGGAGACTGGAAACTCAGTTTGACTACTTTATTAGAAAGGTTGGGAGTCCTAATGTGAAAGGAAATGGGTCTTTGATGGGCTATGAACTGGGTCTGTGCTAAAATTATGTGCAAAGAAGCTATTCTTGATGGAGAGAACAATCATTGGGGAAGGAAACACATTCCTATTTCCTCCAGAGGAAGAGAATGGAAACCACTAGATTTCAAAAAGTGGGAACTGGGACTCAGGGAAAGCTCACAGGAGGAAGTGCCATTAGTTGAAACTTGAGTAGATGAGGTTTTGACAGAAGAGACAGCATATAACTCCGGTAGTACTTTAGAGGAGACAGCGGGGCTTACATTCACTCTAGCAGCACCACGCCTATCTCAGGGAGTTTCAGAGACTGATTTCTTTACTTTTTCTAGCATGTAAAAGTAACTGGATTTATAAAGAGTTAGGTGGAAGGGCTTCCTCCTTGGCTGTATAAAATAAATGAAATACAAAATATAGGAAGTATAAGGAGGGACCTGCTCTATTTTGGATGAACAGTAATAATACATTTGAGATTAAAAGGATCCCTTAGGACTGTTCTTTGCAATGGACTTTCCCTCCAGTGCTTTTGTTCAGTATCATTTCAAACATCCCAGGCACTGGAATTTCCATCACTTCCCCACATTCAACTTATCTTCACTCTCCTAGATTTGCTTAGAGCTCCCTAAACAATTCCCTGTCAGTTTTCAGTCTTCAGAAAATACTGAGACATGCATTTAACTACCAGATATTCTTTATGTCTATGTCTGGGCTCATCGATAAACAGCTTTATGATAGGGGCAGATACCTAAAAGGAAGCCTTAAATTATGCTGGGAAGCAACTTCTTTATATATCATTATATTTCCTCCTGCTGCAAGGCCAAAACATCCTTTATCCATATTATAAAAAGAGCTATTGACCTCAGGCTATGATCTGAAATATATGGAGTCACACAAGTTTATCCCCGAAGTAATTTTTCAAAGAATCAGAGCCAATTTTTTGTCCTTTTCTTAAATGAAACTTTAATGGCTAACAAAGGGTTCTCTATTTTTTGTGGAGAAGTTGAGAGCAAAAGGAGTAAAAGCTTCCAGAAAATAAAAGGCTTTTAAACAGTCTCTGCTGTCTAATTTGCAAATTCTGGTCAAGGAAATGGATGGCAAAGCAGAGATTGTGCTAAGCAATCTCACCTAGCCCATACATGTCCAACAGTCTATTAAATGATTTTAGCCACAGCTCAAAAGGTCAAGAATTAAGGGCCCTTCTACTACTTCTCTCTACTCAGTTATTCCATCTTCATATCAAGGAATGTGTCATTGCTTAATCCTGTATTAGACAGAGTCATATAATGTATTTCAGGACTTTTTTAGTTAATAGCAGAGGTATATGCCATGAACAAATATTGCATCCGGAGGGGGAAAAAAAGGAAAGTTGCTGTTCAAAATATGAGGTCAGTTCAGTCTGTGCAATTATTTCAAGTTTGTTGCCACAATATTGGAACATTTAGGTTGTAGTTAGAGAGCAGGTTTGGGGCTGCTTGTAATAAAGTGCTTCTAGGGAGACAACTGGCCATCCCCTTGTGGTGGGTGCTATTTGGCTACCTACTCTAGTCCTCGAGTCTAGCCCCCTTGTCTTTCTCTCTCTCTTGCTTGCCACATCATGATGTGACAAGTTGTGATGTTTTTTGAGAGGCTGTCTTTAAGGAACTTAAACCTGGAGGCTAGGGACAGACATTTAAAAAGCCTGAGCCTGAACTGATTCAATCTTGAACTGATTTGGAAGTGGATAGACATTCACTTTTAAATCAAGAAACACAGGCACATGCCTGCAGTGGCTCAGGCTAGAAACTGGGGGAGGGGCTCCCTTCCCTTCCCTTCCATAGTGCTGAGTTGCACACTTTGGCAGAAGGCTCTGATTAGGGAGGGGTGTAAACCCCCACCCTGCCTGCAATATCCCAGGCTTTTCCCTGCTCACTGCTCAAGGGACAGGAGTGTTGCCAGGCTCCAGCCCTGGGCCAGCACTCTGGGGTAAGGGTGTGTGTGCAATGCGTGCTTCTGTTGATGATGGTGAGCTGTTCAACCTCCCTCTCCCTGCTTCTTTATACTGTTTGCAAACTTGACAGACAAGGGAGCCAGTGGGGAGCTGATAACACACTGTTTACCAGCCCATCAAGAAAACAAATCTTCTCTCATTAGTTCAAGCTCTTTTTAAACAGCTTTTTCTGAGGAAGGAATGGAGGGACATTACTAGCTGACCTGCTGATTAGCTCCAAAAAGCCCTAAGTGGACACTGCTCTGTCAGCCTGTCCCAGTGAAATTGGAGACACACACACACATACACCTCTCAGCATCAGTTAGGATACCACATACCAACTAGGGTCTGTGCTGCTGGGGCCTGTGTTGTGGGAGAGGAAAGGGAGAAAGGGAGGGATCCCAGCTTGAGCACTGAGTGGTGAGAGGTTCTGGGGCAGGGGGAAGCCAGGCAGGCCCTGCTGTGCCTGCAGTCTCTTAACTCCTTGTGGCTATGTAGAAGAGGGGCAGGGCCAGCCCTGCTCTCTACAGCAGACAGCACAGCCCAGCTCAGCCCAGGGATGCAAAACATCTGGGATGCTGGGAGACTCTGATTCAACTTAAACCAGGAAGGGCTATAGGCACCTTGTCTTGCTATCTTATCCAGTCTTAAGTCTGACAGGGCTGCATGGGGCTTTGCCCCCTCTCCATGTCTTCTGTCTGCTCCCCGTCACCTTTTTTTTTGCTGGTGGGTAGATGACCAGCCCTGCCAGGCTTCTGTCTGTCTTAGTCCTCCTCCTCTTCATTCAGGCTCTGGCCTTGCTCCTTGGTCTCTCCACCCTCAAAACATCAAAGTAAACCCAGGGGGAAAAAACAGATAAAACAAATCTCTGTGCTCTGGGCTTTCTGTCTGAGGCCTCCTTGGCTCCCGTCACAGTACTCCAGATGTGTCCTCACCAGTGCTGAATACAGGGGAATAATCACTTTCCTGGACCTACTGGCGATGCACCTACCAATGCAGCCCACTATGCCGTTAGCTTCCTTGGCAACAAGGACACATTGCTGCTTTAGTAGCTTTGAGGATCTAAGCTTAAGGTTGGGGTCATACAGAAAGTCAGAGACAGAAACTAAACCTGGTTTCTATGAAATGATAGGCTATTTATGAAAGGCCTGTAAGCAGGCCCAGTGGGTCAACATGCCTGTAGCCTCCACTACCTTGTCTACAACAACATTCCTCTCCCTGCTGCCACCACTGGGCAATCATAGGAAGAAGTGGCTAGCACAGATAAGATCTAAGACTTATAATTTCCACAATAGTATGAATTTCAAAAAAATGCTTCCAGTTACACAGCAGATCTCCAAATTTATTCTTTTGATGCCATTGCATAATACAGCACTACAGGCCAATAACTGTATTTACTGATGAAGCAAATGGGAGAGGCATAGACTTCAGTGAGGGTGGGAATCATCTCCTAAGGAAGAAAGGTGGGTGGGATTTTCAAAAGCACCTCAGTGATTTAGGAGGAAGTCCCATGCTCCTATTCATTATCATTAGACACTTTTGGAAAGTCCCAGTGAGAATCTGCAACCTCTCTAAGATGAAGGTTTGGAAGTGTGGTCAAAGACATTCCCAAAGTCTACAGTAATGATTAGCATTTGTGCACCATAACATGTCCCATTTAGATTACATCTATCACCTCCCGGTAGAGTTCCCAAAACACCAGATTATGGGCCAGGCTAAATTCAGGGTACTTTACACCTGTTTCATTGAAGCTTGGCACTGTGCCAATCCACAGGGCCAAAAAGACAGCATATGGAGGCAACCTAGTGGTGGGGGAAGTTATCTGCAAGCTAGAAGTCCTGAATGTTGGTCCTTGATCCTAGGACTATTTCTGTTTTTTATCCACAGGAATACAGGACTCCCTCTTGCTAGCAGAGTGCCCTCATCATTGGGCTACACCTCCATGCATACTTGTACTCTTCCTTTCTGGCAGAGAGCCCTATAATTAATTTCCTGGGCAAGTGCAGAAAAACCAAGCCATTATACAAAAGGCAGACACTATTGCCCCATCCTTCCTTCTCTGTCTGTGCTCCCTGAACAAGAGTGGCCATGGCTGCTCTGCCTGGACTGATCTCAATGCTGTCAGTGTACAGTAAGTGTGCTCAGACCTTGCCGACAAGATTGTGCCCCTCACAACTTGTCTAGCCTACACCACAGCAGCAAGAGGTCTCAGCAAGGATAGGGCCAAGCACATCTTGTCCATATACTTCACCCACCCTTGTCTACTGAATGTTACAAACTCAGAAGTGTATCAGAGAAGCCACTTTGGGGCTTATAAGCGAGCGCTAAGGGATTGAGCTCAAAGTGGCCTCACTGATAAACCTCTGGATTTGGAGCTTGTCAGCGGGTGCAGGTGAGTTGGGCACGGGCAGAACATGTCTGGCCCTGTCCTTGCCACCACAGTAGTGTAGACGAGCTGTTATGGGATCTAGCCATGAGGGAAGCATCATTTGTAAATCCCTAATAGCCATCTGCTGAGAGTTTCAGCTCAGCCAGGACTGCATTCTTATATTGTAACTGTTACATGTGCATAAGCTTGTGGTGATGAAGAGTGAGCTAAATCACTGAATGAAGCAAGGTTAAGGTTGGAGTTTTGCTACACTTGAATCGCTACCTAACAGATTATATCAGTAGCCTAACAGATTATATCAGTATCAGTACAACCAATGCATCTGTCTATACTGGTGATGCCCAAAATACAAGGCAGGATATAGGTGTCTAAGTTACTTCTAAATTGCATTTTAGACACCTAAGCTCTTTTTTGGATCTGGCTCTTATTTCTTGAAACTGCTCTTTTTAAAAGGGGTTTCAGGCATTCAAATTTTATCTAACTCCCATATGCAGATTTAGACATCCCTGATGTCATTCTTACAACATAGGTGCATATCTACCCTGCCTTCATTCTCACAACAGCCAATGGGATGTTACTTACCAGGCATATTTGCTTGAATTGGAAAGACAAATTGACTTTTACTGCTTCTGTGCCTTTTTGCAGTTGCTACCTGCTAAATATTTTTCAGATTGTTTCAAGCAGGGATGTTCAAAGGCACAATGAATTTAGAGGGACTAACATGGGATTAACACAGAAACAAATCTACATGATCCAGTGGAATAAACGTACCGGTGTGTATTTAGGGGAAACTGACCAAATACAACTCAAACGCCGTATTCCCACAGTACACACATCTATTTTAAAAATGGAGAAATTAAGGCAGAGAAGAGATACAGCCAATAGATAGCAGCAAGGATTAGTATTTAAGAGATCCTGGGTTCGAGATTGCTACTCCGTCCTCTAGATAGATCAGCATTTCTCAACCCATGGGTCATAACCCAAAAGTGGGTTACAAGAATATATGACAGGGTCACAAACAAACTGTAAAAAACGGATCAACAAACTTAAAAAATGAATTCTCCTTTAAAGGAAAAAAAGAAAACTTGAGAAACTGTGGTTTTCCTTTTGCAGGCTAGCAGAGTTCAGCCTGCAAGGGGCTGCTTGGAGCTGGGTGGAGCAGAAGGAGGGCGATCAGGCAGGGCGTGCCATGTGCTGGGCACACATGCACATGGCAGCCGGGCAGAGTGGACAGCCGCTCCCCACAGGTAAATCTATGCAGGGGCATAGGCAATGTGCCGGGGGGGGCTGGGACCTTGGAGTGGGAGGCAGCAGGTCAGGAGTGAGGGGCACCAGCGGGGCTAGGGGGCTGTTTTCTATTTAAACTATGTACTGGATTGGAACTGGGAATTGATGGGTCCTGGTACAAAAAGTTGATAACCACTGCTCTAGATGAAGCATATCCCTAGCTCAGCAATGGTTTTAGGAACTGCCTATCAACCAGAACTTCCATTTTTCAGTCACTGTTGACGCAGAATGATGGCACTACCAGTACACTGAGACAGTACTTTTTATACATCTGCCCTCTTTCTAGTGTCTGAACTTAAGCAATCCAAATCACTTGTCCCTTTTGAAAATGTTTGCTATGGTGTCTCAAACCAGTCTCTACAAAGCTGACAGGTACCATACAATTTCCGGGTCTTTTTTCCTGCCCTTGGATTTTCACTGTCAGAATCTTTACATGAAAAAAGGAGAAAGTGCTTTTGGTTTCCCAGATGGCTGCCTGTTCATGATGACACAATCATTCCTGCAGTCACCAGTTATGCTGTCGTGGAGGATTACAACTCTGAGAGAGCAATAAGAGAAAGCCAGAGGAAGGGAGCTGACAATAAACAAAGGACCTGTTTTCATGCAAATGTGCCTCATGACAATAATAATAATAAAAGGAAAAGGCAGATAAGAAATGGAGGAAATATATCAGCAACACTGTCTCTAAACAGAATGCTTTTCAAAGTTTCCCGCTGGGATCTCCTTACTTTATTTTATGCTCCTGGTCAAAGCAAACTGGGAACAGGTCCCCATCAGCTAGGCCACCAGCACAAAGGAAGCTGATTTGGTATTGTTTGGAAACATGGTGCACATATGATGTGTTATTGTCCCTAATTTGATTAATGAAGTGATCGTGCTAACAGGGCATTCCAAGCACAGCACCTTGTTACTAACCCAAGCCAGAAAATTCCCATTAGAGCATTAATTCCCCAACACCTCCCTTTCCCAAACTTGTCAGGTAATTGTTTATGAAAAGATGAATGTACACAATAATATTGGGTGAAGGGAGCTGATATATGTGGTGTTAATGAATGAAATAATCAGTTTGGTAATAACCGGCATGTGTATTTGTCAAAAGGGAACTAGCAGGACATTAGCATTCTACAGCCACAGAACCTTTATCTCCTGGGCTTGTGTTTGACAACCGCCCTGAGATAGTCCATGAATAAAATACAGAGTAGTACCCAGACATAATTAAACTGCCAATGTGGATGTACCTAAATGAACTTGATATCTTAATGACACTAGATAGCATGCGAGTAATGAAGGCAGTATGAAAGAGATGTGCATAATGAATGCAGACTTCAAGGCTGTCACTGAGGACTCACCCTTAGGGGACCATTTTCATGAATAGCAGCTCCTGGAGCCTCCTTGTTATCATAGCAGGACTTGCCTTCCCTTTTTTATTGGTGTGCATTCACAAGTGGAGAGCTGCAATTTAACTAACCCAGAGGTGGCTTGTTCTTCTTGAATCCACGTGTGAGGATCTCATTTTGGACAGCATCAGGAACAGCCCTCTTTTGGCACATAGTACCTCATTTAGGGCTATGTTGGTCTCCTGCTCATCTTACAAGTGCACTGACTTAAATGAGAAGCTGCAGGGTGCTATGGATAGGGCACTGGTCTGGGTGTCAGGGGTGTTGTTCCTTGATCCTCCTGCTCTGTAACCTAACAAAAGTCATTTTATTCATTTCCTTTCCCATCCTTCCTCTGTCTTGTCTAGTTAGACTGTCAGCTCTTTGCAACGGTTGCTCTCATATTTTTTGTTTGTATGATATTTAGAGTCCTGGGTACTCCAGATGCTAATGCCAGATTAATTAATAGATTATTCCACCTGAGCAGTGGATGCCTATCCACAGATCTTCTGAACAGGCAGATATGTCCATTTACAAAGCACCAGTTCTGCTGATACTAGAAAATCTCCTACACTCCAAAGGCTGCAGTGGGGGATGCAGCTGCGTTCCTTTCCCCATTACATGAATACTACGTTTCAGCTCGGTATTGGCAGTTTGAATATGACTCACCAACTTTGCAGGCAAACCCTCAAGCCCCTACCATTAGCAGAAAGTACTGGAAGTGGTTTTATCTGTGGTCAACTGCTTACTGGCAGACAGGAAGAAACAGGGATGACAGAGTCTGGCTAACCTGTCTTCTTGCCATAGGGGCAAGCCCTCAACATCCTGGAGTCAATGCTTATCGGCAAAGCGAGGCAAGAAAAGGCTATGTTTGAACTGTTTATTCTCTACCTTTTCTATGAGAAAACAAAAAACCCCAGACTGCAGCACTAGCAATCTAGCTATTTTGTTATTATAAAATAATAAAAGCCTAATATTATTATACTTTTCTATATTAATGATAAATGGGGTGCATGCTGGAAGTCTGCATATGAAAGGACCCGATGGGGGATATAGGCCAGTTCTGGCTTTCCCTTACCAGGAAACCAGTGACAAGTCTGACAGGGCTGCATGGGGCTTTGCCCCCTCTCCATGTCTTCTGTCTGCTCCCTGTCACCTTTTTTTTTGCTGGCGGGTAGGTGACCAGCCCTGCCAGGCTTCTGTCTGTCGTAGTCCTCCTCCTTCTCTCACTTCCCTACACAGAAGGTCCTGACTCAAGAAACTTCCCAAGCTCAGAAAAGCTTGAGTGGTAGAATTTGTTTCCCTGTTTATACTCCAGGCTTTTGTTTCATTAGCAAGCACCCACCTGAATTAGAGGCTTAGTTACCATCTTAGGGTCTATTTAGCTAAGTCTCATTATAACTTATTTAGGCCAGTGAGTCTACAGAAAGAGTGGGATTTACTCCTCCTCAGCAGGTGTGCAGTACACTGGCCAAATGAACAATTAGGCACTCTGTGGTGATAAAGCTGTACTCTCTGATCAAAGGAAGAGAATAGCCTCTATTCAGTAAGACAAAGAAGAGGAACGGGGGGGGCCAGTGGCACAGCTCAACAAGGAACCTTGGCTTACACTGGTTCTTTTTATTTTCAGCATCATGAAAAGTTCTTGGTGGAAGAAGATATGCCTGCTACACTATCAGTCCTACTGTGGCCACAAGCTGTGTCATACAGGGCACATCTGCATAAGACGTTTACTGTAGAACCGATTAATTGGCTCTAAGCAAAGTCTCTGTGTTTACATGTGCAGCCCTATTAGGGTGCAGTAAACTAATAAATGCCACCATATGGTTTTACTTGTAAACACAAGTACTATCCTGCAGCAAAGTTATTTAGCATGCAGCAATGCACATGTAGATGTTGATGGAGCTGTCTGGGGTATGAGGGTACTTTCGTACAGGGGTTGCCTGCTGGCTAGTCCCACACTGAAACACCCTTGTGCCCTAGCCAGCCCCTCCACAGTACGTTAAGCTGGGTCAAGCCCTGGGAGGATGAACTAACCCCAGGCCCCCTGCCAGCTGGGGCTGCCCTGACCTGGCTCAATGTGCTGCGATCCTGGGAACACATGGAAACACAGTGCCTGGAAGCAATAAACTCCAGCACAAACTGCACCGGAGTTTGTTGCTTCACATCAATAGCATGTGTAGATGCACCCACCGATTCTACAGGCTGCGTGGTCTCATGGACAAGGCAATCAGAAGCTCAGTGACAAAGCCAGGAACAAATTGTAGGCATCACAATTTTCTCCACTCAGCTCTACTGTTTCTCTGAAGTCAGGTGTAATGTCTTAGCTTAGTATTATAGCATAAAGAATGGGTTCCTAGCTGAACATCTGACTCATGAATCCTCGATAAGCTGATCCATGTCCTCTCTTTTGGAGACACAAGGTAGGTATTCACATGCTGCACTGCACTGCTCAGGATGTAATTGCCAGTTATTGCTGTAATGGTTCCAATTTTAGGAGCAAATGAGCAATGTACAGTAAGTATCAGTCTTATTAAAGTAATAATAATAGGAAATTAAAGCACATGCCACAAGGAAGGAACATTCACCCAGTTTTGCAAGATACAGTCACGCCAATGCTGACATTTGACAGCAGCAGAGTCCCTGCCTGCTGCTGATATAACTCCAATATATTTAAATATAAAAAGTTCAGAGTGTATGCAACTAACCGGCTCAATATGGATCAGCTTTCTCTGTAATGAGTGGATTGACCAGGTGACTCAGAAATCGTTACGAAGCCAGCAAGGGAAATCCGGATGGGAACACATCCTATCTCTCTCTGAAAGGGAGATAAGGAAAACTGCTTAATGCAAAGAAAAAAAAGTACAGACAGGTTCGGGGGAGAAAAAAACTCAGCTGATGTAATGGCCCTCACTGCCTTAGGGAAAGTCAGCTGGGAAGTGGCTTGTTGGAATTAATATAGCAAAATGCAAAGCTAAATTAGCTACTAAAATGGGTTAAAAATATATGACTACCGTCTGAGCCAGAAAAGGAAAGGATGGCTCAGAAGAGCTCTAATCTAAATAAACAGACTTGGAAATGAAGAAGATGTTGTTTACCCAAGTAATTATTTCCACCTTTGCACAAGGGATAAGGAGAATGTAGAGCAAAACCAAATGCAGACAGTGCTGTGCAGCACAGAAATAAAAACCAAGGGTATTTGGTCGGCTTTATACATATATAGAGCAAACTGACAGGAGAGATTATGGAGGAAGGGAATCTGGGTTTGTTCAAGAGCAAACTCAAAGCAATCGTGGGGAAATGGCATTCAAAGCAGAACAACACTGAGCACTTAACATTTGTCAAAGGCTTTACGGATATTAACAATTGACTCCTAACAACCCCTCTGTGAGGCCGGGAAGTATTATTATCCCATTTAAAGAGGAGGAAACTGGGCTGCAGAGAAGTGAAGCGACTTACCTGAAGTCACAGAGCAGTTAGTTACAGAGCTCGGATTAGAACTCTATTAAGTCCTCATATTTACCATTAACATTTATTGACAATTTACAACCATTTGTCCCTTGGTATTGACTACAACGATGTTGTAGAGATACTAAAAAGAGAGCACAAGGCCCAAATCTCATGCCAATTTACTTCAGATGAAGATCTAGACCTTGCTTCTAATTATTTAACCATTGCTATTTTCAGTGAAAAACCCCATCTCTATGGAGCACCTTCATTAGATAGTAATGGTGATTCCATTATATTAAATAACTCTGTCAATCCCCAGAGATTAAATGCATTTTAAATATAGAACCTCAGATTTAGAATTATTGTTATTTAATGCTGATTAGATTACGAGGCAAATCTAATTTTTTAAACCATATTATGTTTTTGATTTGTCTAGTGAGGGATGTTAAGTATTATATGTCTGGAAATCTACTTTTACTATGCCTTCGATGATAGAATTCTAATGGAGAAATAGTGGGCTGGTCAAATAATGAAAAACCCATTTCTCAAATATCAAATCCCACTGGAAATATATCCCCCTATCCACTTCTAAAAAACCTCAAAGGAGTTTGCAAGACAGTGTTTTCCTCCCTCTCTTAAAATGTTTTATTTAGAAACAACCTGCTCCTGGATCCAGATAGCCTTCCTAGGCATTTTCTCATCCACCTGGATAGAAAAGCTGTGTGCATGCTGATGATTGGATTAGTCAGAGCAACTTGTTCTACCTGATCAGTGCCTGTCTCTTTCACTAATCTATTGTTTTTATGGCTTTTAGCAATACTTAAAAGTCAGACTGAAAGGTAGTATGGGCCAGTGGGCAGAGCACTGAACAGATGACTCAGGAGATCTGGATTCTACTTCTGGCTCCACTATTGATCTGCTAAATGTGCCAACAGGAAAGTTCCCTTCACTTCTTTGCCCCTTTTCCCCTTCTGCCTTGTCTCTTTAGGCACTAACACATTTAGAACAGGGAGTGTCTTTTACTTCATGTGTGCATGCACAGTAGTGCTTTAATCTGGATTGCGGACTGTAAATGCTGCTGTCATACAAATGAAAATAACAAAAGATGCTCCTATGCCTCCTGCAGCAGCAGTACACCAGAGATGACTGGCGTTATGCTACCTTCAGCCATGGAAGGACATGGCTGGCATGGAAACTCAGTTGGGTAACAGCTAGTAATGGGGTTGGTTGGACCAGAAAGCTTTGGCTCTGTACCCAGACTTGCCTGAGGTTGCTTATTTATGGGCGTTCATTCTTTAGGGCTCATCTCCAATCAAGACATTAGCCCTTACTCCAAACTACTTGTTCTCAGGACCAAATACTCCTTCCTGTTAAATCAATGGAAGCTTCAAAGGGATCAAGATTTGGCTCTTGAAGCACAGGCCTTGAAAAGAATCTTATATTAGGAAACAGGCACATACTCAAGTCCTCTCTACCCTAGTGGGAGAGTTTCTGTGCTGTACAACACAGAAGTCAAAGGCCAGGAAACAGGGCACTATTCTGGCTTTATGCCACCTCCTCTTTTTGCAGTTCTGGGTGATTCTGGGCCTACATCACAACAGCCACTCTCATCTGACCCGTGGACTGCAGCACTGCCTGTGGTTTTGTCACCGTGTGTATTGCTGTCATGACTTGCCCCCCCCCAACCCCCAGCTCCATTCTTGACCCAACTCTTATAATAGAAGTTGTGAAGGTGCACTTGGAAGGCCACCTTATGTCTGTCCTCCACAGTACCTGTGTCAAGAGAATCCTTCCTTGGCCTCCTTTGGATACTTTGACTGAAATGGAAGAAGGATCTCATCCCTTGTTCTAAACGCAGATCCTTGCTTTGTTCCAAGGCTGGAAATCTTGAAGGGCCCAACCCTGAGCTATTCTGCCTTTCCAAATCTGCCTTTTCTACCTATCACCACCTCCAGCAAGATGCCTCCTTTGCCCCAGCCCTGCCTTTGCCAAATACATTAACCCTGCCTTAAGATCTTCCTGTCCTTACTGCTGCAGTTCTCTCTTTCATACTCTTTCCTCTCACCAGAGCTTCTGAAAACCCAAATGCTAAGACCAGCTTACCACCTTCACTGCATGGAAGGGCAACAGCTGTATCATTCCTGTCATGTGGATTGTCAGTGCTTTCCATACACTAAATTTACCCAGCCTTTCTGAGCTCATTTAGGTTTGGCCAATTTTCCCTCCCTTACCCTCCCCTTCCTCCATCCCCTCCCCACAGCTGCCATTCTGCTTGCATTTGGATTACCCCTCCCATTAAGATGTACAAAGGACCCAATTTGAAGTCCATGAAATGCAGTGAAAAGCTTCCTTTTGCCTTTCATGGGCTTTGGATCATTCTGGAAAAGCACAGGTCAGAGGCAAGTAACAGTGGAGGGGGAAAGAGGACTGTCCTTTAAATAAAGGACAGGTGGTCAAGTCTGGAGGGAAACTGAGCTCTGTAGGTGTCTTTCACTGCACAGGGTTCTTTTCTTTTAACAAGTCATACTAATAGGATATGTCAAGCATTTAGCCCCTTAGCTTAGGAGATAAGGTAGGACTGCTTTCCTTCCACCCTTTGGCCGATGATTTTCTTGGAAGCATTTATCTGAGAAAGCTAATTGGCTTGAGAAATTCTTTAATGCATTCACCATATTGTGCAGATGCCCTGGAAGATCTAGAAATGCAAGATAATTCTAGCAGCTGACGGGGTGGGGAAGAGAGAGAAACTAAAGCTTATTCATGATAGGAAGTGAGGGAAAAACCATGCCTGTATCTTGTTCCGGTCCAAACAACTGCAATTACGGGTATGGGAAGAGAAGAGATGATCAGTTGAAGAAAAGGAGCCACATATCTAATAGCAAGAGAACTACTGCATCCTCTTTGAGATGCCATACTAATGCAGTAACTGGACACACAGGCATGATGACTAATTTCAGGGGAAACCTATATGCCATGACTGGATGATGAGACAGCTAGAGACAGACAGACTGACTGCAGTGAGAATACATGGTTGGCCAACTGCTAACATGAAATTCACTGACAATTCTACAGGATTGGTCTGAAGACAAAGAATGGGTTGAAGAGAAATCTAGAAAGCGGTCTGAGGATTTTTAAGGGAAAAGCTGAAAGTTCCCCAAATCAGGAAGTCAACCTATCCAGGGTGACTTTCAGCAACGGCTGGTATGTCACCATGTAACCTGTGACCTCAGGAATCTCCATGAAATCTTTTGGTGAAGGGTGGGAGGCGGGGAGGGAATCAATGTCACCCTTCATTTTGACTGGCACAGCAGGGCTCAGACAACTCTGGCCATTAGGCCAACTCAGTGCATTAGGTTAGACACAGCATATCCTGTCACAAGTGTGACCACTGAAGCGAATCTAGACAAAGGGGGGAAAGAAACCTGATCTGATTCCTGACATTACTGCCCCTCCATGCCTCCTCTGATCTCCCTTACATCCTGGGATTTAATGGCCCTATAAAAATGCCCTGTGTGAAAGACATATTAAAAAAAAATGATGAAATACAATCCTGATGCAAGACCTTTGGGTACTCAAACCTCTGTCTCCATCTCCCTTTTTCTCCCCCCTCATCTCCCCGAAGGCCAAGATCTTGGATTTATGGGCTGTAAGTTTTGGTATTCTGCACTGATGGAAAAACACTGGGAAATATTTCCAATGGGCCAAACCTGAGCCAAAGAATCAAATATCAAGTCACAAAAACTAGGCTCAAATCACTGGAGTGTGTGCAGCCCAGCCCACTGACTATCCCTGTAACTGTAGATCTTCTGATATTTACAGTGACAATATTTATTTTAATCCATAAAAGAAAGGAAAAGGAAAGATACTTTCAGCAAACCAGACTTAACTGAACTGCCCCCTTTCTTGAACAGGGGGATTGTATATCAAGAAAGGGTACAGAAATGTCGGAAGCCAAAGCTATCCACCTGCCCACTAGCTCCTTCAGGGTAAAAAGAGTTGCGTTCAGTCTTTCGGATGCTTTGTTACCCTTGTACAGGAAGGGGGAGGTCCCTACCACGTAATTCCATCTACTTCTGACAGCCAGTTGCTGGAGAGGGGCTATACTAACCTGGATTGAGAGATGGAAAGTAGTGGCATTTAAATTACACTACTTTCACCAATTCAAAAACAACATCAGTCTTCATTCCAACCCAGATTTACTCCAAACTCTTTCCATTGGACCAAAATTCCAGTTGTCATACCCTTCAGGTACCATCCACTCCCTGCCCCAGTTACAGTGTGAGTGGAAAAACCAGGGCTGGTACAGAAGTGGTGGCTGCTTCAGAGTGAAATCTGAAGCTGAAATGGAGTGAAATTGACTGAGTCACTCTCAAAATTGACACGATAACTCCAGGCTGAGTGGAAGCAGATCTCCACATATGTCCATAGTCTATGGTTGGGGCTGAGAGATGGTTGTACAGTTAGAAAAACAACCCACAAGCATACAATAAATGATGTTGTGTACCGAAGACTCATGAGGGCAGCTAGAAAACCAGCAGCTTTCTGCCAAGGAAGGTTGAGAAGTCGCAACTGCTTAAGCATGCAAATGGCTTTCAGTTTCAACATACCTTCTCTTGTGACCTCTCTATCTTGGAGAGACTTTTTATACCTCTGCAGGGTGAAACCTCTCTTTGGGCTGTACTAGTTGATGATCAGGGTGGAGAAAGGGAGGAGTGGGTTTCAATAACCAGAGATTTCCCTCTCCTTCCTTGATTTTGGGGAAACCTATTTGGGAGTATGTTGGGGTAGATGGGTAGGAGGGAGAGTTATTAATTTTTAAACAGACCTTTTCCTGATGAAGCCAAAACATTTCAATTAATTTTTAAACAGACCTTTTCCTGATGAAGCCAAAACATTTCAATATCTGCACTATACAGGTGCCAGAATTAGAAACCGAGACATCAAGGTGTACACTGGGTCGTAAAGTTAGCTGTTACTTGGCCAAGCAGTTTCCTAATCTGCGTTTAGGGTAACAGGAGCACATGAATCCTCAACTCTGCAAATATAGCCTCAATTAGCAGACAAAGCTCAAATGGTCCATTTAAACCACAGCCACACAGCTCTGAATGCAGCGTGCCTACATGGCTTTGTTATACCATGGGCTGTAATGCAGGTACCACAACATAGGTAAGACTGAGCTCAGTAAGAACAAGGACAAAAAGCCAAATTAAACATCTCCACTGATTTAAATGAAACTGCCCCAGCTAATGGGGAAGCTGAATCTGACTGGGAGCATCCAAGCCAATTAAACTCAATTAAATGCTTTGCAGTGTATTTGGGTCAGACTGTGAAGTGCCCCCTTCAGAGTCTCTCTGGCTAACAGCTTGTGTTTAATACCATTCTTTATCTCTGAAAGTCCCTGAGGGAATTTATTATTTCTAAACCTGAGGGACCAACAGTGCTAGTGGCAGCTGGGAACTGCAGGAGCAAGCACACTGTAAGCTGCACCCAGCCAGCTTTGCTGATGAATGTCCATCCTGACCTGAGCCATCTAGAGGTGCAGAGCCTCTCTCAAGCAGCATACAGCATTTACAGTGAGCTGCATTCAGTGAGGTTCCATGTCAACAGGGAAACCAAGGTGAAACACGTTTTCTTGCTCACCTACCCCGCTGCACTTCCAGCTCCATACCCGGCACTGCGGGAGCTGGGCAGCAAATCTCTAAGCATTCTAGCCTCCCTCACATGCAGGAAATCAAAGGTGTGTGAACAGTACACAGAGATTATTACAGAAGCTATACCACAGATACCATTTCTATAGAAATACTAGCATACAGTTACTTGTTTATCATCAGTTGTTACCAGTAGCTCAAAGCACTTTACAAAGGACATCAAAGGACATGCCTACAGTTCTCCCACTCCCCAACTCCAGATCCAACACTGACCTGATCATTCACTCCTTCTGGGATGTAGTAGTAGAGACTGGCTATTAGACAGAGAAGAGGGCTAGAACAGTCTTGAGGTCCAGGTGCCCTGTCCTGAGACAACTTGAAAATGGGGTGGTAGGTGGGGCACTTAAATCCACTCTGACCTGGTCCTGAACCCTCTGCTTTGACTACCTGCTGGTCTTGGGTGTACCCAGGAGGCATAAATGAGCAGGACTTATTTTGTCAGGGTTAGAAGGGAAGCTATAAAGACAGAAGAGAAAACTGGAGAAGGTGAAGTGACTTGTCCAGGAATAACCAACAGAGCAATGGCAGAGTTGAGAACAGACCCCAGGTCACAGTCTGGTGTTCTCCACTGGCAGTAGATGGCATCTGTAGACAACCATACTGCCTAGGGTATCTTTGTGATAAGTGCTGTACAAACACAGCAAAAAGACATTCCTTGCCCCAAGGAGATTACAATCTAAGGTTAAACCAAGAGATGACAAATGTAGATAACGGGAAAGCACTGGGTGACAGTGAAATAAATGGTCGGCACGAAAAGCAGTGATTCTAGCACACTACTATCTATGCCTAGCCATTGTTAATGTTTTGTAAGCATCGTGACAGAGAAGAGTATTAAATATGTGTACATAGAACTGGTTGAAAAATAGCGGAAATTTCTATAGAAAATTTTGATTTTTCAGAGGAAAGAAATTGATTTGGAAATGCTGAGCTGAGGTCTTTGGGGAGCAATGGTTTCAGTGCCCCATGCTCCCATTATCCTCCATAAGGCATGCTCTCTGGTCAGCCTGCATATCCTATGATTAACCATCATTTCCTTTCTTGGTTAATGAAGGTGAATGTTGGGAATCCTGCAGCCACAGTGTATCATAGACAATGAAATTCAGGTGGAGGGGCTGGACCACTAGGTACACTAAAGGGATATAATATAATCAGCATGTATTCTATTTTTCAACCAAAAAAAAATCAAGACTTTTTACAGAGGGCTGATAGTTTTTTTGCATAAGACATTCATTTAATCAATAATAGTTTTGACAGAAAGCTTTCCTTTCACCATATGCCTATGTAAATATGTACACATACATATGAATGTTCCCCTTTTATAAAGTATAAAGTTTCTTTTTTTCTATGACATCATCTTCCGCAGGAAACAATGCCTTGCAATGCAGATTTCCTTGATGCTTTGCAGGATCATGCAGATGTCACAAAGTTTGTCCTAGGGGACATATCATCTTTCAGCTGTTCTTAACTGATAGATGGAACTAGCAGAGCATCTTGGCCATGGAAAGGGTATATTTTTGTATGTAGCTCATTTACAGCAGAAGTTACCATGAATAGCAGTTACTTATTAGGATTATTCTTCTTTGTAAATTAATTAGGTATAGGCAAATCTACAAAATAATGGCAGATTTGTGTACTTGTCTGTTACCTGCATGTAGTTCATCACTATCCATGTTCTGGAGAGCATAAATCAAATCCACAAGTTTAGAAGAAATTACCTTCTAAATGGCACATAACTGCATCCACTAACAAATCTAGAAGAAATTATTACAGGCAAGGCTACAATTTTTCAAAGAACATTGCAATTTCCATTGAATTTCAGTGGAAGTTGTGTAACTAACTACTTGTGGCTCCTTAGAAAGCCGCAGTAGCCACGAGCATTCTTTTATCAGTCTGCTAGATCTTCCAGAAAAAATGAAGATGGAAAGAAGTCTGAATAAGTATTTGTAGCAGACATTCCTGTGTAGTACTTAGCCAGCTCTAATTTAGCCCAAAGTGATAAGGAATATCTTTTTTTTACGTCCATCGTGACCCTTCACTTGGCTGGTACCTCATCTAGCCAAGATGGGAGCAACAAAATACTTGTTTTCTGGGCTTTGTGGTTTTGGCCTGATAACTCCAACTGAATGCTTAATTCACAATGAATAATTTATTATTTGTGTCATTTCACCTATCTTCCTGATCCCAATCAGATCACAGAATTTTAAGAGGACTTTTTATTCAGTTTCTCAGAACAAGAAATAACAGTCCTGACAGAGGCCATGTCTCCATTAAGAAAATGTTCCCTAGAATATCTGAAAGGATCAATTTACACTGTAGAAATCTCTAAGATAAATATGCTACTTTAGTGTAAAATGGGGCTGAAACCAACTTAATTTAATTCAGTAAGTGCTTCTACATTAGAGATAACTCAACCAATGTAAATGGAATTTTTTAAGCGAGGAAAAATTCCAACTGGCTTTAGCAGCAGTTTTGGTTGAGGAACGACTGCAAGACATTGTCCCAGGAGAGTATCAGAGGAAGAAGCTAACAAAACCATGTGAGGCTTTAATTAACAAAATAGTGTAGAATGCAGGTTCAGTACCTCAGTCTTTTTTGAACACTATTATTCCCAAATCACTTGGACACAACTGGAAAGGTCCCCTCTTGATACAAAAATATTTTGCAATCAAACATATATTGAGTGCCTGTTCCTTTTCCTATTAATGACAGTCCTGGTCCAATCAGTAGAAGCAGGATTTGGCTCTGAATAGTTTTGCATTCCCTCTATAAATCAAAGAGAGCACTTTCCCTGCCTAAACACTCATTTTAGGGACCTTCACATGCCCCTCCCTTTCTTAGGCCTTTTCAGGAACACAATCCAGTTTTTTTTTCTCAATGGTCTCCTAAGCAATAGAGACTCCTTGACACCCTGACACTGTTATTACAAGGATTAAGGGAGATAATGGCCAGTTACTTGAGTACATAAGAGAGCAAGAGGGAGGCATTTGTCTAATGACAAATATTGGCAGAGTCTCTGTTGTCAAGGGGCACAGGAGTACACTTTACTGATCCACTCCATAGCCCCAGATAATGCCGTTGGCCTCTTCACACAGGTGTCAGACACATAATTAATTAACCCTGATGCAATGGGTGAGGGAAGCAGGGCTGAAGCCTGAATGATGTGGATTCGGCACAATGGCACGGATGGTCATCATGCTGATCTCCAGAAGGGTGAATCAGAAATGCAGCACCATGGTATTGTACTGCACAAAGCCTGGTGCAGAGTGAAGGGAGAATGGGAATGAAATCTTCCTCTCACACTGCCTATGCAGCGTGATATAGGAGAATTAACATGCAGCTAAGTGGGCCATTGATGCATTGCCACAGCCCACCTTACCAAGATCTCTTGCAAAGTGGTCTGCTGGCTCTAATCTGTTCCTCTTTGCACTCCAACTATGCAGTCACTGCCAGCTTTTCAAATTACATGTGTGAGGCTAAGGGAGTTCTGGTGCTCACAACATAGCAGGAAAGGAAAAGCACAGAAAAGTTGTTCACAGATTGTGTAAAAATGTTTTTTGGTGGTATATGCCAGAGTGTACAGGATTTTCTTCTGCACATTTGCTAGGAAATCGCTCTCTCTTTCAATCAATTTTTGGAGACAAGTTAAAGATTTAATATTTGTCAGATTTCAAGAGTTTCCTTCCTGGAAGACTCTTGCAGTCAGCAACCACTCACATAACAGAGTTCATGAGTGCAGGGTAGGTCAAAAATATGATGAACAATAACAGTCTAGGAAGATCAAGATCAGATTAAATATACTCATAAGAACAAGTGACCTCGTTAGTCAGAAGTACTGAAAGATGGATGTCCCTCAGCGCAGTGCCAAGAGTAATTCAGTCGATGACCAGTTACTTTGGCTGTTTTATCTCTTAATTGCCATGGCTTTAAGAGAATTCCATTAAAAGAACGCCTGAATGTAGGTGAATGCATTATGCTATCCTCCTATGGTGCCTCTTTCTGCTTTTGATATTAAAAGAAGAGGTTGAAGTGGACAAGAATCACAGAGACATCTTGCTTATAAGAGTGGAGCAGTTATATAAGGTAGAAGGAGCATGCCACCACTTCTCTGCTGGGCACACAGGATTGTTAAAGAGAAGTACGGTGTCTGTCAATCTGTCCCTTGTTGCAGCACCAGTGAATAATCTGTTTAAGATCAGGAGAATATCTATCTGAGAAGTGGTGCAAGTCACATACCTAATCACTGATCAGGACAAGTTTCTCAGGCATTCACAGCATCTATTCCAAAAACTGAAAAGGCACAATCCCTCACTGCATGCACTGCATATAACATCCTGAGTGAAATTTCCACTAGACTTTATTAAAAGAATTCAATAATTAGTATCTCGTGGTTTCTGCTGGTTTCTCTCAGCTCAGTAAGTCCCCAAAGCAACAAAACAGAAGGTCCCAAAAGCAGCAGAACAATAGATCCACTATTCTGTCCCAACATCTAGTTGGTAACCTGAAGCCAAATGGGACTTTACAACCAGAATTTCCATTATGAATAGGAATGAGCATAATATATGCACTGTGTGTGTACATATGCATTACAGATTATTCCTATGTGCAATGTCCATAAATGATGCATTTATAGTCTATGGATTTCATGAAGCACTTGCTGTATATATATGTGCTTTATGTCTCATGTGCAAGATGTATTCATGCAACAAACTTCAGACTCATTTATTACCTACACCTGGCTAAAAACAGTAGCATCAGTTTGATTGTCAAGGATGCTTAGCAGCTGCAGCTCCTACTGGAGTTGTGGTTGCTCAGAACTTCTGAAGACTAGGCCCCTTTTGCAGGTAACATTGAGGCTGCTCACTATATGTAGCACTGAAGCTTCATCTAGTGGCCATACATCTCAGGGGCACTGAATGTAGCACCTCTATTCCATGCTGCACATGATATGGCCATCTTGGATGTGCATTGTATACTAAAATTTTGTTCAGAAATATGCATCATGACTTGAGTTGGGTTGGAAAACTTGTCATGAAATGTTCTTTTATCATCAGAATTTGTCAACCATTGAAATGAAAACACTCTGTAGAGATGGTGCCATTCCAATGAAATTCCAACACAACACAAGCAGTCGGGTTACTTGCCTGCCACCCAGCCCAATGGGTTCCTTGGCAGGCCACCTGTGAGACGGCCTTCAAGCAGGGGATCCCAGGGCATCCAGGGTCTGCTGCTCTGGAGCCACCTCACCAGGGGGACAGTCTGTGAACCATTTTCCTCCACAGAGAAATGCAAAAAGGCTGGGCTCTTTATTCCAAATTGGAATTAAACCAAATAACCAAATTTTAAAACATCTAAACCCTCCACAAAACAGTGTCACAACAAAAATGGCCAGCTCGAGTCTCAAAGCTGCTTCTGGCTTCTTTGGAAATCACTTATAGTTAAGGTCCCTCAGGACTACAAATCCTATCTGGTATTGGGAAACGGCAACTGCAAGATACATATTAGGACTCTGCAAACTGCACTGGGGCTTTGGGTGCATCCAGTCAATGGGAATGATGCTGATTTCTCTTTGTCATAGACTCATAGAAAATTAGGGATGACCTCAGGATGTCATCTAGTTCAACCCCCTGCTCAAAGCAGTATCATCCTCAACTAGATCATTCCAGCCAAGGCTTTGCCAAGGTAGGCCTTAAAAACCTCCAAGGATGGAGAGTCCAGCACCCTATAGGTAACCTGTTACCTGCCTGTTACCACCATCCTAAACTCCCCTCGCTAAAACTTGAGACCATTGCTCCTTGTTCTGTCATCTGCCACCAGTGAGAACAGTCTAGCTCCATCCTCTTTGTAACCAACCTTCAGGTAGTTAAAGGCTGGTATCAAAACCCCTCTGTCTTCAAGTATTCCCCAAATTTCAAAAGCCCTTCAGGGGTGTACTTGGTAGCTGTCTTGGTCTGAGACAAGAAGACACAAAGGGACTTTGATCCTGAAAGCTTGCAGAAAAGGATAATTTTCTTGCAATTTCCAAGTTGGTCTAATAAAAGGTATTATTTTGGAACCAAGAGTTCTAGTTTTTTGAAAGGCATTTCAGGGAATTTTCCATTATCTTCTCTCTCCTGAAAAGGATCTGGAGGCTGGGGTGGGGGCTGTGGAGAGACCTCTCTCTCGTGCGGCCAGTTCAACCGCTTAATCGTGATGCCAGTCAGCTCCAGGTTTCTGTCCTCCAGGATGTCCAGCTGTGCCTATGCAACACTTAGTGCTGGAACACCCAGGAGGTGCCTGGCAGCTGGGACCATACTGTGGCAGGCTCCCACAGAGACCAAACACCGTGGGGACATGGGGTCAAGGAAACATAATTGCAGGGATGGTTGTTCCCTACTCCAAGCCACAAAATGCCTGGAAAGTGCCCATTTCTGGGATTCAATTCTTCTCCCTTCAATAGTGGGAAGAAGAAACATCTTCCAAATAGTCCAGGGGAAAGTCTCTGGATAGGCCTCATGGAAACATTGCACTACCTTGAGGCCAACACTCCTGTGCGTGTATGAAACTTCTGCAGCCTGCAAAGCATGATTTGATTTTCTCACCATTTCTCAGCAGGCACCAGGGCACTGTGTGTCTGCCAGACTCTTGGGAAAGGGAACCTTTTCCCCTACTTGTCAGAGGCTTTTTGTTTCATGAGGTTGTAATCAAATTTAGTAAGTAATTGTGTTGACACTTCTACACTACAGCTAATACAGTGATGCCCCAATATCACTTGGGCTAATATAAAGGCTGCAGCTATACAGATACTGAAGACAGAGAGGCAGTTATCTGTGCTAGTCTAAAGTTAGATAGTAGGCAGGGCAGGGCAGCACCGAATGGATGAATTCCTTCAGAGAAGAAAGTGTTTTCATAGGCTCCAGCCCACTTCCTTAGATGCTATGAAACTAAAGTCAGACAACAAAAGATACTGATATGACAAGCCTGTGCTGCTGAAGCCATAATACACATTGTCCCCGGGAGGTTCAAAGTTGTCTGAGTGGTGTACACAGCCCGTGTCTATCCAGAATGTAATCAGAGTTCACTCTAAACTGCTTTTGTGAGCAACAGAATACCACATTAGAGCTGAGTGAATAGCAAATTTGCTGAAAAAATGCTGTTTCAGGGGAACTGAAATGTATATGTGAATTCAGCTTGTCTTCACCTAATAGCTTTAACCAAAAGAAAAAAAGTTTAAAAGCTGAAACTTTTCTTTTCAACATGTTTTAAACTAATCATTTCAACTTTTCATGTCTAATTTGACCTGAATTTTAGCCAAAAGATTAAACAACAGGTTAAATAATCTGAAAATGAAATCCAACATTTCAAGTTGATCCAAAATTATTTTTGCTCCCATTTTCCAGTAAAACATCTGAACCAAAAAACCATCATTCCCGCATCTCGGTGTCAAATGGTAGTGGGGGAGAGGTATGAGCACTAAGGATGTGACAGATGCTGTTACAACTTCTTGGGCAGAATCTGTTTCACCTAGTAGATGATCAGACTGTGGCTTGCAATGAACCGTGAGTTATTCACCTAAAATGCAGGAGAGATCCTATTACCTCCTCTGGGCTCATCAGTATCCCCATCACAGGACTAGGATCACCCTCCAGGGATGCACAGACATCTCCCTGTTCCTAATTCTGCCCTTCCTCTTTAAAATTTGAAGTTAAACCTAAACTGTGCCAGCTGTTTATAGTCACAGTTATTCAGATACAACACTGATAAGCACCATAAAAATGCCTGTATGTAAACATTAATATTCTAGCCAGAGCTTGCTAGTAATATCATCATTTGCTATGACAGAGCTTTTTATACAGAAGGATCCCGAATTGTTCAGTAGATTATAGGCAAAAGATCACTTCCCCCACCACTGAAATTCAATAATTTCTGAGCTGAAACCTATTATTTGGTCTATACCAGTAACATATTGCTTAGCAGTTTGTGAAAGGCGAACAAAGAATATCAGCTTCACTGGAAATGGCAGTGTTTGTTTTTAGGGATGGAGACTAGAATTACCTGAGCTGGAATTCAGCCTGGATGATGGGGTTAACACCCTTGCCTTGTAAAAAGAATCCTGAGAACTTTTAATGACCTCAAGCATAAGGACCATGATCCCACTGCTAAATGAAAGGTAGCCATCTCCACAGCATGCTGGGAACAGCTGCCCTACAAACACACTGATGCAGAGGAAAGCTCACCTCCAAATAAATCTCCATCACTGTGTTTTGCACCTAATTTTCCATGGCAATCTCCCATGACAAGAAAACAATGAGTGGTAACACAGAACTGGGAGTTAAGAGGCCCTGGGTGCATCTACCTGTGATGCTGTCTTGCTGTAGTGATGAGCTATGGTGACATAGCTCATCGCGACGGTGACGTAACATCAGCGGGCACAAACTCTGATGCCGACGCTACTGTGCAGTAACAATGAGCTACTGCGTAATGGCTCACTGCTATTGCACAGTAGGGTCAGAAATGACCCGTGTGCTGCTGGGATTGTGCAGTAATGGTGGCTATTGGGCAGTCGGGCGCACATGTAGATGCGCCCCCAAGTGCTAATCCAGGCTTTGCCACTCACTCATTGCTTGACTTGGATCCAGTCAACTTACCTTCCTGCCTCACTTTTCCCAGCTGTAACATGGTGATACTAATGCTTACACACTGATTTACACACTGAGGATTCATTATTCCTTGTCTGCCTGCCTGGTATTCTGAGCATTTAATGTGCAAAGTAATATTGTTAAGAAAAAGTCATTCTTGGTCACTAAAGCAGAGTGGATAGATTTCTAGCTCCACACGAAAGGATGGATACACTACAGTTTGTACTGTGGCAGTACTTAGGAGTCCTGCTTGTGGACCAGGACTCCCTATAGCCAGGCACTGCACATATGCAGAGCAACAAGGCAGTGACATAACATACCTCTTACCAACCAAGAGGGCTCTAGAAATCTCTACTCAGTTCATAAACCACACACCCAAGCTAAAGTTGCCAGGCATCTGCAATTGCAACAGGATACCCAAAAAATTCAGTGCAGTGAGAGGATGTTTTTCCAGTGTGGCCAAAAAGAGGAAAACATCTCACAGATTATTCCATGAGAAAGTTCCAGGTCAGTTTTGCTGAGCCAAGAACTTCAGATAAGCAACAGAGTTTAGCATACTTCCCCAAACTGACCATGAACTCCTGAACTTTTCAGGATTTCCTTGACACTTCTTTCATGCTTTTTAAAAAAATGTTTATGATGGACTCATTTTGCTGTATTTGGGTCTGCGTCCTGAATTCCCCAGAAATTTGGTAGAGTGAGGATCCAGGATCTGGCTTCAGTTTCACCCTTATCACTGGTGTAATTTTTCTCAACGAAAACATCTAATAGAGCCATAAGGTGCAGCCCTATTGATGCCATAAAGCTATTCATCCCAATTAGCCCACTTTAAAATGCATGAGGCTGGGGGAAACACAGCTACTAAATAAACTTTTCATGCTGCACTTCAGGTATGAAGAGAAGTGATTTTGATTTCATCCTTGCCTCTGTGTAGAAAGAAAGCCCAGAAAGGAAGCTTAAGCACATTTTTACAGGACCTATCTTTGAAACTAGCCAAGAAATGCTACCCACAAAGAAAATGCAGCTTCTGTTTATATGTATATGTGTCCAACAATGTCTCAAACAGCGATAACCAGGGTCCCCCTTGGAAGTTCCTTCAGGACTGTGATAACTGGCCTCAGGGTGAGGGGCTGTCTTGTCCCATCCGTGACAGTGAGATTCCAGGATAACCTCAACTTTGCAATGGTCTTGAGAAACACAAAATCACTACACAAAGCCCAGGAGGAAGGACATGAATAATTAGTTCCCTTGATTACGGTGAAGAGAGGCTAACTAGTCCCTCAAAACCAGCTGGCTCTGTAAAGGAGGTAGCAGTCAGGTGCAGTGAAAGCACAAGTGGAATTAAGGACAGTCGGGGAGTTTGCGTGCTGCAGAACTAACAGGAGTAGGAAACAAGTCGTGGCTGCGCTGTAGAGTCACAGAAACGTAGTCAAGAATATTCTGATTAGATTCAGCTCTTTACCTCATCACATATAATTAATCTGATGAATTCAGTCTCACTTTCTAGTCATACCATGATTGAAAACAAGTCACCAGTTGCTTGCATTTATTTTGTTACTTCTTCATTTTAATTCTATCCATTATGTGTTGCTTTTAAGGATCAAACCAATTAGCTCTTCATATATACACTGTAGTCATCATCTGAGCTGCACTGGGGAGTTGTAATAATTTTTTTTCAGTCACGTGGGCAATGTCTACTCCTAGATTGGCTGAGTGTGCATGAATGCACAATTTGGTTTCTGTGAATTATTGTTAATGTGATCTCACCATGAGGAAAACCACAAAAGCAAAAGGGGCTGCAACCACAGGTGACAAAGGCCTTGAAACAAGCCAGCAAACCTCTATGGACATTGGGGGTTGGTTTGTTTTTTTAGTATTTTCTGGGTTCTAATACTTATAAATCTTGCATAATCCACAGATAACATAGATTCCCCACTTAGAGATGCACCCTAGGGAATCTCCAAGGCATGTTTTTGTAAGTGGGGAAAGCTGGGGTTTCCCATTTAGAGACGCACCTCAGGGAATGGAGGCATGTCTGTAAGTAGGGAAAGTTGGAGTTCAGTGCTTCAAGATGCACCCTGGGGAATCTCCAAGGCATATCTATATAACCAGAGAAAGCTGGGGACCTATGCTTAGAGACATGGTGCATCTCTGTAACCAAGGAATGTGTTGCCTGTTGTCCTGGAGGATCGAGCCCTGCTCAATGCAGGACAAAGGGCAACACATTTCACTTAATGAAATGGACCTGTTTTAGTAGGACGCATCCTGCCACAGCTGATATGCTCCATTGGGCAGCATCTGTTAATAGCCTAAGTTACAGCCCTCTCCTAAAAACCTTATTTTGTGCTGTAGTAGCTCAAGCATTTTTGTAGAAGTCAGCTGAACACAGGAGCTGTCATCCAAGAGCGAGCTACGAGCTCTAACCAGAGCTAGACAACAGGAGCAACACTCCTGTACTTTTACAGGGTTCCTGTCATTCCTCACCTAGGTTTTATGTTACTAAGTTTTATGTTCTAGGACTCACAGAAATTGATGGCCAGTTTCCCATGGACTTTAATGGTGCAGGAGCAGATCTTAGTTCCTTCCAGCTCCTGCTTATGGCCACTCAGAATAGTGTCCCCAACCGATGGGCTTTGCCTTTTGCTTGTTTCTTTTACAACACTTCAAATACCTGGTTATCCATGGAACTGAGTACTTGAACTCAGAACCTGCATGTATTATGCTGCCTCCACCTGTTACTTAGTGCTTAGACTAAATCCAAGTTAATACTAGCATGGAACTGACTTCACCTGTTCTGTATCACTTTGCAAATGTGACACCCAGTCAAGCTAGTGACCAAGGGCCAGATCCTACTCCACCTATTAGATGCCTAATTGGACTTACATGCCTGAATATGATTTTATTCTACCCTGCTCAAGTCCCTTAAAAATGTTAATGAAAAGGTAGTGGATCCTCCTACTGTGTTACAAAAAGTAGACATTTAAAGTTTTTCAGGGACTCAAACAGAATGGAGTAAGATCATATATAGACTCCTAAATCTACACAGATGTCTAATAGGTGGGTTGTGATCTGGCTCCTAGTGCCCTCCAGAGCACCGCTTATTTGAAGAATAAAGCAGCAGTTGGCCAAAACTAGCTTTTGAATGCAGGTCAGCAAGAGTGTGAGCTGCCCAGACAGGAGAGAGTTGGGGAAATAATTCCAGCCCACGGGAAAGAGTGGCAACAATGACACTGAAAAACTCCCCTGTCAGGAGTACTAATGACCAGTGGTGTGAGCCTCAGCTAGTGCTCAGTGATGGAAAGAGAGTCAGGGCCAAATCCTTGTCTCCTTTACATCAGAATAATTCTAGTGTGGCTGTTCTGAAACCAGTTGAATTACAGGACTGGAGCAAAGATCAGAACTGCACTCAAGACACCCCAACAGATTTTACAACTGATTTAGAGAAATAAAGGGGTGGCATTTTAATCCAGTCAGGGCCCAATCCTGGCAGTCCTAATTTAGGATAACATCCACTGAAATCAGTAAGTTTTCCTTGACTTTAGAACTGTACAGCTATGCCCCACATTCAGTTCTCTCTGATCTGGGAAACATCCCAATGTCTTCCACAAGACATTTTAAGGGCTGTTAGAAACATTGTGGGAACACAATAAAACTTGCATTTAAAATGGTTATGAATAAAATAACATGTTTCTTCTGTGTGGCAGGGTATTCAGCATGAGCTGTCTTCAGCAAAGCCCTGGTGTGGCAGATCAGGTCCCTCATAAGGTACCAGTGAGTCCCTTGTTCGCTATGGACAACAGCTCCCTAACTCTGCACTTGATGAACTGTATTGTACTTGCTGTAAGTATATCTGCTAAATACGGCTGTAGCCTCCACAAATCACCACTCCTTCCTGATGAGATGATGCCTCTGAGGTTCTGGGTCCAATCCACTAACCTAATAATTGAATCTAATAAGAACTCAGTGGGACTTATTCAACTGACTTCATTGGCAAGGGCCTTTAACAAGTGGAAACTGAGCATTTCTCATGTCACTCTACCCTGATCCCGGTGAGGTGGTTAGGGAAGGGGGAGAATTTGCTCCCATCTATCAAAGGAAAACAATGTTCTTGTTCTTATCTGCACTATTTTCTGCAAATAAGGTATCAAGTTACTAGTAGGGGTGACCTTACTCAAGTGATGTGCAGACCCTTCCACTGTACAGATGAAAAAACCCACTAAAATGCTAAATGAACTGAGTTTTTGGCTTGCAAAGCATCCTTCTGGGCGAGGGTTGGAACTCTGTTTGCAGCACGCTATACTATATACAAGAATATAGTATATGGAAGTCTTACCTGCCCAGGCTCTCTGCACACTATATTACAAAACCAGCAACTTGATTTTCAGAATATCACTTTTGAGAATTTGGGAGACCTTGAGAAGGTATCTTTGTATCTGAAGGTGTTGCAACAGGACGAGCATATTACGAACTTCTCTTCAGAAAAGGAAGAGCAGTGACCATGTCACCAGGATGAACTGCCCTTTCTTTCCCTTTTTCTCTTGTGGAAACATATAGTCTGATGAAAAAACACCAACAATAGTCCCAAATGTATTACCTGTAACAAAGGGCCTAGTCCTGAAGAGCTTACTCACATGAGGAGTCCCACAAAAGCCAATAAGTTTACTCATGTAAGCAAGGACAGTTTGGGAGAGTAGAGCTTACAGCATCAGGTCCCTCTCTTCAGCACCGTAGTGGGCTCATTTGGCACCCAGGGAGCGGGAGGGGTGCATGGTGTGAGGGGAATGGAGGTCTTACCTGCCCAGGCAGGAGGTCTTATCTGCACACCAAAGGCAGCTCCTACCGCTGCAGTAGTGGCACTGGCTCCCGCAGCAGTGGTGCTGTTTGCCCCCCTCCCAACTCCAGTTATGCTACCGGGTGCAGGGCTGTGCCTGTTGTGACAAAACGTTCAAGGGGGGGAGGAGCATTGGGTTTGCCCCACTCACCTCCCCTCACCCCTCAGTCACACTGCTGGGTGAGGGGCTGTGCCTACCTTGCACCTATGGCTGGGCAGCATGGGGATGTTCCTGCTGTGGCAAAGACTCCCAGACATGGGTAGGTTTTGGCACCCCCTCACAGTCAGTCCCCAGGGCTGGTGCCCTGCTCAACCTGTTTAAAGTATTGCCTTTCTTTGCCAACTGTACAAAACTTTGCACAGACCCTAAATTTCCCCCAGATTGCTTGAAATAGCTTGGGAAAAAGGGCTTCAGGATCAGATCCCAGGAATGTGACCTTAATTGCAAATTAGTCCATTTCCCTTCTATAGTTTCATAGTTGGTAGGGTTGGAAGGAACCTGAGCAGATCATCAAGTCCGACCCCCTGCCATGGGCAGGAAAGAGTACTGGGGTCAAACGACCCCGGCTAGGTGTCTATCTAGCCTTGTCTTAAAGACCCCCCAGGGTAGGAGCCAGCACCACTTCTCTTGGAAGTTGGTTCCAGATCCTAGCTGCCCTGACTGTGAAGTAGCGCCTCCTGA
>NW_017728928.1:17509986-17538401 GCF_001723895.1 Crocodylus porosus
CCAGCCTGTAGGTACGGTGCTGGTTCTTCCTCCCCAGGTGCAGCACCTTGCACTTGTCAGTGTTGAATCCCATCCTGTTCTCATCCACCCACCCCTGTAACCTGTGTAGGTCCAATTGGAGCCTATTCCTCCCTTCTAGTGTACCCACGTCCCCCCACATCTTAGTGTCATCAGCAAATCTGAACAGGGTGTTTTTTACCCCCTTGTCCAAGTCACTGATGAAGATGTTGAACACTGCGGGCCCGAGGAGTGAGCCCTGGGGAACCCCACTGCCCACATCCCTCCAGGTTGAAAATGACCCATCCGCCACCACTCTCTGGGTGCGGCCCTCCAGCCAGGTGTGACCCATATGACTGTGTAGGTGTCCCACAGTTTTTTAATGGGATCAGGGTAAGAGACAGTGTCAAAGTCCTTCTGAAAGTCCAGGAAGACTATGTCCACTGCCACCCCTGCACCTAAGGATTTGGGGACCTGGTCGTAGAAGGCCACCAGGTTGGTCTGACAGGACCTGCCTCTAATGAACCCGTGCTGGTTCCCCCTAAGCATAATCTCCCCTGCTGGCCCCTTGCAGACATGTGCCAGGATAATTCTCCCAAAAAGCTTGCCCAGGAACAAGGTAAGACTAACTGGCCTATAGTTTCCCGGGTCCTCCTTCCTCCCTTTTCTGAAGATGAGAACCACGTTGGCTGTCTTCCAGTCCTCTGGCGCCACACCAGAGCACCACGAGTGCTCATACAGCCGTGCCGGGGTCCCGCAATGGCCTCAGCTAATCCCCTCAGCACCCTGGGGTGGAGATCATCCGGACCGGCTGATTTAAATACATCCAGTCCCTCCAGAAGTTCCCTGACTAGATCCTCGCTGACTCTTGGCCTAGGTGCACCTCCCCTGGGGCCTGAGGGGGGGCCTGGTCCTGTCCCTGCTCAGTAAAATGGAGGCAATGAAGTTGTCAAATAGGCTATAATACCTGTAATTAATAAGGATTTGTAAAGATTTATGTCCATAACAATGACTTCTCCCCTTACCCACTTTCTTCCATTGTATAGACAGTTTGGGTTATTTGAACATTTGCTCAGGAAAAAAAAATGCAAAAGTTACAACGTTTCTATGAGTACATGAGAGACAGTGAATGCACTGCATTTTCAGTTGCAGGTTTTCTGATCACATGTCATCTGCTCTGAACACTTTGGAAAGAAACCAACTGTCACAACCATGCCTAAGATCTTTTATTATGCTTCAGAAGAAGTCCTAGTTCAATTGAAGTGAATATAAGATGCCCCATTGACTTTGTGGAACCAGGATTTTATGCAGGGAGAAAAGATTCACATCAGTTACTCAGAAGAGCTCCCTTGAACTTAGCAGGACAAGGGTGATTAATATAAGGAAGAGCTTACAAGATCAGACCCTAAAGTAATGCCAATATAATGAGCCAGATCCTTCCTGCTCCCAACTGCAGCTTTTGACATGGACTTCTATGAGACTGGGCTTGATTTTTGCTGACTTAATCTTTTACATACAGGGCTAGATCACCAAGAGTGCTCAGCACCTGAAGTCAGGGTCAAGGCATCCTAACAGCTCCACTCCCATTGAGACAACCAGATAGGAGACCAGGCTTTCAAAAGAGTTCAGCATCAAAAGCCTGGTTATAAGGATCAGCAGGGGAACTTCTGGGTGTAGAGAATTTTAAACGGGCCAACTGCATGTGTCCAAAATGGGAGCTGGGCTCCTTTGAATATCTGACCCCTCTTATACGCTTTGTGATATTCACAGTGATGATTTATCTCAGTTATCGCCATATGGTTTTTAACCTCCTCACATACAAAACATTAAAAATGAAAACCGTATTCCATCCAAAATACATTGGTTCCCATAAAGGTTGGGGTATGTGGGATCTGTTGGTTTTCAACCTTCCCCCCAGCTACATACACTAGATGGTGCTCTACATCATACACTGAGAAGATCCTGAGCTGATGTTATTCTCAAGGTAGCATCAGATTCCGCATGCATCAGAAACAAGGCTGTGGAGCAGATTATGAGGGGAGTGTGTCATCTTTATGCTTGCACAGAAGGCTTGCCATCTTTTAACCAGCCAACTTAGCCCTGGTCAGGCAATCTGTACAGATAATGCCCTGATGTTGCAAATTCTCGTTTAATTGGATGGGTAGGCTGGGTTCATTGTTGCTTTGTGTTTTAAGAGTGGCACAAAAGAGCTGGAATGTACAGGTGAATCTGGTCCTATATAAAGTAATATAAAACATGGAACTGTAGAGGGTCAGAGATAGTCCCCTTCTATAGCATACCGCCAACCCCAGTCAAAATCCTGCCCCTATCCTTTGCCAGCAGATCCATTGCCAGAGCATGTTCCATTGTTGTAGGAACGCAGGTAAGGATTACCATACAAGTGAGGGTGTTTTGCAAACAGAAACTGAGCTGAGGTTCATTATAGCTGGAAGTCCCAAGTACCACATTTCCTACTTGTCTTAGGTTCATACCAGCATGTACCACCCCCATGCCATTTCAACAGTAACTAAGCACCTCACAATGAACTTATCTGCATGACATTCGTATGTGCCAGGGCAGTGCTCTTATTCTTATTGTACAAGTGGCCCTGAGAAGTTAAAGCTCAAATCCTCAACCATTTAGATGCCTAACTTGCCTTCATCTCAAACCAATAGCTAAACATCTTTATGGATCTAGGTCTGACTTGCCAAGAGTGACACAGGAAGTCTGTGGCAAAATGGGGATTTGAATCTGATCTCCTGAGTTTAGGTTAGTACCTTAAACACACTTCCTCCTTCTGATTACGATTATCATCTCCTTATGATGCATTCAATGATGCCAGCCTTCAACACCCGCTTCCATTAAAATGTTGTGGATTACAATTTCAAGCTAGCGCCTTTGGGCTCTTTCCCAGGCTGCCCCTCCCACTTGAGAAGAGCTCCTTAAAAATGTCTGAAAATCCATCTCATTGTCTTCTTCAGGCATTCCTTTGCCATGACACCTACAAAATCCTTGACAGCAGATAGGCAGCTGGTGTGATGAGATCACTGTCCATTGGGTTAACTGAAGCTGTCTCATTGTTTCCTTCTTCCACCCTCACTCAAATCCACCTGTTTTCTCTTGTCTTACACCATCAGCTTTTTGGGACAGGGACCATTTTTTTATTTTGTGTTTATACAATATGAGCCAGGATCCCACTATGCTTGATAACTAGGACTCCTAGGTGTTACAGTAATACAAGTAATAAACCAATAACAATTCAGGATTTCTCTCCTCTTCCATTATCTTCAATATTCAGCTTAAGGTCACCAATAAAGAGGTTCCATAACAACTTCTGCATCCTATGAAAACAAAACTGTTATTAACTGAAGCACATTTGGGAATAGAAAGAGTTTATAGAATAGGGATTTTCTCAAAACATGTAAATGTCTTATTTCAGCAAAGCCTGTATACATAAACTCCAGCATTCCCAACAGAGGCTTTGAGATTAAAAAAATAAAGAGAGACAACAAAAAAAATCTTTCAGAAAAATAAAGGGAAAAATTTAAACCATCCTTGAACACACGGATTCAAGAAGCTTTAAAAGGTCTTAATGATCAAACCATTGACAACAAGCACATGTTAGGTATGTGCATAAATCAGGAAATTAAAAACAAAAAGAATCAAAATCAAGTCAATGCCCAAGTGTAATTATCTAACTGCAGAGCATGCAAACCCTATTAATGCAAACTCGATTAGTTGTAGTATCTTGGGCACACATCAACAACTAGAAACCAAAGACAGTGTCAGCTGAGCCATGGTAACAAGAGGGGAGGGGGGAGAAAATCACATCTGCCCTGAGGAAATGTTTAAGACTCCACTACCAAGCACAGCAATTTGACTGATGGTGGCTGTGGCTTCCAGTTCTAAAGGCATCTTCCCTTTAGGGGAAAGAGGACTTTTGCTGTCTCTATCAAGTGGTTTGCTCTGTCCATAGTACTTTTCTCATGATGGTTGGGCCATCTGGCATAATCTGAACTGTTCCCACTTTCCATTAATTGCACTAGGACTTTTTATAGCATTTCCCTTGCTGCCCAATTTATACTCCTCCCCAAATATACCCCTCCTCTGGTCACTCAGAGTTGCAAATGACTCCCACTCTGCTCCTCTAAACCGTGTTGTCCATGAGACCCTGGGGACCTTCAGGTTATCATACAACCTCACAATAGAGGCCAAACTCCACAGTCCCCCAGACTCAGATTTCATTTCAAACCCTTCATGTGAACTGGGGCTGGAGGCATAGTGACTGGGAAACTGCTTTAGGAGGCATTTTACAGCTGCTCCCAGCTGCTATAAACATGTTTCTCCCCTCTACATGAACACACACACACACACACACACACACACTTCCTTTCAGGAACTGAAACAGTGTCAGTGCACTTTTGGTCCCAAGCAATACTGGTAGCGCCCCCCCCCCCCTGCAAAAAAAGTATATTAATTAGAGGATAGAGAACTTCCCATAGCTTAAAGCATTTGGGAGGACTGATACTTAAAACTCTGTATTTAACAGAGTAACCTTGAGTAATCTTTTATCTCCTGCAGGATACTATGTAACATAAATGACATTAGTTTGGCTTTTTCTCTAGCAAAACTGGCAGCAGCATTACAAAGCCAGGGGGATTGAAACAGAAATGTTCCCGGTGCGACTGACAACATAATGACATTCCAATGGGTGACTGAATTGGTGCAAGGCTAACAAAAGGATCAGAGAGAAACAGTAAGGCTCACCATATCATCTACAAATTCATATTTTATTTCAGACATTTTTACTTGATTAGATTAGCACCATAGACTTGAAGTTGTCCCCAGGCTGCATACAGTCATATTATGGATGGGGTGGGGGGATGGTAGCTCAGCTCTAGTAAAATACAGGTTCACCTGCTATTGAACTCTGTTAGCTCAATAGACTTGTTCAGGACTAGAACAGAGATTTCTGCGTTTTAAAGTCAATGAAACCATTGTGGGCTGCCTCCCCCCTTGTTTCCTTTCTGAAGTGAATACTTGAACAGTTGAAATGGAGAGCTGCTGAAGGCACTGCATTTCCCTTGATATTCAACCCACATGTGAATGCTCATGTAGGTGTCATACCTAGCTAATTAAATCACCAAGATTGTTTTTAAGTACGCCTCACTGTGGGGGAGCTGCCTTTTAAGCAGGCGCAATGCAGTCTAACAGGAGAGGCGATTATTCCACTTGATTTATTGTACAGCATTTTAGATTGGTTTCATTTATTGTTTGGAACCACAGTAGGTGCTGGGGACTTTCACGTGTTAGCACAGTGCTTCATTCAAGTCTTCTGCATAAGAAGTCTGCAGTCCTACAAGTATTACAAATTAATTCATGGATTCAAAAAATAATGTTGCTATACTTCAAGTACCTACATCTCCTGACACTTCTTTTTTGTTAAAAGAGTTTCTTGAGAAGATGCAATCATTATTTTAGTTCTTCCTTTTCTCGCTTTTCGTAGTCTTCTGTTGTAAATGTTGCTTCTTTCTTTTCTGCCTGTAGGGTGCACTCTTGTGACAATATACAGTTCAACTTGAAAGCTTTCCCAAGGGACCAAAGGCATCAACTTCATAGAACATGTAAAAGCCATTGTGCCCCACCCCACCTTTAGCTGTGCTGCTTAGCTGGTGGTGTTAATAAATATTTATGAACATCAGCAGCTAAGGCTTTTCTATTTTCTAATTCACATGAATGCAAATATCCAAGTACTTTTTATTACTTCAGATAAAACATTCAGTGCCCATGTATCTTTCCTAAATCTAATGAGCATGAACTAAAATGTTTATATGCTGTAATGACACTGTTTAGTCTGTTTGCTTGCAAACAAAAAATACATTTGAAACTTAAGACAGCTGTTCCAAAGACAAACAATCCAGAGTTATTGGCACGCATATGGTGATATTACCAGTATTGAGTCCTAATCAAAGATTACTATAAAACACATACAATATAGATATATATTTTAAGTGATTATTTACAAAAGGCCGTTTAAATGGTTACCGATGAGCTGATTCGGCAGCTCTGACATCACTGGGCCTGCACATGCTAATAAGGATTTCTCACATAAGTAGAGAACTAGAAAGAATAATCCCATACAAAGAATTCACTGTACTTCAATCTCCACAACCTAATAAAAAAAAATAGTAAAGCTCAGTACATCAAATACCAGAACAAACAATCTAAAGCTATTAACGTGAGCATTCATGTACCAAATTGTACGACAAAGATTACATGAAGGGCCTGCAGGGGAACTACTCACATGAATAAAAATTGCAAGATCATGCCCAAACCCTTTGAAAATGGTATCTGCTACACCAAGAAATCTATTGCGCAGGAAAATGTATGGCTGTTATTCTGTCTGATTCTACAGTTTTGCTTAGAAAAAATTTCCAGAATTAGATCTCAGGCAACCAACTTGTCTTAAGTGAGTCAATGAGTGCACTGTCAAAATACTCATTTCCTGAACACCCACCATAAATTGTGGTAGACACTGACCCAAAACCACGTGTTTATTTTTCAAAGTCAAGAGTTGATTAAAGTTCTCGAGGTTTTCACATTTCTTTTTAATGCTTCCTTTTTGATACAGGGTCAGCGCATGGAAAATTGGATAAGCGCACACTAAAAATATAATTCCAGAGATGGCTTCGACCCACACAAAAAGAAATCTTTATTCTCAAGGGGGGGAAATAAACATTCTTTGGGTTCTATTAAGAAGAAAGGTACGTTTTCATTCAGGATGATGATATATAGCACACAGTATTGCTTGCTGCCTATTTAAAAATGCTTTATATGAACAATCAAGCTGGACTCTGATTTTCAGTCATATTATACTTCGGATTTCAAGTGCGTCGTCATCATCTTAACTAAGTATCATCCCCCGCTACAATATTAGGCAAAGTTAAATTTAAACTAGGTAGATGATTTACAGTGACTTAAGCCCCTCTTTTTTGCTTGTTTACCTGATGTAACAGCACAGCGTTTCTGCTTTTCACGAGAAAGCCAATTTATGTCAAAATGATCCAACAAGTCATTTTGCTATGAACTTGCCAGAGGACACAACTTTATTAACTTTAAATTACTAAGGCACATGAGAGAAACCTCTTAACAACAATACTAGTAATATTGCCCCATGGCTTTAAATTATGTTTGCACATAGGCAAAGGCTCCCACATACTCTTCTTTTTATTGAAAAATTAATTACTTCAACCAATCCCTCCCGCCCCAAAAAGTGACATCGGCTTCTTACTGTTTTAACCTGACATGGTTTACTGCCACTTGGGGGTACTCGCTAGAGTGCATGTTTGGTTACTGATTATAAGATTATTTGAAATTGTTTGTGAAAAACAAGTAGTTTTCTCTATACTTAATGAAGGGAATACACTTTTAATGACTGGAGTGTCTGTGGTTGGCGGGTGGGTTGATTTTGCAGTAGACGACAAATTTATTTCTACTCTAAGCTAACAGCTAAACTAAAATACAATCTTATCTAATTTTCATGATGAGTACTACAACATTTTAAACATGCAACAGCAACTTTAACTCAGTGAAACAGAAAGATGAGCCAGACATGCTGCAAAAACAAGACAGGAGCAGGCGCAGAGTTCTGCAAAGCTGGACTAAGTTTTCACCTCCTCCCTCCCAAACTGTTTAATTTTCTTGCAATGGGACATTTAAAACAAAAGATCTAAGGACATTTTCAGTCGCGTTGGTGACAAAAATGATCAGCTTGGTTTTCTCTGGAAACATAGGATTTAGGCCTCAGTCCTACAAACTTTCTCAGCTTGTCCCATAGGAGTATTTCCCTGGGTGAAGTTAAGCAGATATGCTTTTCCAGTATCAGAGCCTTTTGAAGCTTAAGATTTGATTTGATGTTTTAAAATCTCTGTCTACAATCATCAGAACAGCAAGAAGAACCCACCAGTTCCTTAAAACTGGGTCGACGCATGAATTTGAGACCAAGTAGCTGTCAAACTACACTACTTTCCAAACAAACCATTTCTAAGATTATTTCCTAAACATGTTTACAAGGCACGTCTCACTGAGAAGCAGGAGTGGGGGGTGTACAAATCCGTTCTTTTTTTCTTATTTCAGCCGTGACAACAGCACTAAGCATCCACACAAGAAGTAACCCAAACCGTCCCTGTTCTGCATGAACCACATGCTGGAAATTAAAACTTCAGAACCCATTTCAAGAGCTGCCTGCGTTTCCCCAGGAAGCCTCCCATGAAGCCGAGCTCGCTGTGGCCTCCTCCGGGTCTGATGGGGTTAAGCCGTGCGCTGTCCCCCTCCAGGGAGGCAGTTTCACATGAATGGGGCATGTCCCCCCTGCTCGGAGGGGAAGGCACTCCAGGATGGCCAAGGGCTTGGGGCAGCAAAAGTGTCTTTGTGGGACTCGGGGCCAGCTGAGGAGCAGGTGGGGGGACCAAAAATGGGAATTTTTGGATTACGATGATGGGTAAGAGGCACATCAGGCCCCCCTTCGGAGAGCGCGGGCTCGCATTTCGCAGCCTGGTGCGGGCGGGCCCCGGGGTGCCCTTACCTGTACCAGGCGAGGCCCCGCTCGTAGTGGCGGTCGAAGAAGTGGGGCTCGGCGCCCACGGCCCTGACGTCCGGGTGCACGCGCAGGAACTCCAGCAGCGCCCGCGTGCCGCCCTTCTTCACGCCGATGATGACGGCCTGCGGCAGCCGCTTGCAGCCGTCGCCCAGCAGCAGCGCCAGGGCCCCGCCGCCCCCCGACCCCGCGGCACGGCCGCCCCCCGCCTCGTGCCGCTGCTGCTGCCGCCGGCTGCGCTGCAGCAGCCGCTTCCTCCGCTCGTCCAGCGCGGCCGAGCCCCCCACGTACCCGCCGCCGCCGCCGCCCTCCTCCTCGTCCTCCGCCACGACGGGCGCGGGCAGGGCGCGGCAGCGCTCGGCCAGGCAGTAGAAGACGTAGAGAGACATGAGCAGGGAGCAGAGCATCACCAGGAACTTCTTGAAGATGCTGCGGGGCAAGGGCTCGGCGGCGGCGGCAGGCGCCCCGCTGCCCGCCATGCTCCCCGGCGGCATCCCCCGGCCATGCTACGCCGCCACCCCCGGCCGCATGCTGCGTGCTGCGGGCACCCCCCTCGCTCCTCTCCTCTCCCCGCCCCGGGTGCGCGGGCAGGGCGCTCACGGGGGCATCCGAGCGAGCGGGCTGCGCCGCGCCCCGGGCCGGCGGCGGCTGTCAGCGCCCCGCGCCCACGTGCAGCGCACGGCCAACTTCTCCGCAGCCGGCGTCGGGGGGGGCGGGGCCGCCCGTGCCGCCGGCCAATGGCGGGAGGGGGCGGGGCCGCCCTGCCCAATCCGGGGGCCCCCCCCCTGCGGCGCGGAGCTGCCCAGTTCGCTCCCCCTGAGAGGCGCTGAGGAGCGCGGGGCGCCCCGGGCAGCCGTTGGGAGGCGGCCCGCCGGCAGCCAGAAGCGGCTCTGTGATGCACTGCGCGCAGCCCAGTCGTCTAGGCCAGTGTTTCTCACGCAGTGGGAGCTTCTCAGCCAGCAGGTCGGGTGGGTGGGACTTCAACGCCCTGAAAAAAACAAATCACCGCGGTTTGCACTTCCCATAGATGGCTCGAGAGGTCTCCGGAGCAGGGCAAGAAGCGGCGGGCTGCTTTTATCAGGGGGTTTCGACACACCGGTTGGTGGGACGGAAGTGCAAAAGGCTGGGAGCGCTGTTCCCGCCCAGCGGCGCGGCGCGGACACACCGGCCGGCGCTTCCCCAACTTTTCCTCAGCGGGCCGGCTCCGCATCCTCAGCGCGGGCCCTCGCTCCCGACCACCGGCCGCTGACGGTGCCGCCCCGTTTGGGGTCGCGACGCGCAGTTTGGGAACGGCTGCCGTTGGATTTCCATCAGGGATGTCCAATCTGTACCTCGCTATGCTACAGTATACATAACCTCTAGATGACTTGGTGGAGTTCATAGGACTTCTAGGAATCTGCACGAAGGCAAATCAGGAGGGGGTGAGGGTACACCTAGGCAGCAGCTGTCTGCTCTTTGCTACATCCACCACTATGGTTTTGGAGCATAAATGTCTGATTTCAGTCCTGATCCTGGCAATATGCACAGGAAAAGCTCTGGAGGTAGAAGCAGTTGCACTGAAGTCAGCTGGAGAAAGTTATTTGCATGTAAATTGGGCGCAAGCCTGAGTCTTTACAGGATTAGGGACATCGATTAGACTAAGCCACACAGAAAGTACATGAGTCCTGAAATCAGATCCAGCCCCTTCATTTCAATGAACCATGCCTTTCACAAGATCTAGTTGTGGGATTCGGCCCTTGGTTTGTGTTCAGTATACACACATGCAACAGAATATTGCTCCCAAAACTTACAATTCTCCTCTGGGAGTCAATGAAACAGCTATCAGCTTCATGCCTTGACCACCTGATACTAAGGACTTCATTATTTCATTGCCTGTGGGAATGTCCTTTCAATTTAAAATGCTTGTCGTAGATTATACAATTTTTTAACAAACTTGCACATGAAACACTTGCCTTAGATCTTTTTTCCCTGTTTATTTGGTGTGGATTTGGTATGAACCTCACTAAGAAATTAAACTTCAACTGCTTGGAAGTAAAGCTTGCATATTTGCAAATTATTCAATGATGAGGAAAAAAAACAACCCAAATTTGTAATGAATAATAATCAGCCATCTGCAGAGCTGGTTGAATAATAAATGTATATATTTGCAAATAGAAAATAGGGTAAAATTAATAACAAGTGATATTTGGAATTAACTGTTTCATCAGGTCTATTTAGAAATGAATAACGCCGTTTTTTCTTTTAGTAAAAAAAAATGCTGTCCCTAATGTATGTATTTCAAGATCTACACCTACCTCAGATACATTGCAGTAAGGGAATTTTAAGATCAATGACCTTGACTTTATTGTTTTGATTTACAAAGGTGTTAGTCTGCTTAATCCAAGCTTAACAGGCCATTGGGCTAGCATGGTTGAGGCACATTGGGCATGTCTACACATATGTTTTAATGTGCAGCACCCTATTTTACCGTGCATTAAAACATCATGTAAAAAACCCTGCAATTACACTAATGTGCAGTAAAATAGGCCACTGCGCATAAGCATTACTTTAAAAATGTGCATCTTTGGTACTGTGCATTAGGGCAGCTGAATGCACATTTATTTAGTACCTTTCTTTGGAGGTACTAAACGTAATTCACATTAGGAGAAGCGCATTAATGCACATGAAAACACACTCACTGGGTGCGTATACATGCACTAAGTCAACTTAAAATAAGGTGACTTAAATAAGTTGACTTAAGCCACATCAGAGCGTGCACACTTATAGCTCCTTTACGTGGTGGCAACCATCTTGTGAGCTCAGTCGACTTAACTAATGCAACTCAGTACACTTCAGAGGTGTATTATCTTGCACCATATTTAGTCAACTCTGCTCCGTGTGTGTATACTCTCTGACAGTTAAGCACACTTAAAAAAGCTAAGTCAGCTTAACTGTCAGAAAGTTAGTGTATGTGTATGCACCCACTGAGGAACAGCCCGGCTAAGATTACATATCTCTGTCTCCTCATCCAGAATGACCAGGTACCTGTTAGCAGCTGGAGATAGCTTTTTACGTGACTCCAGAAAAGAGTTTTAACTTATGCTTTTGGAACTGAAGCAATGTACTTTAAGTACTCTACCTACCCCTTACTGAAGTATCTAAGTGCCTAAGAGTATAGTAAAATTTGCAAATGGATCTAAACAGATTAAGCACCAAACTACTAACTAGATACTTACCTGCTTCTGTAGGTGACTAATAGATAACTTTGTAAATACAGCTCTTGATTCAAAGCCAGTTCAAGTCAGTGAAATGACTGACCTAATTTTAATGGAATTTGGAACAGGCCTATATAAGAAATGTGATCAGTTTAATGTGGCTTTGTTTCTTTATGCAGCTTGTTATTTCTGTGTGCCAGACATATAGAATGACCATGCATTTTACACATGAGTAATTTTCATTTCAGAATTAGGAAAACAAAACCAAAAAGAGAAAAAGTAAAGTCTCCATAAGAACATGGTGTCTTTCTTCAAGTTCCTGGACGTATGTGCTTAGGTGATCATATCAGCTAAAGAAATGGAAGTTGCTAATCGGCAAGGCAGGGTGAAGCTTGAAGGTAAAGTGAAGCTTGAAAATCTCTCTCAAATACCAGGAGGCAAAAATGTAACTGAAATGCATTATTAAGCAAAACAGCCATGTGGTTTTTAAGCCTATCTAATGATTTTGCACAGCCTGACTCATTATTTGTAGTACTTTGGGTGAACAATACTGGTGCTTCCCTTCTAACTATCTGCAACAATTCTGTGATCAAGATTACATTTTAGTAATTTAGGGGTGCAGTACACAGAAAACAAACAGCATCACAGTTTCATAACCACAACTAGGCTGATGAAAAAATACATTTTCACTTTAGGGATGATAATAGCATTTTCATAGCACCTTACAAGTTTGGGCCCAAAGGAGGAACAGAATGCATAAGCATAAATCCTGTGTGTATGTGTGTGTGTGTGCATGCGCACGCGCACGTATGTGTGTGTCTGCATGTGTGTAGCAAGAGAGACAGAGAGATTGTCAGAGTTTGGCCCTACTTGGATTTTTCAGTGTCAGGTGTAATTCTTGTCGTTATCTGTATTCCACATTTATGCATTATGGTACAGACGCTGCATTTGCTAAATACTGCATTTTTGAAATTGGAAAAAGCAGATGTACACAGTTTATTTATATTTAAATAGTGTTATGATAAAGTATGCTCCTCAGCTATTTTATTTTTAATACAAAACAACCCTTTTAAGGGTAATATTTATCATTTTTCAGGAATGTAGGGCTTTGTAGCAACAGGTACTTTACATTTTGGTTGCAATGCACAGTATTGGTACCTATTTATTCATCAAGGCAGACTTATTTAGAGAATTATTCTGTTCTTTTGTCTTCAATTTTAATTTTGTGTTTATCATTTCATCTATTTATTATGTCTTTCCCAAGTTTTTCTACTGTAGCCCATCACCATAGGATCTGAGTGTCTCCCACATCACATAGGTTGACACTTTCAAAGAGTCCAGTGGAAGTATCAGGAAACTGCAAGCTAGATCTGGTGCACCATATGATTTTATCTGGCCCACAAAGCTGGGGAGCAAGCAGCAATTCAGAAGCGGGGGAAGCAACAGTGGTGGCTGGTAGGGCTGCGCGAAGCGGGCCCTATTTGATTTGGATTTGGAAGTGGCCTGAATCAGGAAGAGGGATTTGATTTGTTGATTCGGATCACTGTCCCTGATTCAATTCGGCTGAATATGAAGATTCGATGCTGATTCAGAGAATCAGTGATTTGGACACAGACACAGTTTTAAAAGTTTTTTCTGCATACCTTGAGGTAGCAGGTGTGGCTCATGATTGCTATGATGCTGGGGCGCATGGTGCATTCTACAGGAGTGCAGGGGGGCCCTCCATGTGCTCGGCAGAGAATTGATTCGGAGATATTAGAGTTCTCTGATTTGATTTGGAGATTTTGCCATTGAATTGGGCCAAATCTCCACCAGATCGAATCAGGGACTGAAGCTTCACACAACCCTGGTGGTTGGTTGCGTGTGGCAGCCTATCTGCAGACTGAGCTGTGTTTGTTCAGCCCACTGTTCCCAAGTACTCAATGTTGCCAACCCCTGGGCTAGCAGATTTCATGGACTTCCTGGTGATTCTCTCTGGGTTACAGAAAGCTCTTTTAAGGAAACGTTTCTTTAAGGGAAGCAAAAAAGAAGTTGTTGACTCTACAAATGCCATTCAGTTATTGTGGCAAAGCATTAACACATTCTGTGACATTTCCTGAAGACTGTCAGGTTCTGGATTTGTCTAATTTGCCCTGGGAGTTCATTCAATAGTCAGATTCCTCTTGAATGATGGCTGTTGTTATACTGAATTTCTCCCTTCTAATTTGTTTCTCCCCTTTCATTCTTCTTTGGTTAAATTGCTCAGTAATTTTAAAACATACCATAAATTTAAATGAAATAATATAAAATGCTGCAAATCCTTGAGAGACGGTTCCTGACCCAGTCTCTTTATTTTCTCAGAGAGATTTCTTGTTTTCATTGGAATCCCATGGGATGATTTTTTTCCCCTTACACCACAATGTTTTTTAGAGGACAAAAGAGAAAATAGAGGAAGTTTATTGTAAATTTTATCTTGGCTCTTCAGATGGATAAGGTCTGATCTAAAGCCTGTTGGATCCATTGAGATTTAAGCACATGCCAGAAGAGTTTAACTGAATTGGGGCTTCAGTGTTTTTCATCAGTAGATTTCCCTAGCACTTTACAAAGGTATCTGAGTATCAATATCGCCATTTTTATGGATGAGAAGTAAGGTACAGAGAAATTAACCCACTTTTCTGGCAAATCAGAGGCAGAGCTGAGAACAGAACCTAAGATTCCTGAATCCCACGTGCTTGGCCTTGTCCCTGGATCACACCAGCTCCACTCAGCAGCAGGCACTAGCATTAAGATTGCTCAAAGATTATCACTGTACAGACCTGTTTGCACTCACGCATTACTTTCCTAAGTTTCTCCCTCTCTTAATCATTCCCCACCTAAAGGAGCTTTCTGCTGTGAACTTTCTTTTTGCTTTTCCTAAAGACCCAGGCAAATATGGACGGTGTGATTTTTGGGATCAAACATCAGATCCCATCACACCATATTGTTCCTGCACTGGCAAGTAGCAAACTCCCGTGGCTGGGAGGTGTCAGCTGGTCTGGGCTCCCAGCTGCAAGGCTGCATGGTGCTCTAGGTGGGAGCTTGGGTCAGCTGACGGGGCTCTAGCCCAGTAGAAACCTTGACTCCAGCTATTCCCCAAAGCCTCAAAGCCCTGATCAAGGGCTTAGATGCACCCCTGTGGCTTAGAGCAGCAGTGGATCATGGCTCCCAGCCTTGGGAGCATATGGGAGTCAAGGGTTTCCATGTGCTCAGGAGGCTTGGAGCACCAATCAGCCTGACCACATGTTGAATTAACAGCACAATAGGAACTGGTCATAAAGTTACTACACCTATTTTGTGTAATAACTGTGTGGCTTAGTCTTAGTTTTATCACACCATTAATTTCATTAACATCTGGTTGGGTAATTACTTAAAATGTGGGCCAAAGAAAGAGTATAATCCTTCTCCTATTGAAGTCCATGGCAAATCTCACGATTTTACTGGAAGAAGGATCTGTTCTATTACCTGAAAATATGACTTAGGTTTCCAAAAGTGGTGGTTTCAGTTCTCTTAGATTTGGGGGCGCAAAACTAAGGAATACCTTAAAAGGGCCTGATTTTCAGGAAAACACCTGCCCTCTGAAAATTGGGTCTATGGAGGCTCAGTTTAGGTACCTCATAACATTAATCGCTTTGGAAAATACAGGCCTGTGTCCTTGCTGCCAGTATTCAGTTAGGGAAGCTGTTTCCTTACTATATAGGAATGGATGACTGTGAGTTACACTGCATTAAGCCTTAAGTGTCTCATTGATGAGTAGCCAGCCCCCACTGGAACTTCTGTGATTTTTTTTTTTACTGGTGACCCCAAATGTAGACAGGACTGGGGGTTAATTTGGGAATTTGGGGGAAAGAGGACTTGGAAGACTGAGGCTAGTATATCCTGCCAAGTGATTATAAGGTCTGCAGCCAAAGGGAACTACTCTCAGTCAGAAAGCTGCTCCAGAAGAAAACATCCCATTGTACCATGGGAGGTGGAGTAATGGACAGAAAAGAGAGAGACAGATTGATAACCAAGGGGCAATCTGACCCTGTATGGTTTTGTACAACAAAAGCCCCTTCATTTAGAATGAATAGGAACAATAGCTAATGGGGACAGGCCAGCAGCAGCCTGTGGATTTGAGAACCCAGAGGAGAAGAGTCAATAGAGGGTCCTGTTTTACCCAAATCCTCTATTGATCTCAGTAATCTCATGGGCTTCCTCCCTCCCCCCTTTTGAAATCACACTGAAAGTTCAAGAACTTTTTATTTCCAAATTGTATGGACATGTGTATTGTCCTCTAGGAATTCCACTGAGGCCACCTAACTCATAGCATGTGTGACCCTGCCCCGGACAGATTTAAACCTGCTCCTTGGAAGGCAAATGGATCGTAGCTCTATGGGGCTCCCTCTTTCAGATTGCTTTTATTCTAGTGGATAAAGGTGCTGGGTCTCACTCTCCATCAGATGACTCATTGGCCCTCTGCACAGGTAAAAAGGCCTGGGAACCATTGGCAAGCTCTACTTCAGGGTTACCTTTGGCAGATCACTAATAGGAATAGCTGCCTTCACCCAGCAGTATGCATTTCCTCCAGCCCTAAAACACCTTCTGGTATGGAAGGTGGGGTCTTATTTATGTCCTTCACCTTTCTGGTACCTGACTGTATCACTCCCAGGTTATACTCAGATATTGGGATCCTTTCTACTGAGAAAGGATCCTGCACTCCCTCTCCACTGAGCACTTACAGGGACCAACTGAACCCGCCTCCCCCTTTAACATTTGAAGGAATCCTATGAATAAAGATGAACTCTCAGTTTACCAGTGATTTTCTGAGAGCAGTTTCACAGAGTTGAATGAAGACACTCATTGGAAATAGGTCAGGATTATTCATTGCTACTAATTCTTTCCATTATTTTTCCTATTAAATGCTCTTATATACTAGAAGAAACTCAGGTATAGTAGGGTGTCATCCCCGCCCCACCCTCCCCAGTCTGGTGAAGGCCAAAGTAGTGCAGTTATACTGAACTCAGTGGTCCTGTTCTCACATATACCATGCCAGGATCTGGTCATAGTCTAAGTTCATCTGCCTATTCCTTTCTTTCTCTGTGTTTTATTATTTCATGTAGTAAGAATGCATGTTTTGGGGAGCTGAAACTTCCTTTTCCCATTATGTGTCTATCCAGAACCTACCAAATCAAGTCCCTGCTTCTGATTAGGCTCTGCCACATCAAAAATAGTAGTAATAATTTTAATGTTGTTTGATCCATTCTCTCATCTTCACAGCACTGTAGCTTTAATCTTTCTTTGGCACCATGCAGTGACAAATAAAAGTCCCATAGCTAAACCAGGAGGCTGATGTGAAGTCGCAGGGCCCTAAGTTCCGATTTATTTTTCTGGATAGCCATAGAGGAAAGGTGGATAAAGAGAAGAAAATGAATAGAGGAGGGAGAACAGAGCTGCTTCGTGCTACCCTTTCCTGGGCCTTCACCACCACTCGGTGAGGCTGAAACTCTTTAGCTGGGATGAGTGATGCTTCAGGGTCACTCTCCAGTCCAAAAACTGGAAAAAGCGGTTTTGAGGCCCTAGTCTGAGGGCTGTTATACATCCACATGCAAATAAATTCAGACTATGACACTAGGGGTGGTGCCTGTACCCTAGGAAACAGAGGCAAATTTTATGGGTAGAGTACAAGCAAGAAGAAATTTTACCCTTCTTGCTTTATCTACTGCAGGAGGCAGCATTCCCTTGCTCCTATTGTTTTGTATCCAGCAGTAAAAAAACAGCTCTGCCCACCTTTCATCTGATATCCTCTCCCAGGTAGGGAATGAAACAAGGCCAACCTGGCTAGAGAGCTGGCACAAGAAGAGAGGACATTTGGGAGGCATCATTGCAAGAACGTGAATTAATAAGAACCAGTAAGAGGAGAAGACTGAATAGGATTTAAAGATATTTCAGCTCCTGTATAGGAAAAAATCCATGCTGGGACTTTCAGCTACCTATTTATTGTAAGCAGAATACTGATTTCTTTAGCACTGAAGAACTGGATCCTGCCCTCCCTGAGACCACCCTGAATTCATGATGCTACCACAAGCATAAAGGAGAGAGAACTTGGCCAAGAATTCTGCATTATGTTATACAGCATATAACCTATGGGGGCAAGTGGGTCAAAAGTTCAAATGAGCCTGTAAATGAAGCAGATTCACACAGCAGCCATGTTAGTCTTTCTCTCTGATATGTGGGCTGTTGATTTATTTGGCGAGTTTCCACAGGCTTTTAATAGCTCAGATGTTCTGTGAAATCCGTTATCTCAGTGTTTCCCGAAGTCCCAAAGTATACAGGCCTAGCCAGAGGCAGAGGACACAGCCAGGACTCTCAGCTTCTCACCAGAGTCCCAGCTTTCATTTTCATTTTTGAAAAGTTAGTCTCTGTCTGTTATAGTCGTCAGAAAAGCTTTGATAACATGTAACCCAGACTGCAGGTTCTGACTGCTTGAGTTTGCAGACAGCCTGAAACAGTAACTTGGAACAGCCAAATAGCAATATTGTTAATAACTTTTCTGGGACTTCTGGAAATGGGGATTTTGACACAATGTTGTCTTGTGGACACTGCACAAATATTTCAGGATGTGCAGAGGCAGGAGGAAGCAAACTAGAGACAGACATGGAAACATACAGAACTGAGGTGTGTTACTGAGGTGTGTTATGAGTAAGAATCAGTTTTGTTGGTGATGTAATATTTAATAAGAGCATTTCACTGAAATCTGAGCCTTCCTGCCCCTTTGAGAATACATCAGAGATCTGAAGTTTTGGGATACTGTGTCTACTAAGAACATGGGGGGGGGTGTATTACTCAACACAACCTCTCAAACTGGAGACATGACACACACAGATGAAGAGCTTTCATCTTCTTCAAGTTAGTACCTCTAAAATTAGGTCATTTATTTAGAGGCCAATTTAAATATACTTATATAAATATATATATAATTCTGTGATTCAGAATAATATTTTAGCTTGTCCTGAACCCTAAGCACATAACTAGATATATTATTTTCAATGGGACTAAGCAAGTTCTTATAATTAAGCACATGCTTAAGTATCTTGCTGAGTCAGGGCCCACATTTGGCCCCCAAGTTTTCTTATTCTGGCCATTCCATTTTTTATCTTTGGATCCAATCACTTCTAAACAGAGTGCACCTAGAATTTATGATGCTAATAAACTAATGCATCCAACAAGAAAATTACTGCCTCTGACACACACACACTTGTGTGATTTATAGGCCAATATCCTGTACGTTACCAATGTCATTCAAAGACCAAATACTAAATCCTATATATAGGAGTATGTTCTTCTTTGGGGCAGGGACCTTGCCTTTAGAAATCCTTGCTGAGCGTCTACCACACTACTCATATTCAGTCATTGGGATTCCAGTGCACTTTAGGCACAAACCACAATGGCTACTTAATCATTTGGTCATGTACATAGACCACTGGAACAGTCATAAACATTTTTGTCTGTGCCATCCATAAACAATAGGCACAAGTGCTAGCCTTGCCCCTTCTACTGTCTCAAGGGTATAAATCAGCAGAAAGAAGATGATCTAGAGTGAATAAGGGACTATGGCTCCACTCCTACCATCCTACATCTGTATCATAGTAGATATGCCCTCAGCTTATACCAGGCAGCCCTGTACTGTGGGCTGTGCCTCAGTGGCACAACTAAGCCATTAATGTTTCCATTACAAAGCTATTAATATGATGAGGAAGTGCTGTCTATTAGTTAGAACCTGGCACCTGGAAGTCACCGCTCTTGGGATATAATTCTGATTCTGCATATGATTTGTATGAGCTTAGGTAAGGCCCTGAACCACTCTGAGCCTCAGCTCATGCACTCAGTGGGGATAAGAAAGCTCCTTTACTTGCCACAGGCTTGTGCAAACTCATTAATGTTTGTAGCAGAGGTGTAGGTTGTAGCTGTGTTGGACATAGGCAGAGAAGGTTTTCTGGATATATCTGATATCTTTTATTAGACCAACTTAAATAGCTGGAAAAAAAAATTAGCAAGCTTTTGGGTAGAGCACACACCAACTGCAGAGGCTTCCTTAGCCAGACAATGGGTTTGAAATCTGAAAGCTTGCTAAAATATTTTTTCTCTGAACTATTTAAACTGGCCTAATAAAAGATATCAGATTCACCCAAAGAACCTGGTCTGTTAATGTTTGTAAAACACCTTGGATGGAAGGCACCTTACACATAGTTTAAAATATGGGGTGTTATCATTAATGCAAACTAAATATTATGCATCTAACTAACTGTAACACAGAAGCGGATGATATATACACCCAGATATTTCATGGAAAAAACAGTTTCCAAGTAAATTGATGTCTTCTGGGTCTTTGCAAAGGCCCATAAAGCTACAGAACAATCTATGTGTACATGTGCTATGCTCCATCCCCTGAATGGTGGGCTCCTTAAGTTTGTCTGGCAAACCAAAATGAACAACACATCGGTAGCATTATCAGGAGTCCTCAGCTATTGCAGGCAAATATTTACAAGAGCTCTGAAAAGGACACCAATAAAAGGCTCACTAGTATAGCTTTGTGAGATCACTTGAGACAGCTATATTAGCTGGAACATGGAGTAGTTACACTCCTGCTGCCCTCCTCCTGGTTTTTGAAACAGATACTTGTCTATTTTATTACCTTTATTTGTGTGATGTTTTATATGTGCTCTGTAGTCCCATTTTGCTTGGTTTAATGTGATTGTGACTTACTATAATTTGTAATGACAATAAATACCATCTAGGGTTTTTGTTTTTTAATAACATTCTCAATTCTAAAAAGTCCAAACCAAACAATGAAAACAACCCAGGGAAAATTAAACTCTAAATCTCCATTTACAGTTCTCTATTAAAAACACAATTAGAGCAGGGTGAACATTTTGCAATAAAGATTGTTATTTTTTTCCTGTTTAAAAATACAGTTTTGGCAGTCCTGAAATATTTTCTGGAAATGCATCAGTTCTAATAAAATATTAATCAGGAAGTTTTCTTAGATCCAAGGTGGAATTGGTGGTTAGAAACAGAGAATCACCTCCAAGATACAAAGTCCCTGAGGTTAAGACATCCCATGGGAAGAGAGAGCCAGGTTCAGTTCTTTATTTCACTCAGTTCAGAGCAGGAACTGAAGCCAAGTATCTCACATGTTGAGTCAATGCCCTAGCTCCAAGCTGCAGGGTCATTTTCTTTTTAGGCTAGTGAATATTTAATTATTATATAGGAAGTTGAAGAGGTAATAACAGAGACAGACTCTAGGCTTAAGGGACTTACCTGGGATGTGAGAAACCCAAGTTTACCTCTGTGCTCTACTTGCCCTAGGGAAGGTAGAGGAGGGTGGTGTTAGTCTGAAGTCAGGCAGAAGGCAGGCACATGAACCTCAGTTTCTCATATTTTAGGTCCATATCCTAACTACTTCGCTTCTGGGGGCAGGGAACTCACTTGCTCTTGCTTTGTTTTTTAATTTTGTTTTATTTTGGGAAATATTTTGAAAAATCTCAATTTTGTTCTACAGAAAACCAAAACCAATTAAACACTCTTGAATTTCCTTTTGGAAAACAGTTTTCTGGTCAACCCTAAAAATGTATAGTAAATGTCAAATGTAATCTTTGGTGTTTATTGTTTTATAAAACGTAAATCCATAAATTTGTGTGTGTATACCTGTGAGTACATCTGGACTGAGAAAAGTGATGACCTCAGTAAGTTAGGTAACTCCTAGTATCCAATTAGACAAGGGATATTACAGGAAAAGATGTTACTCTGCATGTAGACTAGGAAGAACGTCAGTAAGGGATCAGGATTAGCTACCATGTTAACTGTGGCTAATTTTTCTGGATTAGACAACATGCTCTATAACATACAAAGAAAATTGTTAGCTATTTTCCTGCACGAACCCCCACTATTTCTTCAATAGCTTTTCTCACCTCTCTTCCTGACTACCATATTCTACCAAGACAGCTTCTCTAAGTGAATCAAAGCAAGCCAGGAACTAGAGTTTAGGCTGCATCTTCTGCCATATGCTTAGAGAACATGCTCAGCACCAAACATGATTGAGATTCCTGAGGATTAGGCAATCAGCTGGCTGCAAAATTTGGACATACAGTTGTGAATATTATGCTCTTTGCTCTGTGATCACTGTATCATCATATGCTAAATAAATAAACTGGCTTGCTTCCCAGCCCAGTGAAAAATAATGAAATAAATTAACATATGGAAGAATGGAGCTAAGGATCTTTGAAGAAAATGAAAGCAACGAGTGAGGTATTGGTTTCTTCCCATGTACCTCACTGCAGTGGGCAGGACTGGGAAAGAGGTATTTCTTCAGTGCATAACCATATACAGCGTCTTTGGGGAAGGCTGAGTTTGCAACACTTAGTTCCAAGAAAGTAGTTGTAAGTCTTGCTTTTATCCAAGCTGGTTATGTATTCTTGTTGGGATAGTGATGTGTATTTGTATATTCCAGGTACTTGAATGGGGCTTCTGGATATTACCAAATTAAAAACAAACAAACAAGCAATAATAATAATAATAACATGCACATGCACAATGTGTAGACATCTATAGGAGAATATGTTTCTGTGAATATGGTTTGAATGTGTGTTTTCATATGAGTGGGTGCATCTACACATGAAATTAGTGTGGGTGAATAAACTCTGATGCAGTTTGCACAAGAGTTTATTGCTCCCAGGTGCAGCACTTACACTTGTGCTTGGGACCACAGCACACTGAGCTGGTACCTGGGAGGTCAGCTGGCCAGCCTGGAGCTGCTCCGACCCTGCTCAATGTGCTGCAGAGCACCTGGCTGGGGCACAAGGTGCTACAGTGCAGGACCAGCCAGCAGGCAGTTTTTGCACTGTTGCACCCCCATGCCCCAGTAAGCCCCAGTCACCATCTACTCCAGAAGAGGCAAAATGGTGGATCCAGCCAGTGGCCGGACTCCATTTCCTGACAGCCCCTGCCCACATGGCTGGGGCCAGTTTCCATGGAGACCCCAGCAGCAGCTGCGCTATGATATTGCAAGGCTGGGGTTCCATGGAGACTGGCCCCAGCAGCGCTGGCAGGGTGCGTGGCAGGACGGAGTGCTGCTCCGGAGCTGCTGGAGTCTTGTGGAGGTGACAGCATGGTCTGCAGCCAGAGCAGGGCTGTGATCTACAGCCTGCATGCTCTGCACAGGGGCCCGGCTCCAGACCACTCTGTCACCACTGCAAGGACCAAGGGCAGAGCCACAATCTGTAGCCTGCATGCCCCTGCCTGGAGCATGCAGGCTGCAGATCATGGGTCTGCCTGGCTCCAGACCATGCTGTCACTGCCGCAAGATCCCAGAGGCTCCAGAGCAGCTCCCTGCCCTGTCACATGCCCTTCAAGTGCTGCTAGGGCTGGTGTTTATTCTTGAAATGTATATGATTATATCTATTAGCATGGGCACGTGTTAGCATGTATACCTATTAGGCCTGTGCAAAGCGGCTAGTATTCGCTTCGGATTCGGATTTGGCTGATTCAGGGGACAGTGATTTAATTCGGTGATTTGAATCACTGTCCTGAATCAATTCAGCCGAATCTCCAAATCAGCCAGACCCATCTCCCACCCACTCTCGCAGCCCCACCATGGCTGCCTCACCTGCCCGGCACTTTAAAAAAAAAATGGTCTGACTCACTGGGTGCTGCCGGGCAGGGGGCGATCCCTGCTGCTCCTGCTGCCCCATGCTGCATGGAGGGTTTTTAATTGATTCGGACTTTTTAATTGGTCCCCTGATTTGACTTGGAGATTCAGCCACTGAATCTCCTCCAAATTGAATCACCACCCAAAGCTTTGCACAGCCCTAATACCTACACATGTCATGCATGCTTTACATCCATACGCTGATGCTTGCATGCATGCCTACATGGAAAGATATATACCACACATGTTTGCAGGAACACAGTACATGGATTCATGGACCACACATATGCTGAAAGTAATAACACTTGGATGCCAATAAGAAAAATGTTTGAGCAAACTCCAACTAATTTTCTAAATCACTTTGTCATTAGCAGATTTATTATTTCCCCAGAAACATGTACACAAAGTGACTCAAACGAGCCCTGAGGGATCGGGGGGCACTGACGTGCTGTGTTCCTTTCAGATTGTGAAGGGGTCATCTGTAGCATATATTGTTCTTTCTACCCTCCTGTTTCTCCGAGTCCATGATTCCTTTTTGCCCTTGGTCTGTTAATATCAACAAAACCTGCCAGAGCACCTCATCACCAGAACGCCACCATAGCAAATGCAACATACTTGAAGCATGCAGTCAGCTTTTCCAGCCAGGCCATGCTGCCTGAGTAAACCGTCTAAGTACTAGAAGAAACCACTTTATAAACTCAGAATGGAGAGGAAATGATTGATGATCCCACACTGGACACGGCAGAACTGCCACACTTCCCCCAGTATTTATAATATTTGTGTATTTGCCCCTACCTCAAGTTTGACAGGACTATTCCCATTCACTTAACAATATGAATTTGGCATAGCCTGATGTAAACTTTACTGCATTGGGCCACCAAGAGAGAAAGTCATTGTTGTAAACTTTCTCTCCCCACCCCCTCATCACCCACCCTCTTTCTTTTTCCCTTCAGTCCTATTATTTCTTTACAAGCTAACAAGAACAGAACCAAATGTTTCACATCTGCTCTCACCGTTCGACCATTTGCATAAGAATTGTCGGTCAGTGTTTCAATGATGCACAGCTCACTGGCTGAGAATGGGGGCTGGAGGCAGCTACCAGAGACCCCTCTTGCTCCTGCCAGATGTCCTGGGTTAGGACACAAAAGAGACACACCCATAACTTTAACAAATCACCTTCTTTTGGGTACTAATCACTCAAGAGATGGAAGTTTTTTTGGGTACTGGATAGTATCAGAGAACTGATCCCCAACCTCAGGTCAAACCTTTTTAACCTCAGCATTTAAGAGCTTTATTGAAGGCATTCTTACCTTCTTGCATCGGATTCTCAGAGCAAAGGCATTGTACTGGTGAGTTTTAAGGCAGAAAGACTGGTCTTTTGTCAACATCAATAATGGTAATTTTGATAGCAGATCATCTTGTCATCACTTGGAAAATAATAGATTTATAAAATCCCCCACAGCCCAGAATATGCTTAAATAAGACAAAGAAATAATAACATATAAGTCCCTCCTCCATAAATATTTTCTTCCCCAGCTTGCCAATAATACCTTCTTCCAAATCTGCCCCTCTCTAAAATGCAGCCGCTTGTTTGTGGAAGGATGTATGGAAGTGTACTTCAGCTCTCCCCTTTAATTCAGTGCCAATGGCTCAGACTTTTGAGTGTACATAGCTCTGACCAGACGTTTGGGCTGAGTGTTTTTGGAAGATGTTTGTTCTTTTTCCACCATGGCAAGTCATTATGAGCTGTTATTTGACTGGCATAGCAGTGGATGAAAGAGCTGGGGTCCACTCAAGCTGGTAAACCTGCTTTGAAAACTGTAACTGGGACAATAATATTTGACGCTATATTACTTCATTTGCAGTGCTTAAAACACTAACATATTCCAGCCATAGAAATGCTTAAGGAGGATGCATGGCCCTGTATAGACCTGCAGGTCCTATCAGGTTATCTACTCTCAGTCTGAATCTTAATCAGCAATACCATTTGTGAATGGCCAGGTCAAAGGCCAGTCAGACCTTTCTGGCAGTGTACAGTTGCATATAAGATCTCTAGTTTAATTCCTGACTGAACTGAGCTGACCCAGCAGTCCCAAAACCCATTTTAGCATTGGTGGTTCACAGGTAAGGCAATGCTTTTCGTAACACACACTGGCCCCAGAAACTGTTTTGTCATTCGATGGTGGCTTCCGGTTATGAGTTCTGCTGCAAAACTCGTATGTTCTTCAGACTTTAGGGTAGAGCACCACTGTTCATTAATCGGGAGGGAATTCTCCAGGTAGCAAATTATTGGGAGTCACCCCCAGGGCTCTGAATTCAGGGTTTCATGCATCTGTCTTGTAAAACTGCTCCTCTCTTGGTGGTAAGGTTAGAAATAGACATTATCAAATGAAGTGGATGAGATGTGCTGGGGTATATCAAGGGGGCTCTTAAACAGTGGATCTGTCCTGGTGTAGATGATCTGCTTCATCGGGAAAAACAAATGTCATCCATTGTCCCATACGCTGATGCTGCAGGACAATGGTTGATGTCTTCCTGGGTAGAATCAGGCTTCTTAAGTCTTGGGAGTGCCTGCCAGTCTTTTCCTGCTTACTGAGATGTGCCTCTGGCATCTCTGGGGTGCAACTGAGGAAGTAAGGAAAGTAGGTAGGTGCTCCCAGGACTTGAGGAGCCAAATTCTGGATGGATATCTCCAGGGTGCACAGAATCAGGCCTTTCAAGCCCCTGACCCCTACGTGGAGCAGCTGGAGAACAAGGGCAGCTCTGGGCTGTCCACACCACCTCACTGTAAATAAAATAGACTTCCACCACAATAAAGCAGCACAAACTATTATTACCTTCTGTTATGACCATGAATTTGGGCATTTGTGAGGAGACCACAAGTATGGGCACTCTTAGCTTTCGCTTTGTGCTGCCATAATTTTTTTTATGGTAGCTCAACGGCAAGGAAAGGTGACATTTGTTTTCACATTAAGCTCTATCTCAGTAACCCTCTGCTTCCCATGCCAGAATCCCAGCTAGCAAGACCCACCTCCTTCTGAGTAATACAGGAAAGTCAGGATGGTCACAACCTCCTGGTTAGGAAACCCTCCTCTGTCCTTTCCAGCATTTAGCTATGCTGTGTTATCACAGCTCAGAGGTTTGGACTACTCCCAGGTGTTAAGGCAGTAAAGAGTGTGTGCATATTTACCTCCTTTTAGCCAAGCATCTCCAATACCTTTACAAATGTCACAATGTCCCTGTGAGGAAGGACCATATTATTAGCTTCATTTGAGAGATGACTAGTCTGAGGCACATTTAACTTAAATATAGGACCCAAAGACATTCAAAGTCAGTGAGAGGCTTTCTATTGACTACAATCTGGAGAGGGCAACTCAGGATCCTGGTGATCCTCAGCTTCATTTCTAACCGTTATATATCTTTTCCTCAAGACCCAATTGAAATGGATTGGATGTTGTATTGCTCTTGCATTAGCTTTGGGGCAGAGGGAGACATCAATATGGAAAAAAGATGGGTTAAGGCCTCCACGAATCTATAAAGTTTTGCTAGAAGCACTCCAGTTCTACTAACAACATAGCGAGTGTCTGCACACTCACGGCCCCTCTATGTTGAGAATGAAGGTTTTTCAATAACATCTTTTTTGGACAAACTGTATAGTTGGAAGAGCTAATGAACAAGCTTTGGGCATCAGGTGCCCTTCCTGAAGTCTCTGGTTATAAGAAGTAATTCCTCCCCACCTCTGCGGAAGAGCCAGTCATTCAGTGGGGTAGCCACTCACTTCCTATTTGGAAGATCCATGTTCATAAGCAGGGAGTTGCCAGATGAGTACTCTGGCCAGCAGGCTGGTTACTGTTCTGTTTCTCACACTTTCTCTCTGTGTGTGCCATGAAACATTTCAACAGGTCTCATTCTCATTCTAATATTGAATGAAAACAGATATCAGATCCTCAGCATTGTTTGCAAAAGGAATTGTATACCTGCAAATTTAAGACATTTCATGTTAGAATTTTAAAACTGTCTATGGGATCTCAATGCTGTTGCATGTATGGATTCCCTAGGCAATGGGATTCCTAATCTCTGTGTAGAAGGATCTTACTTGAACTGGAACCCCTTTTACATTTATTAGCGGAGATTAATAGGATGATCCCAACCCCTGAGACTTGTAAGTAACCCCCGTGGGAGTCATGATGCCAGGTTCAGAAGTCCTGCCCCAGGTAGCTTTGGAAATGTCCGGATTAAATCAATGAGACCATATTATAAGCTCTCAGCTGTGTGCTAATCAAATTCTTAAACTATCAAATAATGCAAGCTGTGATATACCTGCAAGTAACTGCTAGCAGAAGTCACCAACATGGATTTCAGGTGCAACAGAAGAGACCTAGGTAAAGCCAGATCAGTAATCAGGTATAATGATGCAAATTATCAGACCATCACTCTTATTTGAATGAACATCAGTTGCATGTGTCCAATAGACTAGAGATTGGCTTATATATATGTGTGTATCTATAAACCAGTCTTGTGTGTGTGTGTGTGTGTGTGTGTGTGTGTGTGTGTCTATAAACCAGTCGTGTGTGTGTGTGTGTGTGTGTGTGTGTGTGTGTGTGTGTGTACACTAGTCAATTGCTCATCAGGAATGACAGGGTGGATGGGGAGGGGGAGCATGTGGGTCTGGAGCCCCATGCCCCCTCCTCCCATCTGTGCCCACTCCCCCTTTACCTCCTGCTGTTTGGGGTCTGGGCCTACTCCCCCTTCCCCACCACAGTGGTGAGGGGAGGGGAGGAGTGGGACAGGGCCTGATGTGTGGGAGGACTGGGCCCTAGGGAAAGAAGCTAGCCTGCTGCGGTGGGCCCAGGCTGAGCCAGAGGCAGTGGGGGAATGGGAGGAGTGGGCTCAGAGCTGATGGGGTGTGGGAGGGGTGGGGGAGGAG
>NW_017728928.1:17538579-17556782 GCF_001723895.1 Crocodylus porosus
GCCACAGCCGTCACCTGCAAGGAGTAAGCAGGGGGCAGCAAGGCCAGCTCTGGTGGCCTCCCCTCCTCCCTCTGCTCCATCGTTGCCACCTGCAGGGGCACCTCTGTTTTGTCCACTCCATGCCCCCGCCTCCAGGGAGAGGGGGCGGGGTGAGAGGGGGAGGAGGAGGTCACCACCGCCTGCTCCTGTTCCAACACTTGTTTGCACTCTGATTGGCTGTTTGTCAGCCAATTAGAGCGTGAATAAAGCATTGCGGACAGACAGACAGACGTAGGCTTTTATAATATTCGAATGTATGTATGTGTGTGTACACACAGACCCACATACATATATGCATATGTATGTATATATATGTATATGTGTGTGTGTGTAAGTATATATATGCCTGCATGTGCACATACACACACTCCTTCGCTCCCTTAGGTTCTGGTGCAGCAAAACATGAATGTAATTTTGAGCACATGAATCAGCTTCATTGAAGGCACAGTTGGGTTCAAATCTGTGGTGACCCCCTGCAGCATGCAGACTTTCTTTTTTTGTGACTGAACTTTCTGCAGGGCTCTTTAACAGCTAAAGAAGGTCACAACTTTTCCTTTATTCTCTTTGAATCCTCACTCACACAAAACCACCTAGACACAAAATCACCTAGACATATTTTTTAAAGGAAAAAAGGCAGCTCACAAAGTAAACATACCCAGATCCCAGGTAATTTTTGAACTCCCTCATTTCCAAGACTTCTCAATCTGTCCTACAGCATGGTCTTAGTGGCTATTAATTTGTTAGAGCATACAAAAAACCAAAAAGAAAAATCTGCAGAGCTGGGTTTTGTTTGTTTGTTTTATTTTTTAAGACTGGGAGCACCTGCTGGCTCAGGAAGCAGTTGGCAATCAAGACAGATGTTACTGGGACCTCCTAAGATGCCTGTCACTAGGTCATGTGGGCAGCAGAGTGCAGAATCAGGCCCCTGGAAAAGCCAGAATCAGCTGGTTTTCATGCATGGTATTTTTACTATTGTTGGTCAAACGATGCTTTCACCATATGTCTCACAGTCATGATTAATCCACACTTATGGCAGACATCCACTGCAGCTCTGCTCAGAAAATCCCAGCCCCAGACTCCTATCTCCCTCCCCTTTCTCCCCCCACATGCAGGGAGTTTGAAGATCCATACACATAGAAAGAGCAGCATTTCAGAGTCAAGATCAGTCATGTGGCTCTGACAGCAGAGTTCTCCCTCTCCTTTTTAAAAGAGTTTCTCCCTCTCCCAATCAGCATGAAAGAGGGAACTGCAAAGGGTCATCTTGCTGCAAAAACTAAGACCTCAGCCCAGAAGTGACATTGTCCATGGTGCCTGGTTTTCTATTAGAAATCTCTCCTGCTTAGTTCAGAATAAATACAACTCGGCATTTCTGCTTGGGTTGTAGCTGGCTTATGAAACAGGAGCCTCCTGGCAGAGCTTTAACATATGTCCTCACATCCTTATCAGCCAGTTTGAAATCTCACAGACTTGAATGTGCTCAGAAAGAGACTGTTAGTTAAATTAACTCACCGTGAGCGCGTGGTCAGTGATGGGGGCTGATCTGCTGTTAAGGAGGATTACCTATAGAATAGACAGATCTCTAGTTATCCAAACGGCTTAGCATGCATCCTTCATATAGGGCCTGGTTCTGCACCTAATGAGAACAATGGAAAGGCTCCCATTAACTTCAATAGACATTGGCTTGGGCCCTCATGGAGTGAGGCTGGGACCCTTCCCCTATGTGAGATGAGTAGTGAGGGAGAGGGAATAAAGACCCCTCCTGCCTTTTAGAAACCATGTACAGGCATCCAGAGATTCCTGAGCAAGTGGACTTGTCTTGGTGAAGATCTCTGGCTGCCCCACAGCAAGCATTGAGAAGCAGAGAATTTGGGGCAGGACTGGAAAATATAGTCAGGGAGCAGCAGAAGCATCTGCACAACCGCATTCACATCCCTTGGGCCAGTTGCTGATCTGACATGCATGTCATTCCTGAGCAACCTCTTCAGTTTAAATTATGCCAGCCCCTTCCTCGATCTGGGTGGGGTGGACAACATGGCTATAGTTCCTGCTGCTGGAGAAGCAGTAGGATTGTTCCTCCAGCAAAGCCCCAGGAGCACCCAGTGCCCCGGAGAGGGCAGGGATGAGGCAGGGCCATGACCTCAGAAGCCCTCTCCAGTGGGTCCCTCCCACATTTTGCTGATGGATGGGCAGCCCCCTCACTGCCTGGGGATAGGAAACAATTTCCCCATTGGAGGCAGTCCTGTCACCGAGTTTAGAATAGCCCCTCTTCACTCATATGGTTTGACATCTGTGAGTGGAAGCTGCCCTCAGGCCCCTGGCAATCTGTAACCAGCCCTCACCCAGATGCTGTCCCATCTCAACCACAGGAGCATGGGGTTGGGTCATGATTTTACATAGAGAAGCTGGCTAGAAACAATCTTTCCACTGTGACAGGCACAGGCTGCTGAGTTTGCAGGGGACCAGCTGATGAACAGGGACATTGCCTATGCTTCCTTTCAACATCCTACCCTGCAGAGCTTATCCTCCCACTGCTGAGATCTGAGCTCAAACCACATGCAGGCTCCATCCCCTTGTCATGGATTGCACAAGTTTAGGTCTGGATTCAGACTTCATGGCTTGAGCCACTCTTTTTTAGAGTCACACTGGACCTGGGGATCTGAACAACCCCTTGGCACACACCCCCTACTTGTGTGAATATATGCAAATGAACACACACTCACACTTGCCTTGATTACTGCATCTGAGGACTGCTGTCTACTATTGTTCGCCCGACTGCCAAAAATAATTACATTGGGCATCACAGCATTTTGGTATAAGAGCACATAAAAAGGACGGCAAATGGAAAGCAGCTGCCTGGCCCCAAGTAATGCCTGGACTTGGAGCTCTCCTGTGTACCTGGCTCATGAGATATGGAAGGAAGGAAGGAAGGAAGGAAGGTGTTTTGTACTGTTTCATCCCTGAAATTCCTGTGTGCGGGCAAGTAAGGCTGACTGCCACAGAAGTCTATGGTATGTTTATCTGCAAGGACTTATTTTATTAAGCACAAGAAGGCAGCTTCTTTGATGCCCTCACCATGCTGATGGGATTCCCTTGAAGGACTCTGACTGGAGGTCCTATGTGGTTAGGACACTGGATATAAAATCAGGCCACAAGGCTTTCTGGTTCTTTCTGCAAGAGAAATTTCTCCTCTGAGATTCACAACAGCTCCAATTTGGGACCTAATCTCTACAGTTCATTGATGCCAGTGTGAAATGAGGATGCACAGTAAGATCTTTACAAGATCAGGCCCTGGGTTCCAGCCCACAGTGCAAAGCAGTGTGAAAATGAAGCCGTCTCTTCCCTTGTGCACTTGTTGCATCTGATGCACATTAAGAGTTCCTGGACTGGGACCCCCATGGCCAGCAGCAGAGGCTTCTCAGCAGAGGTTCCTCAGCTGTGGAATTTGCTTCTCCTCTTGGGCTATAAAAGGGAAACCTCTTGACTTTTGAAGCATGGTGTATACGGCCCATCTATTTTTTCAGGCTGTTGCCTGAATGTCTGGAATGTGCTGGAGCATAACATGGGAGATGAGGAATCCTTTTGAAGTTGACATTTATCAGTAAGCTGTGCACTTTGGTTCTCAGTGGAGACACGTGTGCTGAGATGGGGTCTTTCAGGTTTGGTCTGCAGTCAAGACCTGTCTCCTCTGCTCAGCACCCTGTGTGGTCACTGACACCGAGACAAAGTTCTGCCACATCTCAATAGTTGTGTTATACACCCACTTTGTGCTGGCATTAATGGCTGTAAACAGTACAGGGCATTGAAGAATCAGTTCCTGTTTGGGGTCTTGCTCACTGACAGCTGCTTCCGTGGAGGTGACTGGAGCAATCCCCTAGTACAGGTGCATCACTTCAGTGCAAAACGTACAAGATTAGACCTGTGAGAAAAGGCCCAGTGTAGACAAGCTTTGCGACATCTGAATAAAAATAGACAAAGTGTGATGGGGACTTGCTTGTGTCATATGGAAAGGGCCGTTAATATCTCGGCTAAAATTTTGAGTCAGCACGTTTCCATCCAGCCTGATATAATCAGCCTTGGGAATTTGGGATTTCTTTGGTAATATCTGTGTTTTCAGGGCTTAGGCAGTATTGGAGTGAAGTTATAGCTATGGTGGTCCAGGAATTATGCCAGAGGCAAGGATTGGTGTGGGTGTTATCTTTTCTTGATTATCTGCATGGCTGGAATGAAGAATGCTTCACATTCAAAAGCTTCTCTAAGTCTATCCCAACCATGCAGCTGGCCCAACAAAAGATATCATCCACAACAATCCTTGCCTATTCAGTATGTGCAAACAGGAAGGTTTAAAACCACTGAAAACCCCACCAGGTGTGAAGCTGTAGAGGAGCAAATGTACATCCATCTTTCCTTACCCCCTCCTTGCCAGCAAGGCCCTTACCCTGAACCTCTGTGAAAACAGCTGCCTGTCCCAAAGGTGCAATGCTCCTGGGTTTCCCTTTTGAAAATCTAATCACCCTAAAACCTCAATATCACAGCAAATGTTACAGGTACCAGCAGCATTTGCTACTTATTTATACCAAAGTAAAGTGGAATTGGTACATGCTTGTCAACTAGGTTGTGTTTAATAATAATAATAATATTGGCACAACTAGATGCCTCACCCTGGATCAGAGTCCCATTTATAAGCACTGGTGTATGCACATGTGGTGAAGATGGTCCTTACCTCAAAGAACTGAGAGTCTGATGAGTCTCCACATATGCACTTGCACAAAACTTACACACCCATGCTTCATTTTACATGTGCTTTATTTCTATCTGCATAAACCTTAACCACCTGTGTAAGATTTGCAGGATTTGAGGCTGGGGGTTTAAATAAAGGATCCAGTTTAATCCGACTTATTATAGACAAGGCAATAGACTATATTACTGCCTTATATTTTATCTGCTTTGCTTTACCATTATGTCTTACTACTGTATTTAAGCAGATGGGAACATTTTTGCTCCAACTGTTTAACTGAGCTAACAAAATAGAGACGAAATGGATAACAAATTGAATGCCATTGTTGGCATTCTGCTAGCTAGTTTGGTGTTCGTTCCCTGCACACAAGGTGCTTAAAAGTAACTGAGCAGAAAACCTCTTAAGTATCCGCTATAAAGCATACTGCAGGAGCACAAATACTGATTTCATCTGCCAATAATATGAGCAAAGTGTGTGACTGCAAACAAAAGGCTGGCACAGGCAGCAGTGACCCTGTTAGAAGTACAGCCCCGTGGCAGAACTCAATGGGCAGCAGAATGCTGTGTATCCTGATGTGGGGATTCGAGAGCTATTTAGCAACACTGAATTGGGCCTTGAAGCAGAATTAATTGCACTCAAATTGCATCCTCCCAGCAATCCGTTAATCTGCTCCAGCAGGAGGATAACAACATCTCACAAAAATCAAGCTGCAAAAATTGAAGCTGGTTGAGGTCTCACAAAGGAACTGCTGTAAAAAAAAAAATCAAAACTTGAAAAAACAAAAGAAAACACTTCTTCACTTGGGCTCAAATGAGATTCTTTTATCTGTAAATGGAACAAGCATCTCTGGAGAGTTGTGAGCAATGCACACAAACACAGAACCAGGCTGCTGTTATCCCCCAAAATCGCGTTGCTTAAACTCTGTTTATTAGTTTTAGACAGTCCTTAACTGGCAGATATTGTAATAAAAGCTCCTTTCAACCAAAGACCTCAAAGTGCTTTACAAACATTAATGCATCAAATCTGACATCATCTGGGTATATGATACTAAGATGCTAGTACTGCACCGGAGCCATTTTTTGGGTGGGTGATGCAGCAGATCAATGGCAGAGATTAGAAAGTGGAAACCTAGGCTGCATCCGGATGAGCATGGCTGTATGGTATGTAGTACCGCAAACATGTCTGCGGTACCACATACTGCCAAGTTCATACTGCATGTTCAGCTGCAAGGGAGCAGCGGGAGGGTGGGGTTGACACCTGGATATCGAGGGGTCAAAAAACCTGCTAAAAAAAAGTGCAGTGCCATATGTGGGGGCAGCATGTACTGTTCAAAACATGAGCCAGGCTGGCTGAAGCCATGCTCCGGCTGCTGGCCAGGCTCCAAGTGGCAGCATTGCCACTGCTGCAGCCCTAGGAAGCCTCCAGGATCCCAGGTAAGGCTGCTGGGGCCAGCCCGGGGCTGACCCTAGTCTCCCCTGCTCCACCTGGGGTAACTTACCGCGTGCCAGAGCACGCGTGGCACAGGCACTCCTCAGGGATAATTAGCGGCACACAAAGTGTACCACTGCTAGTTGTCCATGGGGGATCAAATGTCCACGCTCGTGTGGACACAGCCCCACTGTCATAACTACTGATAACATACCGCCACTTCCCCCCCCCCCCCCCTCCTGTTTATGGAGAACTATAAAATTGAAATACGGGATAAAATGGTATTTTAGTTTAAATTGGCACTGCAGAATTTGGCTGGTTGCAATTATGTGGAAGAACACTCCTGCTTATGCTTTGTGCAAGCAGTAAGTGGCATTTCAGTGGTGCCTAGGACAACTGAATTCCACATTGACTGTTAATGGGAGATGGGCACCTCATTCCCTCAGGTTCCTTAGAAAATCCCAGCCTAAAGTAATTGGGCTGAATTCTTGGAGAATTTTCTTTTAGCCTTAAAGCTGTCTGTCTCTAGTCTTGAGGAGGAGGGGAGGTTGGCATGGTGCCTTTGATGTTAATGGTGCCTTCTATGCCAAGTGACCCTTTCTACTTCAGAATTACACTGGTGTAGCTAAGAGAAGAATCTGTCTCCAAAGGCATATCTTATTTCCTAATGCCTGCATTTTTACTTATATTGATAGGTTAATCTAATAAGGGGGAGAGAGGAAAACTCTCCACAAAGTCTTATCTGTCACCCTCAATTTACATTTTATTAACATGGATCACCCACAGCAAAGCAAATAAGCTGTAGCCATTTATCCTCTGTATCACTGTCAATAATATTGTCATTGCCACCAACCCAATTAGAAGCATTTGTCAGTCTTCAGTAATAAGCTCAGAACTGGCGCTGAGGTCCCTGTCTTTCACCGTGTGGCTCACAGTATGTTATGAAATATTTATGAACTACCTTGGATGACATCTGTTTGCTATTTTGCTTATGATGTTCACAGTGGGTATACAGTCTGAAGAGCACACACAGTCCCTGGCAATACCATCATCAGGCCCAGACAAGCCCCTGCTCACGACACGAAGAAAATAAACAAAAACAGGGTTCACATATTTCAGGAGGATGGGACTGCTCCTGGAGCTAAGATGTAGCCATTGTTGGCAGTGTCATGTAAGACTACACTTCTATCACTCACTGAATATAACATGCAAAAAGTTTGGATTTTCCCATCATAACTGCCATTCAGTGGAAATGTATGATTTGGAGTAAAAGCATTTTATTGTGAAAAAATGTCCCTTTTTCTGCAGAAATCTTTGAAAACACATCCAAAACCCAAAATTAGCTTTTGGCTGAAAACCATACCACACTCCCAGTAATTACGCCAACCCCACAAATATTTTGATTAGGAAATACTACCATGGTGTCTTCTAGGAGTTACAGTCCAAGTAGCTCATGGCCTAATTCACTCCTGCAAGCTGGAATCCGCATAAGTCCTCACTATATCTTCCATCCTGCATAACAGCTATACAACTGCCATGGTGCATGCTTTCCTGTTACTAAGAGGATTGTCTGTGGTCCACCATGATAGTTCAACAAGTGAACCAACCTAGAGAGGAGGAGGTTTCCAAAACAACAACTCTTAGGAGACACAGCAGTGGCATTTCAAAAAATATATACTTGGGGTTTTGGCTAAAATAGTTATTGGCTAACTTTCCACCCAAAGCTCAAATTTTTCTATATAAAATTCCAATTTACCAGCCAGATCCAGTTGAAACACAAGAGAAGTTATTTGCACTTCTGTCCCAGTTCTAGTTAGGTGCTATTCAAAGAGTGGGTGCAGCACCTTGAGAATGAGGCCTCAGTTTGTACCCTCAGGCTGTATTTAAAACCCCACAATACCTACCAGGATGCAAACCTTGCTAAGATTCTGCCTAATGTTGTATACAATCCTCATCACCAGAGTACCTTTGCCTGACAGTTGTGTTGTAGTCACATGACTAATATCCACCACCTATAGCTTGTTTGTTCTTTTCCTCACTGCCTCTCTAGGGGAAAATTGTGTGCACCGTACAGATTTAGGGGTTTTTTTATTTTGTTTTTAATAGGACTGTCAATTAACTGGCAGTAATGTGCTCGATTAATATGTTAATTGGTAGGGCTGTGCGAAGCTTCAGTCGCTGATTTGATTCGGCGGAGATTCGGCTCAATTTGGCAGCCGAATCCCTGAATCCAAATTGAATCAGGAGACCCATTGATCTCTCTGAATTGGATTGGAAGCCTCTGATTTGATTTGGAGAGATTCCAAGAGATTTGATGATTGGGACGTAGACACAGCTTTATATGTTTTTTCTACATACCTTAAGGTACCAGGCAGCTTGTGAATGCTGAGATGATGAGGCAGAACAAGCATCCCATGGGAACCTGGGAGGGGTCCCAGTGTGCTTGGTGGTGGATCCAGAAGCCGACCAGAAGCACTTCTGGTCCACTTCCAGGTCCACCATGGAGTACACGGGGGAACCCCGCCCCCCGGCTTGGTGACAGGTGCCTCCTGGGTCTGGGGGGACACCTGGAGTCCCCCCATGGCTGATCACTGAGCTGGGGGGGAGGCACAGATGGGGCCACCTCTGAGCACACAGGGACCCCCTTGACACTTCTGTGAGATACTCCATCCACCCCACCATATCAGTGTTCATGAGCCATGCCTGGTACCTTAAGGTATTAGAAAAAACATAAAGTGGTGGCTATGACCAAACTGCTGATTCTCCAAATTAGAATTGAATCTTCAGATTCAGATTTGGCCAAATTGAATCAGGACAGTGATCCAAATCAGAGAATCAAATCACTGTCCCCCAAATTGGGCTGAATCCAAATCCAAATTGAATATGGTCTGCTTCACACACCCCTATTAATTGGGTCTTGCATTCATTTTTTTTAACACGTTAATTGCACACATGGTTTTAGAGACCACACCCAGGCTGCGCTCTGCCACTATCACTGCCACCTCTGGGCTGCCCAAGAGGGCAGCCTGGGTTCAAGCTTGAAGCTGGTGCTGTAGGAAGGCAGGGGGGTAGAGAATGTGCATGGGCATGGGCATGGGCACAGGCACGCCAACACATGAGCAGCTGCAGCATGCATGCAGCCAGGAATGCAACCCAGTGGTGTGTAGAGCAGCACCCAGTAGGTAAGTCTGTGGGGGTGAAGGGGCATGGGAAGACGGAAGGGGAAGGGGATACAGATCAAGGCCCCCATGGTGAGGGAGAGCATGGGGGTAGGGATAGGGGCTGGGGAGAATGGGATGCCAGGGTGAGTTGTGGGATGGAGCTGGAGGTGGCTCATCCAGGGGTGCAGGGGTGGGCTGCATGCACCCCTGGTGGAGGAATGGGGGGCACATGCCCCCAGATTTGTTTGTGGGATAGAGGCAGGTTGACCACTCTAGGTTTGGGGTTCTGTGCCCTGGTGCCTTTGCCTTGGGATCCGTGTAATGCCATGTTGTGTCTCCGACCCCCGGGTGGGCAGGGGACATGTGGCGTGGCCAGTGCATGACTCCCAGGACAAAGGCAGCAGGGCACAGAGCACAAGTCTGAGGGGCATGTGCCCCCCATGCCTCCCCTGGGGGTGTGGACAGCACCAGGGAGCCACACCCTTGCATGAGTTGCCATTGGCTCCATCCAATGACCCACCCCAGCCCCTGCCCCACTCGCCATGGGGGCCTCGATCTGATGCCCCTACCTTCTCCCCCATCCCTTCCCCTCCACAGACTTACCTGCTGTGCACTGCTCTACACAATGCTGGGTTGTATTCCTGTAGGATTATCATATTTTCAGCACCTGCGGTGGGAGGGGAGTTACTATGCCACAGCCCTCCCCCCCCAGCCATGCTGCTGTCCATCACTCTGACCCACAGTACCCCAAATTTTGCCAGGGTATGTGGGGACCCCCTCTCTCCAGGCTCCAAACCCCACACAGCCACAGCCCCCATACCATCACAAATTCCTCTGCCCACACACACACCCCACCCCCACCCCAACCATATGATGTAACTGCATAATTTTGCATGATTTTGAGTTTTTAGCTGTGTGATTAAAATCGTGATTAATTGCAACTAATTTTTTAATTGCGCAACTAATCGTGGTCAATTTTTTAAATCATCTGACAGCCCTAGTTTTTAGATGTTTACCCTGTTTTGCATTGATGTTAGAGCAGGAAGGTGGAAGAACTGCATCTGACATTTAATGCAGAAAGCAGTGAGGTTTGTGATGGTTCTTACTTCATGGGGGAGTTCAGTATACAGTTTTTCACCCAAGTGCCAAGAAATCTTTCTTTCCTGCATTCTCTGCTCATATGTAGCAGTTCAACTCCACTGACGTCAGTGAAGTTGTTTCTGAGGCACATGTGCAAATCAGACCACATACATTCAGGTATATGGAGCCAGAATTATAGACGTGTAAACTGGCATGGTTCTACTGAAATCGGTGGATTAAAACCAGGTGAAGAACTTCCTCAGAAAACCCACTTGTCCCTAAATGTGCCAGAAGTCATGACCTATCCAGTCTTCCTTCCATCTTAAAGGTTGAAACCATACATGAGAATATTAGCACATTAGCTGCAAAACTCTCTCCAACTTTGTGTCCTGCCTTCCAGTTTTCAAATCAAACTTCGTTTCTTCTTAGTGAATCATGCATCAAAGTACAGCTGGGGAGAAAGAGAATGAGGACAATTTGTCATCAGGTTGAAGAGGCTGGGTCAGTACATGCTGCAAAAAGAGAACCTTTCCTAGCAAAGTAGATGTCTTCCCAGCAGGGGGTATTGCTGTACAGTCAAACACCAAAAAAGTGCACATAGCTGGGTAAAGGCCTAGAAAATCCCCAAAATTATACCTTTCTACTTGGAGCGGGAAAGAGGCTGGGCTGAAGCTGTGATTTTGCACAGGAATAGCATGGATGTTACAATGTATTTATATCACATCATGTCTGAGTGCAGTTTATTCTCTAAGGCTTTATGCACCATTTACCTCCTCTAGAGAAAGAGTCCCAGCCACTGAGTATGCTAGTCCCATAGGACACCCTGGGGAGCCTTTCCTAAGAAAAGATTGTCTGAGCAGCAGTCATCTAGTGATTAGCAACAGCCATGTCAGAACTCACAGGAGTGTTTCTTGTAGGGGGGCAGGCAGTCAAATGAGAGAAAAAGCAAACAACAAGGTCCCAACCTTGATTAAGGAACATGCCTGATGGTTTTGCTTGCATCATTTGAATGCTGGTAACACTGCTGCAACAATCATGCCTATTAGGGGCCTTTCCACATGAAGGTCTCAAAGCACTCCATAAACCCAGTATTATCCTCAAGAGCGTGAGTCACCCATGGAAACATTTGGTTAATAAGGATACTTAGGCACTGAAGAGAAGAAAAGTGAATTGCCACAACAAAAATCAGCATCAGAGCTAGAACTGGGATCTTCTGACTTTCAGTCATAGAAACTGCTGCTTCCTCAGCGTTTAATAGTTTCATAGATGCTAGGGGCTGGAAGGGACCTTACAGATTATTGGGTCCAGCCACAGAGTAAGCAACTACAGCACCTTTCCCTATTGGAGTGACTTGACAGCTATCGTCTGCTAGCAGCCTAACTTTCCTCCTCATGTGATGTCACAGTGAAGCTCATTAACTCATGCTAAGTGTCCTCTGAGTGTCTCATACTTACACCACTTAAGGAAACGGTTAACTCTGGGCCATGCTACCTAGCTTACGTTAAGGTAACTTCAGTCTGTTCCAAAGAGATAAAACAAGCCATTTGCAGTCCTTAAGCATCCCAGGATGCACTGCTCCCAACACTCCTCTTCCTCTTCCTCTTCCTCTTCCTCTTCCTCTTCCTTCCCTCCCTCCCCTCCATCTCACTTGAGAATCTAAGCCAGTCTGAGCCTTAAAGCTCCTGCTCTTCCCCCTCCCACCACACCCCATTTCCAATCACCTGACCTGGCTCACTGTTAATAAAGCCCAGGTGCTGCTAACTCTATTCAGCAATTCAGTGCTTTAATGCTTGCAGTCTCTGTCCTACAGCCCACTTGGCCGTGCTCTCTGTACCTGTTGCCCTTTGTAGCTAGTCTCCTTGCAAGCTGCACTTGCTCTGGTACCAGGCCAAGGCTTCTTTAGCCCTTTGTTGGTAACTGCTTTCTGTTTTCTACTTACTTCCTCCAAGTAACAGGGGAAAAGGTCCCCTGCTACATGCAGATTTAGTATGGTTTGAGTGTAATGTGTACCTTCACCCTGAGAGTCACGCATACTACCTCTTAGTAAATTGGTGGGGACAGTACCTATAGTTTGTGTATGGGGCACTGATATTGGGATTATGTAAAATGATTTTGTTAAAAATGCCAGCTTCCCAAACCTTCACCTATCCCTCAAACCAAACCAAATGCAGACCTTCTTCAAGAACCGGAAGAGGTTTTGTTGAAAGACCTCTTTCTTCCTATTCCTATGGAGTGATGTAGAGAAGAGCCAATATGGCCCCTACATCTCCTACTCCAACCCAAGCCTGTTGTGCTAACTGATTATTGGGAGACCAGAAAATAGCTTCTGCCCTCCAGCTAGCTTTACAGTCATCATCTGCCTCTGAGACTGGAGCAGATTTAATGGGACAGGCTGGTAGGCCTCCTCTATTGCTGATCACAATTCAAGTGGGGTCGTTAGGTCACTCAAGTGCTGCCTCCCACTTCTCTCCATGCTGCTGGTCTTCAAGAAAGTGCTTGTGTGTGTGTGGTCTGTAGAGAGGCTGGTGGGACCCAGTGGGTGAAAGGGTTTATGGATAATCTGCAAAGGGTGAAGCATAGGACTTGAATTAAGTTAATCAAAGTAAATACTGGAGTGTTAATCCAAGCTTGAACTCTTCAGAACCCATCACTAACCAAGCTACCATTTAATAGTCACTTCTCTAATCAGAATCATGCTATTAAAAGCCCTCATTTCCCTCTGTCCATTTTTCACCATGTTGGCTTTTGAGCTGCCCACAAACTCCCTGGGATCTAAATGCCTTTGAGAATCAGGATACTCTTACCCTGGAAATGCTGTTGTCAGTAGCTGCAACACAATTTGTGCAGCAGCATCATAAACTGTTGAAAGCTATTGGAGCCTCAAAAGAAGAAAGGGAGAGCCTTTCCAAACAGGTTACTCTCAGACTTTTTCCAAGCTTGGCAGGAGGATCCCAGCATCTCCCTCCACCCCTAAAAAGTTTCAAAAACTATTTAAATTAAAACCCACACAGACTTCTTCTAAGGCTGGACTCTCTAGCCAGACACTTACTGATGTTGACTTTGCTCTTTACGGAAGGTGTTGCTGTTAAAGCTTTGTAGGACCTATAGTATATGAAGCTGAAAGATAAGTGGAAATAATTTTCCTCTGAAGGACGTCAATAAAATGTATGAAAACTGCCTGTCTCTGGACCATCTGGCTGCTGATAATACAATATTAATAACCACACTCAATTAAACCAGGCCTCCCTTGGGGAGCAGGGTTTCAATTGGGCAATGTCAAAAGAATTGATGTAATCCAAGTTCTGATGCCACTGATAGCAGCTGGCTTGGGAGACAGGGTGGGTGGGGGGAGGGTTTCCATTTGCACTTACAAGTCTTTCTAATAGGGTTCCTACAAGGAACAAGTGTTTCAGAGGAGACTGGATAATGAAGGGTTAAATTTGTTTTGGCTGCAGCACGATTCTAAGCTTGGGCACCGATAGCCACATGTCTTAAGAAATCCCAGAGAGTGTGCAAATGTACTGAACTGCGGTGAAGGGCACTATAAATTCCTATGTGAGAGAGAGCGAGCGGGTGGGATAAATGGACAGACAGGCAGACAGACTAATAGATAAGGCGGCTTGTTCATTCTATGAAGATAAATTAGATTAAAAATGTGGCCCATTATGTAGATCCTTCATTACAATGAGCACTGATGTGTCCAATGATGGAGGTAGTCACTTTGTGCTGGAGATGGTTTTATCCTCTAATAGTAATTTTCAAATCCCATTTTTCTCACGGATCCAGGGCTGCTTTTTTCTATAAAGGCTTTAAATTTCCAGTTTCACACACTGACCTAGTAGAATAGAGCTGGGAAATGTGGATGAGGAAAGAGGAGCCTTTTAAGCAAGTGTTTGTGCTTTGACAATGCTTATGATCTAGCAGGGTTCCCTTATGTTAATCATGCTAAGATCTCCTCATGTTAATCTAGCCATGCTTGGGCTCATATCCCATTCCCCCCACTGGCCATCACCACTGGCCTGAGTTTTGCAAGACTTGCCTTGCTTTTTGGGGTGCAAAACATATTTTTTGTGCTCCTCTAGCGTATATGTTCTGAAGCTACATTAGGAATGCCAAACAAAGGATGACATGGAAAGTGAATAGGGAAACCTGTAATCTGAAGCAATCTGGGTGAGAAGAAAGGAGATGGATTAGTCTGGGGCAGTTATTTGCAGAGAAAAAAATACTAGGCAAGGGCATCTGGATGGGTGTAGTGGGGATTAGCGAGCACTGCTTCTGCATTGAGACGGAGATTACAAACAAAGGCAGCTGTTATTAAAAGAATTTGGGTCATGTCATATCATGCTCTGGGCTAGATGAGAGTGGACTGTGTTACCCGTTGCACTACCTAGAGATACCCAATAAATGCCATGATTATAAACCTGCAGGCAACAGTGAATCTAGGATTTTGAAAAGCAGGGTGTGTGGTCAGGATTAGGTCCTTGGCCTTTGGGCATGAGAAGACATCATAGGTGCTGCTGGATGCCTGCCCAACTCCAGCAAGATCAGGCCTTCAACTCTTACAGACAGCAGGAGCAATCAAAGAATTGAAGGGGGTATGACTGCACCACTGCGCACCCCTGGACTTACCCTTGCATGTGGGCTGGATAATATCACATACTTCATTGTATTTCTTCCTAAGTGTTGCCCACAGGAGTAGCTATGTGGCTTGTGAGAACAGAAGTTACTCTGGAGCAGTGCTACTTTTGGGGACGATGTTATTCCCATTTGTACCATCTTTCCAGAGATTTGCTTGCTAGTTCTGAGAGCATGTGTGGTAGAACCAGAAGACTCTTATCCATGGCAGGCAGGTATGGGAAAGATTTTTTTTTAAATATCACAATGAATTTTACTCTGAATCTATTTGGCTAGAAAATTCACCTGCCAGTGAATTTTTAACTTGAATGTGAACACTTTTTCTAGCAGGAAAGGCTCCTTCTGATTAACAGGTCATTTGATGGCTAGGAGTTCAAAGTGAAATTGGAATCTTTTTGTTTTTGACCAGCCTGTTTAAAATCCTGGAGGGTGAAGGGGAGGCCATAAAAATTCACTGTATTTAGGAGGGAATTCTGAATAATTTTGCAGCAGTGTGCTAAGATTTTCAAACAGCTCTGTCTATAACATGTCTGACCATCTCACATCATAGAGAGCCCTTAGGAGGGGAAATTGGGAGATACCATGAAGCAAGTAAGAGCTGCAGGCAGCTTTTAGTGTAGCAGAGATTTACCAGACCTGGCTGAAAGACCCTGCAATGAACTCCACCCAAGGGAGTCTGATCCTAGGTTTGTAAAGGAGTCTGTTGCTAAGTGAGTATAACAACGGCCATTTCATTGCAGAAATGGAATTCAATTATGTCTTAAGCAGAAGGGACATAGTTCACGGATACTACACTAGCCTATGACACAGGTGAGCATAGCTCAGTCACTGACCTACTGCATGTCCTTAAACAAGTGTGTTTCCTCTCTCTTGCGTACTTGGACTGTAATTACACAACTCAGGGCAGAAGTTTCTCTTACTATGGGGAGAATTTTATTTCCCTGTGGGTAGTAAATGGCAGTTTACTGGTTGCATAACTGGTGTTTTTGGCACAGGTTGCAATGCTATTACCCGTGCATTGTGGATATATGCAAGCATGCCTTATACTGAACATATATGTGTAGGCTGAGCATGAGCAGTAGTCTACACGCTGGCCAGGCAGATGTGTGTCCACATACATTCACTCATTATGGACATGTAAATACAGATAAACTGTGGAAATGTAGCCAGCCAAGGACTCGTGGCTGACAAAAGTTAGATACCTGGGGAAGAAGCAAGGCCCTCCCATTTTTTACTCCTCTGTTTTAAAGCTGGCCCCTTGTGCAGCCAAGAGAGCCGTAGGTTTGAGCCTGGACATTTGCTCTCAATGAGACAGAAGCTATACTGTTCTCCATCCATTTTATCCAGTGACTCGTAAATGCAAGGGCCAAAGGCTCAGCTTGGAAAGGAGAGCTGGAGAGGGGCCTGGATAGTGCCTATTAACCTCTGGCATATTTATTAGAGTCCTGGGCTGCAAAATCATAGAGGCCCAGTTTCTAGCCCCTTTGGGATAAGAGAGGCTTACACCCTGGGTCCCCTACTTCCCGGGCAAGTGCTCTAGTCATTCCTCTATTATGGCTGAAACACTGGAGTGCCTTCCTCTTCCCTCACCCCCACCTTTTCAAGACTTACACTAAGGAACATCCTTGCTTGGCCAGTGGGTAGCTGCACTCTTACGTATCCACAATGCAGGTGTAACAGAATCACAACTTGTGCGTAAGTGCACAACTTGTGCAAAAGTCATTTATACAGTGAGAAAATTGCCATGTAGGTGCACAAAGGGGAATGAAATTCTACCCTCTGTGTTCATCCAGCGTCAATTCAACCAGTGAACCTGGTTGGGGTACATAGGTCCCTACTGTAATAAAATGAATGAATATAAGGAAATGAATGATCCAAAACCAGTTCAGGTGAGTCTTAGAGAAACTCCAACACAATTCCCTCAGTTGTACGTTAAGAAACATTTGAGACCCCTGAGTACATCAAGCCAGCAGAGCTGGTCTCAAGACATGCTTATATTGAAGAATGGAGGGTGTGGGTCATTTAACAAAGCAAAAGTAATTTAAAACCACCAAGTGGATTGCACAGCAGGATTTGCCATGCTCATCAGATCAATAAGCCACGAAGTTTAATGCAATGAGTTTAGAAGTCACAAATACCTGATGTTTCACATGAGGAAAATGCAAAGCTGTTTCACAGAGTGCCTGGATAGCTGAACAGGGCTGTGTGCGAGGGAATAAACTCCATCCTGATTACCTCCAACAATCTGTTGACAATCTAAAAAGCCTATGACGGGATCAGCCATTTCTTAGCATGGGTCACTACAAGTGCCAACTCTGGTAATTTTATAGAGAATCTTGTGAAATTTGGAATTTTTCTTAGGGCCCCAGTTCCTGAATAAGAAAAGATTACGAGAAAATCTCATCTTTCAGTACTTGAAAAAAGTTGTTGGACTGCATGGTTGCCAAAAATCCCCAACTTTAATACTAAAAAAGTCTAAAGAGTTTTAAGCTAATCTTGGAGTTTTGGGCATGGGGTCCTGGTTTTCAGATTCATGTAGCAGGCAACATTGCAAGTGGTATGACAGAACTTTGCATTGAAAGCCACCTTTCCTATGCATTCAAAGTGGAGACACATTCTCTGGATTTACTTCTGCACCATTTTCTATTGCAAAACAAAAATGAAATAGTGGCTGTAACTGAAACACCTGTACTAGGCATTATGACTGTGTGAAATTTCACCAGCAGTTTTGTTTCAACCTGTTTCGAGGTTGAAACAGCAAAATCAACACAGAACAGATATGGATGAAACAGCCTCAGAACAAAACAAGGCAAGTTGAAAGTTTCGCCATTTCAACGCTGTTTCCACATTTCGCCCATAGGCTATAATGGAGAAGGTTGAAACAGGCTATAACTTTGTCATTTATGACCAGATTTAGCTGAAACTTGCAAGAATGGTAGCACCCCAAAATCTTGAGAGCCAAACTTGTGTCGTGTGTATGTGTTAGGTCACAGTGGGGTAAAAATTGCAGGCATGTTAGCCTCTGCTGAGGCCACAAAGCCTGCCAAGCTTCAAGGAGATAGGTGCATAGGCTTGGGGAAACTGCACCTCAAGCTGCGGACAAGTAAAACTTGTGACATGGGTGA
>NW_017728928.1:17556892-17558233 GCF_001723895.1 Crocodylus porosus
CAGCCGTCAAGGAGATCGGTGCAGGGCTTCTGGGTTCTGGGGCCCTGCACCCCTAGCTGCTGACAGATAAAATTTGTGACATGGGTGCTTGTGCAACTGCTGCCTCTTTTCAGGCAGCAGGACTGAAGATCCCCCATCACTTGTCACCAAGACCTGGGGATAATAATTGGCCACAGTTTGAACACGAGCCAGAAATGTGATGTTGTAGCCAGCAGGGCCAACGATACGTTGGCCTTACCAGGGGCTACCATCCCTGCAGTTTTGACCCCACTGTGGCTTAACACATACACGCGGTATGTGTTGCTCATGTTACATGTATCTTGCTCTCAAGATTTTGGAGTGCAGTTTCCCTCAAACGTCTGCACCTATCTTCTTGAAACTTGGTGCACTTCATGCCTTCAGAAGGGGCTACTTACTATTCATGCAGGTTTTATCCAAATCAGGCCAGAAATGACAAAGTTATAGCCTGTTTTGACCTTCCCCATTATATACTATGGGCAAAACATCAAAACAGGGTCAAAATTGCAAAATGTTTTGACAGAACAGAATGGAACGGAACAGCCATTTCAACTCAAAACAAAAGTTGAAACGAAACGCTGTTCTATCGAAACGTCGAAACACTGGTCAAAATGGAATGCTTCTGTTTCACACAACCCTACTAGGCATACCTGTAAGACTTTCACAAAAGTTGTGCATTGCTTACACTCTGTTACGAGGACTCAAGCAATGCATCGAACTTGTGTTGACCTACTGTGACAGGGCTGAATTTCATTTACCGATGAATAAGTGAAGTGTGCTGAATTTCTGGGGGTGGGGGGCAAACTTATTTAAAAGTTTCATCTTTTTCACTTTCTTACTCTCTCTCTCACACATACTAAATTAAGTAGCTGTGTATTTTATAATCTACAGTATTCTGACTAATCATTGCACTTTTCCTTGACAGGCTCTGTTTTTTGGGTGTCAGGATAGGCCGGAACTGAGCAAATGGACATGGAGTCACTTTCAAAGACAGGTCTTGTTATTTTTGTACCAATTATATGGTTATGGATCAGGCTGAAAGGTGTTTAATATGTTGTAATATTTAGACACACTTGGCTCTGACATTTATAGGGCCTGTTTGCAGCAACATGTAACATGTGCTCACCCCATAAGTATGTGGTACTCACATAAAAGCCGCACAGATGTGCAAGGAAAAGAAATAAAGTCCAAACTTACCTGAGAAACGGGGAACAAGTATTCCTGATTGCATTTTAAACATTAGGCAGAGGGCAGGGAAAATGGGCAAATTGTACCTGCCATGCTTTCTCTGATCAACTGCTACCCACTGTGTGTGTGTGTGTG
>NW_017728928.1:17558603-17582081 GCF_001723895.1 Crocodylus porosus
TTACATTGTGCTTGTGAAAAGTGCCCGATTGAATCGGACTGACAACAGTCACTTCACTCTTCCCACACTCCTCTGCTATGAAACTTCATCCTTACCTAGAGGTCAGAAGAGAGTTCAGCATTTATCCTCTACAGAGGACTCCAAGTAATGCCCATTCTGGCGTGCCACCACCTGCTGGGTGATCTCATGGAGGTCATTCCCTATCTTGGAGCCTCAGTTTCCCCATCTATAAAATGGAAGTAATCTTTTTTGGTCTGTTTTGTAGGCCTGCTTTGTTGGTCTGTTGTGTAGGCCTACTTAAAGGCCTATTGAAGAAAACAGCTATGTATTAGTCAGCATGAGGCAGCCCCGGGTAGAACTTTATTATTTAATGGGCAATATGGAATGTCAGTGTGCCATTTCCAAACTTTTGATCTGACTCTTTAGGGGAGTAAGTATATGTGCAAGCATGGGCGAAATGAGGACGGGGTCTTCTTCCCCAGAACTTCAACCTATTCTCCTGAGAATTATATGTTCCCAACTCTGTCCCAGGTCATGGCCTATGCTGTTGGATCCTTGTCTTGTACATAGTTAAATCAGGACAGGGCCAGGTGTGTACCACAGAGTGGGGCAAGTCTCTATAAACTGTGGTTCTTTGCCCTTGCCTCAATAAATATTGCAGCTAGCTTGGAATTTTTATCCATGGGTTGGACAATTCCTATGAGTTCTGGAGGCCAGAGGCCTCTCCTTTTGCAGATGTTGGATTCTGTGCTTGCCAGCCGCCAGGCCTTGGCCTAAAGTTTGTTGTAAAGTGAGAGAAAGTTAACCAGCTGTTCTTGGTAGGGATTTTCATCCCATTTCCCCCCCCTTTAATCAGAGAAATAATGCAGGGAAAGGTCAGAGTGAATTTATTCTTGCCTCTGGGAAATTCACACCACTGAAATCTCACTTAAGCTCTATGTTGTGTGGGACTTATGAGGCATATAAACTCTGTGCTACCCCTCTGAACAGATGTGACTCCTTACTCTAGGCTACAGATCTCCTTATAGCCCTAGAAGGTAGAAAATGATATACCATGCTTTAGAGTTCAATAGCAATACAAGTAGTATCTTATTTTCTACCTTCCAGCGGTATAATTAGGTTGTGGTTTTGAGTCACAAGAAAGAATATAATGTAGGGAATACATTTATTTGCCATGGACAATCCATGATGGTACTTTATTTGCAGTCTGAGTTATCAATGGTCCTTTCTACTCCCTGTCTCAGTTCCTAGAGCTTCCCCCAGTGTCTCATGACACTAGAGTCATGCTGCCAATATTTTAACAAGGGACTCATGTAATAATTTCCCTTTGGCTTGTGCTAAATCCCACATGTTGGAGGCATGCATACTCAAGAGGACTGGCTACAAAGGAATGCCGGAAGCTCTTCATTTGTTTTCTTATTTAAACAAAATGCTTTACCATAAACACGATGGAGGAAACCCCTCTTGGCCAACAAGCTTCCAGTAAGTGCATCAGCTGGGGATGTTTATACTTGGTTCTTGAAACCTAAACTAAATCAAGCCAAGGTTTATAATGGAAGCCATGTTTCTGCAAATCCCCGCTCATCTGTCCCGTTCCAAGGTCAGAGCATTTCCTCTGCAGGATGGAGGCAATTCATCCTGGAGTACAGGGCCAGTATGAGGTCTACATAGGCATAAGTGACACACAACCCACTATTGCTGTATTATATTGCAGCCTATAATTATAGCAGTGCTGAAAGGCAGTGTACAAACAAATCATGAGAGACAGTTCTTCTCCCCAAGGGCTTACAGCCTAAATACATGAAGTGGAGAGAAGGTAGAAAAGGGAAACAAGTGAAGTAACTCACAGCAGGTCAATGGCTGAACTCAAATAGTCATGCCTCCTAAATCCTACCCAGTGCCCAGCCTACTAGACCACACTGCAAACATATATCACCCTGGCATTATATCCCCTTTGTTGGGAAAATTGTCCCACAGACTGTGGCATCTCCTTTTCAGTCCCCATGCTAGAGTATCAGAGGAGGGGCTGGAGCAGATTCTGGTCCATAGCATTTTATTCTTGGTGTCTGAACAGAAGCCATTTTTCCTGTTTTGCTGGGATACCCATACCCAGACAGTTCTGTCTCATTCAGGAGAAGACTCCTGAAAAGTGTACTGATGGGGTGATGGGGGACAAAAAAGTTTGGACCAGAGGCTACTTTCAGCTACACCTGTGACTCGAGACCTGGTATACTCTGAACATTCAGTGACAAACAGTACCTGAGATACAACCTATTGCTAATGATTCATACTGTTCATGAACGGAAAAACAAAATAAAGCAAACAAAGGAAAAAAACCCAAAACAAGCAGCATGCAGGGGCAGGAGCCCTGGACTTTGCTGCATATATACATTTAGTATATGACTATTTTCTCTGGAAAATGTTTCTGCAGTAAGAGGAGAAGGAAGCCAACAAAACTCACTTGTTCAGCATTTGTTAAGGAATGTTATGCTACTACCTCTGCAACATCCTCCAAGGGTACCACAAGGGCAAAGGTCCCATTGTTGCTGCGTTCGTTATTGAACCTGGCCACTGAGTGCTTTGTGATATAACCTGTTGGGAATTATGGGATTTGGTTGCCAGGTTTGCAGGCTGCAGGCCAGTTGTTTTCAAAGGCAAAGGGAGTTAAATTCTGCCACAGGACCTGTTGCAGATGCTCTGAACCCTATAATCACTGGGCATCTACCCAACCCCTTTTTCTAGGCAGCAGTGCCCTATTATTTAGTACTCTTCAGCCATCCACAGCAACTCAAATACTCATGTCATCATTGCCTGGGATACTTCTACCACTCGGGATGAGAGAGGAAGTAGGCGAATCAGGCCTACTCTGCTCCTCCGGGTCCAGCTGACAGCCTTCCTACTGCAGATGCTGTCACCCCCTGTCACAGTTCTGCACCTACCTACCTCTGGACCTCTTCCATACCCGGCTGCTTCAAACATATAAGTGCCTTTGCCTACTCTCAGGCTTTCTGCAAGTAAGCAATCCATAAAACAATGTATTTAAACAATATTGAAACTGGGCATTGTGACAATTTTGAAACTTTTTTCCAACATTATTTGTGAAGGAGAAATTCATTCAAACTGACTCTTCCCACACACTGTTTCAGGTTTGACATATCAGCATTTTTCAATGAAAAACATTTTCCCATGTGGCTTTGTTGCGTGGATATATTTAGGGAGGCTGAAGAATGAAGTCCTGGCTTCGCACATTACCTGCCCACTTGCTCCTCAAGGAGAGGAAAGCATCTGAACCATAGTACCTCTTCTTCCTTCAGAGCAGCTTTTATTTGCAGGTCGCTTTAACATGGGTGTGCAAATGGGCAAGAAGCCCTAAATTTCACTCCCCCACTCATGACTGTCTCAGATTTAGGTACAAACTACGCTTCCCGCAGAACGGCTATGCAGAAGAATTTTGCAAGGAAGCAGTTCATACGAACCAATGGGACACAACAAGATTACTAACTCTGGGACTGGCTCAGGGTGTGAGCTCGGGGGAGTTGCTTGTCTTTTCTGTGCCTCAGTTTCCTCCTCCATAATTTGGAGATAATTACACTGACCCATCTTTGAATTGCACTTCAACAGCTCCAGGTGGAGAGTGCTATGTAAGTCATATATGAATTCATTACACTAAAAAGAAAAGCCCTTTAAAGGCATTTGGAATTAGAATTCACTTAGATAAAGCCTGAAAATCAATTTGACCCCAGGAGCTATATGCTACTCCCTTCCTACAGACTCTCAGGACGAATAAGCCTTTCCTCAGGGCTAACACATTATCAATTATATTTCCTCATAGCAGGGAATGTGTTTTTTTCTTTGTCAATTTTGATTTTTTTTTTCATGCTGCTCTTCTACAGTGATAGGATAGGATGGGGAGAAACAGATGTTTGGTGGTTCAGCAAATTTGTTTCTCTGATACCTCCTAGTGATCTGGACTTTCCAGAATCATCCCAGCCAGCTGGATAGCTCTGTGAACTCCAGCACTGCTGATGCCCAGACTTTGCTGTGTATCATGCTCTGTGATAATGACACTTTAAGTACTTAAGTGGCACAGCAGTGTGAGTGATGATGGCGCTGCACCATGCTCATTGCATTAGAGGGGAATTATAGTGACACTGATTCACGACTCTGCATATGGGCTTCAATCATGTTTCTTCACTAGGATCCTATGGCATGGAACCAAAGCTGGCAACCGAGGATACGAAAAATAAAGCTGCCTTAGATAAATCAAAGGCTTGATACATTTTGAAGTGTAAATGGTGAGGCTCATTCTGTATATGTGCCTAATCTCAGCAAAGAACAAAGATTGCATATGACCTGTCACAAAAGCTCTCCCCAGTTTCTGCAATGGCCATTCTGTGGCATTGGGAGCTAAGCTATCAAACACAGAAATCCCCAGTTTCACAAGTAAAATTGCTCCTATTTTGCCTGTTTGAGAGGGTTAATAGAATAAAACCAGTTGGGTTAGGCTGGTAACATGGGTAGGGCAGCACACTGAGCCAGGCTAACCTTGGTTTTTCTGTGCTTTCTGGCATTTTACAGGAGGTTTCCAAATCAGACCTCTAAAATTTGTGACAGTGCCTATTTGTGTAAACAAACACTCCCATTTGCATGCACAAAAACTCTAAAACACTGCTGTTTGCACACACAAGCACCTTCAGTGACCAGTAACTTCATGGATATGTACTTTTTTTGACTGACACCAGAAGGAAGAAAAAAAAATATAGACTGAGATTCTGAAAGCTGCTGAGAGCCACGCCTACACTGCAGGCTTCACCTGGGGTAGCTCAGTCAGACAGGGGTAAGAGGTGGTGTGGTCCCTGGCCAGCAGAGCTGGGCCAAGGAAGTCCCCATAGAACAGAGGTTTTCAATCTTTTTAGAGTGAAGGAAACTCTTGATAGATTCCAGGCACACCTTGGAAAATGTCAGCTCTTGTTTTCACTCAGTTTTTGACTACCAAAAAATAATAAAGCAATTCTGCTATTTCCAGGAATTCAGAAAAACCACCACAAGTCAGAATGTTTTTAAGGGTGTGGATTTTTATTTGAAATCTCTGGGTCTATCTTGTGAATTGTGTTTGCTCATTTAACAGTGCTAACATTGCACAGACAAGTGCAGGGCAGTGCATCTAGGGAGAAGGAATCGGCAACACACCTATAGGCTGGGGAACACACTTCTAGTCAACACGGAGGCAGAAAGGGATCTTGGAGTCATTGTTGACTCTAGGATAAGCATAAGCCACCAATGCGAGGAAGCGGTCAGTAAGGTTAACCGCACCTTGTCGTGCATCTACAGATGCAGCACAAGCAGGTCCAGGGAGGTGATCCTCCCCCTCTATGCAGCACTGGTCAGGCCACAGTTGGAGTACTGTGTCCAGTTCTGGGTGCTGCACTAGACTATATGGTAGGCTGGATAGCAAGCTGACTCAAGGGTCACACTCAGAGAGTGGTGGTGGATGGGGTGGTGTCAACCTGGAAAGATGTGTGCAGTGGAGTCCCTCAGGATTCAGTTCTGGGCCAATGCTGTTCAACATCTTCATCAGTGATCTGGATGAAGGGGTGTCCAAATTCATGGATGACACAAAAATATGGGGTGAAGCCAACACCCTGAAGAGAAGGAACCAGATCCAGGCTGACCTAGACAAGTTGGGGAAGTGGGCAGAGAGCAACAGGATGCAATTCAATAAGGACAAGTGCAAGGTGCTGCATCTAGGGAGAAAAGAACTGCCATCCTACCTATAGGCTGGGGGGCGACCTTCTCAGCACCACTGAGGCAGAAAGAGATCTTGGAGTCACTATTGACTCCAGCATGAACATGAATTGTCAATGTGATGAAGTAGTTGGCAGAGCCGATCACACCTTGTCATGCATCCATAGGTGCTTCACAAACCAGTGCCATGTAGAGAGGTGATTCTCCCTCTCTACATGGCACTGGTCAGGCCACAGCTGGAGTACTGTGTCCAATTCTGGACATCACAGTTCAAGCAGGACGTGGACAACCTGGAGAGGGTTCAAAGAAGAGCCACTCGTCTGATTAGAGGCCTGCAGGGAAGGCCCTACGAGGGGAAAGGCTAAGGGACCTTAACCTCTTCAACCTCTCCAAGAGAAGGCTGAGGGGAGACCTTGTGTTGGTGTACAAATTCATAAAGGGAGAGCAGCATGAAGTAGGCGATGATCTGTTTACCAGGGCACCCCCTGGAACAACAAGGAACAATGGCCATACGCAACTAGAGAGAAGGTTTAGACTGGACATCAGAAAAACTTCTTCACAGTCAGGGTTTCCAGGATCTGGAATGGTCTTCCAAGGGAAGTGGTGCTCGCCCCATCCTTGGGGGTCTTCAAGAGGAGACTGGACAGGCACCTGGCTGGGATCATATGACCCCAGGTTTGGTGACCATTTTCTTGCCTGCCAGGAGCAGGGGGTTGGACTAGATGGCCCACTGTGGTCCCTTCTGACCCTAGAGTCTATGAATCTACTTCAAGAGGGATGTGGCCAGCATTGAGAGGGTCCAGAGGAGGGCCACTTGCATGGTCAAGGGGTAGCGGGTCAGACATTGCGAAGAGAGGCTAAAGGGCCTGAATCTATTCAGCCTCCACAAGAGAAAGCTGAGAGGGATCTGGTTACAAACTCACCAGTTGGGACCAGCAGAAATTGGGGGAGACTCTGTTCCCTCGGGCAGCACCGGGTGTTACTAGGAATAATGGCCACAAATTGTTAGAGAGAAGGTTCAGGCTGGACATCAGGAGACATTACTGTACAATTAGGGCTGCCAGGCTCTGGAATGGGCTCCCAAGGGAGGTGGTGCTCTCTCCTACCTTGGGGGTCTTCCAGACAAGGCTGGATAGATATTTGGTTGGGGTGTTATGACCCCAGCACTCATTCCTGCCTGGGGCAGGGGGTCGGACCTGGTGATCTGTTTAGGTCCCTTCTGACCCTAAGCACTATGATACTATGATAAACCTGCAACACTCTTGAAAAGATCTCAAGGCATCCCAGGGTGCTGTGACACCCTGGTTGAGAATCATTGCCATAGAACAATAGGCCAATGGTTCTCAACTTTTTTGGACTCAAGGTTCCCTTTGTTAGACTCAAAGCACTTCAAAGAAAGTGCCGGCTCTTAGCCTTTGCTTGTATTTTGACCATAGAAAAATAATAGGGCAATTCTTCTTTTGCAAAGAACTCAGAAAGCGCCTAATGGGTCAGAATTTTTTTAACACTATGGATTACCTATTTAAAATATCTTGATTTATCTTGTGAATATGTGTAGGTGTTTGCATAACCAGCAGTGCCAATATTGCATGGCACCCCACAGCACCTTTAAAAGGTCCTTATGGCCCTCTAGGGCTACCACAACACCCTGGTTGAGAATTATTGCCCTAGGCACAATTGCACTGTCAAAACTCTGCTCTTACTAATATGGCTGGGTTTGCTCCTAGAAGTTGGTTTCACTGTGCTAAAACAGAAGAGTTAGTTAGCTATGTTAGTCTGAAGTCAGGCAGAAGGCAGAGCAGAGCTTTGCTCCTTAGCTGTGTTCACACTAGGAAAAAGCATTGCTTGTATAAAGCATCAATATTTTTATTTTATAAGGTGCTCCTAGGTTTAGTTTAACCTAAAGGACTTGTATTTCCAGTTCCCATTAGAAATGACAGTTTTGAAAATCCTAGACAAAATGCTTGGACCGAAACAGCAGAGTTGAGATAGAATGAAGGACTTTTGTAATGACAAATTCATATGTCAGTGTTAACTTTGTCACATAAAGCAGACTTTTCTTTATATAAAAATAAAATAAAAAACCCTGTGCTTAGTCTTTTCTGCTTCTAGAATAAAAGCAAAGATAGTGATTTCTTTTGCTGGCTGAACAGCACATAGCATAATGAAGTTGCATTCCTACCTGAAATATTTTTAAAGAACTGCTTTAAAAATGATCAAGAATCTAATCGTGACCCATTGAAGTGAATGGAAAATCTCCAGCAATATAATTGGGACCAGGTTTTATATGTTCTGTGTTGCATACACAGAACAAATTAAGCAGTAACTAAATCACCATGCTACCTGGTATAATGGTAATTGTCTTCTGATGCCCACAAAATACATGACAACAATTAGGATGTTGATGTACTGAGACCACTGAATATCAGGCTGATCCACAGTGCTTTATTGTTTCTTCATTTTCCTTTGTTTGCTGATCTTCAGACTGTAAATTCCTTGGGGAAGAGCCTATCTTTTTTTTTACTTTGTGTTTGTACAGAGCCTGGCACAAGATTTAGGTTTTTTGGGTGCTCTCATATGACTGCTGATGACTAGATATATACTTGCCGATGTCCCTCTTACAGAGGCTGAAGATGTGGGGTGTGTTGGCTTGGAATTTTCACAAATACTTTTTTACATAGGATTATGTACAAGCCTTTCCTAAAAAGGCTGCTTAGTGTATTTTATAAAGGCTGCTTAGTGCACACACACACACACACTGGGTTAGGGTTAGGGGTGTGTGTGTGTGTATGTATATATATCTATATATCTCTCTATATAGATATATAGATATATACACATATATATCATTTTAATTGTCTTTTTGAAATAGCAGCATAATAATATCTGGGTGTAAGGCACCTCTAGGATCATGGAATTTAGTCCCCTGCTTTTGCAGATAATCTCACTATATGACGATGTTCATAAATTTATCAAGCTCTATCTTAAAACTAGTTTGCAGATGACACCAAGCTGGGTGGAGTAGTGGATAGAATAGAAGGTAGGGATAGGATTCAGAGTGACTTAGACAAATTGGAGGATTGAGCCAAAAAAAATCTCATGAGGTTCAGCAAGGACAAGTGCAAAGTCCTGCACTTAGGATGGAACAATCCCATGAACAAGTATAGGCTGGGGAGCAGCAGCTCTGCAGAAAAGGACCTGGGGGGTTACAGTGGACAATACACTGAATATGAGCCAGCAGTGTGCCCTTGTTGCAAGGAAAGCTAGCAAGATACTGGGCTGCATCAGTAGAAGTGTTGCTAGCAGGTCAAGGGAAGTGATTATTCCCCTCTATTCAGCACTGGTGAGGCCACATCTGGAGTACTGTGTCCAGTTTTGGCCCCCCACTAGAGAAAAGATGTGGACAAATTGGAGAGTCCAGTGGAGGGCAACAAAAATGGTGAGGGGGATGGGGCTATGACTTATGAGGAGAGGCTGAGGGAACTGGGCTTATTGAGTAGGGCTGTGCAAAGCTTTGCTGGCTGTTTTGTCTTGACACTGTTTCAATTCGTTTTAAGCTTGAAACAGTGTAATCGAAATGAAGTGAGGGCAGTTGAAACATTTCAGAAGTTTCAAATCTCAAAGCAGCCAAGTGGTGGGAGGCAGGGCAGGGCCAGGGCTGCACTCCAAGCAGTTCTGCAGCCCCATGTGGCTCAGCCTGGCAGGGAGCGCCGCCCTGGCTCTCCCTGCCTCCTGCTGCCAGGCTGCACTCAGTGGGTGTGGCAAAGCCAATCAGAGTGCAGTGCTAGCTCTGCCTGCCTCCTGCCACTGGGCTGCGCTCCGATCAGCTTTGCCAGCCTCATGGAGCTAAGCCCAGTGGTGGGAGGCGGGCAGAGCCAGCACTGTGCTCTACCTCCCACCACCGGGCTGCGTTACGCAGGGCTGCGAGCCACTGCAAGCTGAGCCTGGTGGAGGCTGGTAGAGCTGATTGGAACGCAGTGCCAGCTCTGCCTGTCTCCCCCGCCAGGCTGCACTCCAGTCAGATCCACCAGTCCCATGGAGCTCAGCTGGGTGGTGGGAGGCAGGCAGAGCCAGTGCTGTGTTCCAGTTCCCCCCACTGGGCTTAGTTCCACCAGAGCCGAGCTGAGGAGGGTGCAGGGCCTGGGGCAAATCAGCTTGTGGGATCAGCTGGGATCAGGGCAGGGGCTGGCCCCTGTACGAGCCGAGTTGCCCTGGGCCCTGCACCAGAGCCAACCCGAGGAGGGTGCAGGGTCCAGGGGAAATTAGCTTGTGCAGGGACCCAGCCCAGCACAGCCTCCACAGCCCTCCCAGGGGTGTGGGCAAGCCTCTGATCTGCCTGCCAGATGACAGGAAGCTGGTGCTGCCAGCTAGGGCTAGTGGCAGCACCAATCTTCCTGGCACTGTGTGCAGGCTTCCAGGTGGCAACACCAGCCCCCTGTGACCTGGGAAGCAGATCGGGGGCTGCATCCCCGGGAGCAGCCTGGCACAGCCCCCGTAGCCCTCCCAGGGGTACGGGTGAACCCCCAATCTGCCTGCTGGATGACAGGAGGCTGGTGCTGCCAGCTGGGGCCAGTGGCAGCACCAATCTTCCCAGCACTAGCTATGAGTGAAATGTCAAAATAGCATCAAAACAGCGAAAGAGTTTCAATGAAACGAAACAGAACAGTGGTTTCAAAATGAAATGGAAGTCAAAACGAAACACTGTTCCGTTGAAACATTGAAACGGAAGTCGAAGCAGAACGATGCTGTTTTGCACAGCCCTATTATTTAGTCTAGAGAAGAGGAGACTGAGAGGGGAGTTAATAGCAGCCTTTAATTACCTGAAGAGGGGTTCCAAAGAGGATGGAACTAGACTCTTCTCAGTGGTGGCAGATGACAGAACAGGTAGCAATGGCTTCAAGTTGCACCAAGGAAAGTTTAGGTTAGATATTAGGAAAAAAATTCTCACTAGGAGGGTAGTAAAACACTGGAACTCAGAGAGGTGGTAGAACAGGGTCAGGCAATTATTTTGGGTGAAGGCCCGCTTACCCAGTTTTGGCAAGTTGTCAAGGGCCACATGGGTAGCCCTGCCCCTTGACAGGTGCTCCACCTCCTGGTCACCATCTTGGGACCAATGTCGCAATGTCTTGGAACCAATGTCCCAGAGCCAGCACCGTCAGGGCGCACAGCAGGGTGCAGGCTAGCAGGGGTTTGTGGAGCTGAGCTGGGCTGCACCAGTAGGGAGAGGGGGGAGCTGCCCCATCTCCATAGAGCCCCTGCTGTCCTGCTTTGGCCCTGCTGGCACTGGCCCCAGGACACCAGTGCAGACACCATGCTCTTGCTGGCTCCCATGCCCACTCACTCCCAGTGTCCGCCAGTGCTGCGGTACAGGCGGAGGACAGCACACAGCTCTGACTCCCTGCTCACTGGCAGGGAAGGAGCTGGTGCTTAGCACATGGAAAAGCAGCCTCCCGCCCGCCCCGTGGCTGGTGCTCCCTGCTGCAGCCACTTGCAGCCTGCACAGGGCTGTCCTGAGCAGGCACAGGCAACCCCACATGGGCTGCAAGCAGCAGCAGCTGTGGCCCTGCCACGTGCCACCCCGGGCAGTGTTTGCTGCTGCTGCCCACCCGGCGCTCGCATGCTGGGCAGCCCAGAGGTGGCAGTGGCAATCACTGCCTGGCATGGCAAGCTGGGGAGGCTGCAGCTGCTGCCACCATGGCACATTCCTGCTGGGAAAGCCCAAAGCTGGCGTGGGGCCCAAGCTGGTGCTGAGCATGGTGGAGAAAAGCAGCCCCTCCTCCGCCCAGTGGCCAGCAGCCCGCACTGTAGCCCCTTACAGCCCACATGAGGCTGCCTGTGCCTGTTCAGGACAGCCCTGCATGGGCTGCAAGTGGCTGCAGCAGAGAGCACCAGTCATGGGGAAGTGAGGGGCCATTTTTCCCTGTGCTTATCTTTTCCCCAGGCTCCTTCCCTGCCCAGGGTCCTCCCCTGCGCTTCCCCCTTCCTGCCCCCCCTTACCTGAGGTTCCTGTGCAGGTCAGCCAGTGGTCCCAGGTCAGAAGCCCCTGCGGGGGGGGGGCAAGGCTGGGCGGGCCCTGCTGTTGTGTGAGCCCACCAGGGCTTCCTCTGGGTCTTACCCAGTCCTTTTTGACAGGAAGCAAGGGCAGATAAATATTAGTTTTCTAAATTTTTTAGGGGCCCTGTGGGCCAGACAGAATGGCCTCATGGGCTGGATCCAGCCCATGAGCCATATTTTGTGCACCCCTGTGGTAGAAGCTCATCCTTGGAGGTTTTCAATATCTGGGTAGACGAAGCTTTGTCTGGGATGATCTAATTGGGGATGCTCCTGCTTTGAGCAGTGGGGTGGACTAGATGACCTTCTGAGGTCCCTTCCAGCCCGAATTTTCTATGTTTCTATGAATACATTATAGAAGCAAATGTACATGGTAAAGGCCAGAATTAAGCTAGATTAAATCAACACAGAAGCATTGGTTACAATGGAACTAATCCTAACAGAATTACATAGATTTACATTTCTATTCCATAACCAAGGATGCTGCCATATGAAGGCGAAGATAATCAGTTATTCTAGTGTATTAAAAATATACTGTGATTGAAATACCCCCCTACTGTGCTCTCCCTATGTCCATATCTATACTGATATGGAACATCACTACATTTTGATACAAAAACTGTATTAGTCCTTTCAGTTAAGAACTGCATCTTTTCTTCAGCCCAGAACTACTTTACTGGTGAGTGGTTTCCATCTTTCATCATGCAAAGCAAAATGATTAAAAGAGAATTACTAGAATTTCCAACGTCTCCATCAGAGATCAGGCCTGGTCATTTGGAAAATAAGTAATGAACATCGTTTGTTAATGTCACCGTTAAGTGATAAATTTTTTATGCTTAACACTCCAGACATATTTCCTCTTTATTTCGAAGTTTGTTTTTGGATCTGTTTATTTAATTAAATTTCCACTGTCAAAGCTCCATTAAAGGTGACCAACCGTGAAAGATACCTGGTTTGTTGCACCGGATAATTAAAGCCTGTGGGAGGGGGGCAGAGAAGGGCAGGTGCTTCCTAGCAAAACCTGTCTTGTGTCTGGTAGAACACAACCACCTCAAAATTATGCCTTATCTCAATGCAGGCCAGATTCTGGTCTATGGGCTGCTTCAGCAGCTACCATTTACTTTAGTGCTATCGAGCCCAATTGTGTTCTTTGTATAGCTCAGCAATAACTTTATACAAGCTAGTGCAGTTCTTCTGAAGTACAATCTGGTGTGAGAGCTGAGTCAGACCTCAAACAAAGGTCCATTGCAAAGCTAGGTGTGCATCAGGCTAACATGGGTTTGAATTACATTTGGACTCTTGAGGGGTCTGCAGCAGTGGCCACCAGAAGCCAAAAGGAGCTGCTGTCACCACCTAAGCTGCTTAAAAAGGTGCAGGGTGGGCTGGGGGCTCTTGTCTCTTATAGGGGGGGCACTAAGATGCCTGCTACTGATAATAGTAATACGGGCTCAGCTGCCACTCACCAGGGCAGCACAGGTGGGGGTTGCTAAGACAACCAGTTGGGTCAGCTGACCAGAAGGGGCAGGGCCTGGCCTTCATAAACAGCAAGGCTGAGGATGGAGAGGCAGTTCCCCTCTGGCTGCCTAAGAAGCAGGAGCCGTGCTGAAGCAAGCAGGGCGGGCATAGTGAAGAAGCCGGACGGCTTGAACAGTGTTGGCATGATGATACGGGGTGGAGAGAACCCTGACAGGGATATGGACGAAGGTTAGCCAGGTTGGCTTAGGATTTATGTTATAGCCGAGGGGCTTTGTGTTTTCTGTTTTGGTTGTGATATAAGACTGGAGGACTGGGTGAGGCTGTAGGGGTGGAGGAGGCCTCATAGGAGCTCCCCAGGAGTGGGGGGGGGGGTTCCTGGTGCCACAGAGGGCACTGCGTTTTGGGGTGTCCCGACCCTGGCCCCAGTGTGGGCAGCATTGGGAGGAGCTCCAGTGGGGCGTAAGACCCGGGAAAGGGGTCTGGGGGCCAGGTAAGGCTGAGGCCGCCTGAGCCCCAATTGGGAGAAGCCCAGTGGGCGTAGGACCTGAGAAAGGGGTCTGGGGCCAGGTAAGGCTGAGGCTGCCTGAACCCCGATTGCAGGAGTTGTGAGTAAGGCCCCAGTGTGGGCGAGCGCGAGGCACAGGCCCTGGTTGGGGGGGGGCAAGAGCGCGGAGAGCGCGAGGCACAGGCCCCGGTGCGGGAAGGGAATCGCAAGCAAGGCCCCGGGGGGGGAGTGATTCATATAAAGGCAAAGGCAAGCCCAGTGTGGGCAATATCGGGAGCGCGAGACAGGCCCCGATGTGGGCGGGAGCACGAGGCAGGGCCCCGGAGCGGGTGACGGTATACGGGCGAGGCCCCGGTGCGGGCTATGGGAGCCATGGGAGACAGGCCCGGGTGCGGCGAGGGCCATGAGGGAAGCGAGGGGGCACCCGTGAGGGCGCAGGTGGGCAGTTGAACAGAGCCCCAGTACAGCAAGACACCGTGCCAAGGAGGGCAGGAAGGCAGCCTCCCTTGAACAATATTTAGCAGCAAAACGTGGCTGGCAAGATAGAGGGTGCATTCGGGACCCTATTTGGCACGGTAGGTAGGGGCGCTAGGGGAGGTCACGGCACCCCAAGGGCGTCCTGCTACAGGGGGCTTTTGAGGGGCTCTCATCCCTTATGGTGGGGTACAGCCCCTGTAACTCCCCCCATTTCAAATCCAGGTTAAAATACACTGATCCCTTTAGCTAACACTACCCAGAGAAATGTTGCAGCGAACATCACCTTTGACAGCATCCCCAGTCTAAATGACAAGGGACCTGTTTACACCTAGGTTAACTGGGAGTGATCTTCTGCATGACTCTCCAGATCAGAAAGGAAGCACCTTACCTACTCTTTTATGACATCTCTGAGTCAGACCTACCAATTATAATATCAAAGATTGCCTCAGAAAAGAGATCATTAGAATCCCTGAGCATGTGGATCAGGAGGATGTTTGTTTGAAGACCAAAGATCCTGTATGTGACTGTCATTCCAGTTGCTCCAAAGCCTTATGAAAGAAATAGCTAATGGGTCCATTCTGAATCTTACACTAATTTTATCCTACACCAACTCTTATGAATCTCTGTGATGTGTTTCTTTATTTACATCACTGTAAGAAACGAATCAGGCCCAGTCTGTCCAGAACTGTGTGTATGCGTGTCTTAAGAGGCCGTTCTGTAAATAGTAGAGGTCCTCATAGACCATGCAATGCATCTCCTCTATGCAAGCCTCAGGGAATTCAATATTTATCCTGTAGCTTTTACTTTGGTAATCTGCTCCTCCTTGGAGCTTTCTTTCTCTCACTTACAATCACATAATTGTTTGCTGTTTTGTTATGTTTTCTTTCTTTTTTCTTGTAAGCCAAGGAAATGGCTCTTGAATGAGCCTGATATGCAAATAATTCTGTTAGCTTTGGGTAGGCCATCTAATACATCCCTTATATTCAAATGCAAGGCAGAAACAGAGAGCCAGAAAAATCTCAGCAGATTAAGTCAGCAGCTGTTCTCATCTCTTCCTTTGTCACCTGGTCTCAATAATATTTCTCTTGCCTGCATTTATGAAGCACTGGTTTAACATGAAATTCCAAAGCACAAACCAAAGTAGCATTAACCATGCTTTGTGTGTGTGTGTGTCTGTGTGTGTGTGTGTGTGTGTGTGTGTGTGTGTGTGTATTTGAGAGAAGGAAGGCTCTGATCTTGCAGACTTCATTTATGTTTCATAGTGATTCACATCTATTAGATTTAATTTTGGTTTCAAAAGAAATTCCGCTTGTACCACAATAAATTGTAGGTTATGAATCAATGGAATTTCCCCTTCAGAGGCTGTAAGTGACTGGTGGTCTTCATGACATTTAAATCCAATTCACAGTGGTGTCTTTTTGAATAAGGGGACCATTTATTGAGATCATGATTGCAGCCAGGTGATGGTGTCCTGATGGGGCTCTCCATTCTGCACAAACAGACTTATCCATCCAGGATCATCTTTTGGCAGAACATGGCCTGATTTATTCAACAACATTCCTACAGAAAAACATTCTCCCAAGGGTGTTGGGGCATGGAACTGAAGGTGATTTTAATGAGTCACCAACTGATTCCTGGATATTCTGCAGAAAAGGGGCTTTTACCACAGCTTACATCTGATTAAGGCTACTTCTGCATAGGGAGCTGTGGGAAAACACTAGAGGTAACTTTTGACAATTATGGGGATGGAGGAGGTTACTGGTTCTGGGGAATGACCTAAAATTATTGTATTCAAGCTAGAATTACTAGTAAAATTAAGGTGCTAGGAGTGAGGGTGCTCCAGGACATCAGGCACTTTTTCAACCCAGTGGTTGTGTCTACAAATTTATTAATACACCATAGTTAATGTGCATTAAGTTTAGTACTTGTATAACCAAGTACTAAATCAACGTGCAGCAGTTCCAGTGTATGACTTTTTACTAACCTAATACTACTGCATGGTAGCAGTATTTTTAACAAGTTAACAGGTTTTACCCAGTACGCTACTGTGTAGTGTGTGGCAGGGCATCTTTCATGTCTGACACTTTAAGAGTCTTTAACAGGCTGTGGAGCAGCCTGCAGGTGCAATCTGACCTAACAAGGTGGTCACATAACCTCAGGAGGGCTCCTGGATTGGAGGATGGGGCTGAGCCTCCTCAATATAAACTGAGGCCTTCAGTGCCAGGTTTGCAGTTGCTGGAGGGAGCCAGAGTGTTAACATTGTCTGGCTGAAGCTGCTGCTGTGGTCAAAGGTAGGAATTATGGGGATGGAGGAGGTTACTTGTCCTGGGGAATGACCTAAAACTATACCCTGCTGGGTTTGGATGGTGTTATGGGGCTTCCTGTGGCAGGGTAGTCCCCAGGAAATGCCACACCAGTGCCTCCCTAGTGAAAGGTGAGTATGGGGTGCTGGATAGCCTCAGCCCCCATGCCCTGGTGGGTTACCCCATAGAGGGGACAGGTAAGGGATCCAGGCACATCATCAGACCTGAGACCCAAGGGGCATAAGGCCTGAGAGCCCCAGTGAGGGGGCGATATAGTATCCCCAGTGAAGGGCACAGTGTTGGCCCCAGAGAGGGGGCATGTAGAGTAGGGTCTGTATGGCAGGCCTGAAGAATCACGCGTGGACCACATAGAGTAGGGTGCACATGCATGGGCCTGAAGGACTGTGCATAGGCCAGTCTGAGTAGAGTGAGATGTGTTAGGAGGGGCCTTAGAAGGCAGACGTGTATGGGAGTGTGAGGGCGAGCAGTTCTGTACCTACGCTAGATAACCGCATTGCCCATGCTGGGGCCAGGACCAGAATGGTCGAAGAGCCAGAGTGCTCACTACGGGGGATGGCCAGGGCTAGAGGGCGGAAGTCGTGATTGACCTAGAAGCGAGGTCAGGGCCAGTGAAGCCATAAGTCCCAGAGGGGGCCACAGCCATGAGGGAAAAAGGGATTAGGGAGTTTGGCAGCCTAGTATGAGGGCAGAGGTTAGACTGTCTGAGGAGGAGGGATCCAAGATGGGGTCCAGATGTCAGGCGGGCATAGCATGAGGTCCATCTTGGTGCCAGAGCTAAATAATGATGCCATCTATGAGGCATGTGACTTGGTGTAGGGGTGGTACAAAGCCATGTATAATGCCCTTGGCATTGGGTATTAAATGGACAGCCTCCCACCTTATAAACAATACTTTTTCAATTACATCAAAGGCGTGGCAGGAAAGGCAGGTGGGTGGACTGCCCTAGACAGGTGGGTGGGCCAATCATTTTATTGACTGCAAGATAACTCCCTGTCATACAGTGTTATTAGGCTACCGCACAGCTAGCATTTTGTGTAGACACACCCTGTGAGGCAGGAATGTGCAGCCAACACAGCAGAAGAGACAGAGATGCTTTCTCATTCAATGTCCCAAATTTAAAGAAGGCACAGATGATATCATGCTATGTAGCAGCATAGCACTTTATCAAGACCATACAGTAATGGCAAATAAACATAAGGGATCAAACCTAAACACAACATGTAACAATTTTGCAGGTGGCTTGTTACTACTCCTGGAACACACTTAAAGAAGACTCTTTTTTTTTTTTTTTTAGTGCCCTAACAACTCTTGCATAGGTTGTGTGGCCAATAAGAATTCATTCAGTTGAATAGTAATTTAGTACCAGGGTGTAGATGTACTGTTTCAGAGAACATTAGGCAGCATCTCTAATAGGCAAGAGATTGGAACATTTTGATGCTTTGCATTAAAAATAGAGGTCCCTGAAGTCCAAGCCCAAATGCCCAGTCTGATGGGCCACAATCTCGTGTTCAATAAATATTTTATTAGATCCGAAAAGAAACTTTAGTCGTTAGCCATCGTTGCAAGTAGGAACTGAGATGCAAGACCTGTTTAGCAGAATGTGGGCACTTCTACATGTGCATTAATGCGCTTTTGCAGCTGTGTATTAAATTTAGTACTTGCAATATGAGGTTTTACATAAATGTGCATTAGACTGCCCTAACGCACAGTAGCAAAAGCACATACTTTTTTAGTGATGTTTAATGTGCAGTAGCCTATTCTATTGCACATTAGAATATTAGCAATTTTTTAAATGCACAGTAGGATAAGCTAATGTGCATTAAAGCAGTGCTCCTTAAAGTGGTGGTTGGTGGTCCATGGACCGGTGCCAGTCTGCGAGCCACCAGTCGTGGGTTCGCAGCAAGTTGCCAGGAAAGAAAGAAATATATTTGCAGAAGCATAACACTGATACATCATAGCGCCACAGTTCATACGTTCCAGTATTCCAGGTGACGTCATGTCGTGCGAGGTGAGGAAAGAGAAAGAAATGGTCACACATTTGCGTAGCGCTGTTTCACACAGTTGCTGCCACCAGCTGAACTGAGCACCGGTCCCTGGCCCACTGGAAAAAAAATTGCCAGTCCACCACATTAGATAGTTTTAGAAGCACTGCATTAAAGTATACGTGTAGATGTGCCCCATTACATATCCTCAAGACCAGATTGTGTCAGAAGGACATATTTCAGAGTGGGTTTCTCTTCACTGCTGACTTGAGTCACCTACATCCAAGTTATTTTTACAAATTAGTTTAGCTTGAATGACAACATCATGCCACAGTGCAATACTGAAGTTACTGTGATGGCACTGGCACTGGACTTGCTCGTCTGAGTCACAAAGACTTCTGAGACTGGTTGCATGGTTTTCAGCATTGTAGCAAAATGAGCTGCTTTATTCATTCTTTCTTGGTGAATTCTGGGGGAATGTAATATAATAGGTAATATAAGAGTATATAAATAAACAAATATGAATGGATTTGTGGGAAGGTACTAGAGGAGTAGTTAGTCAGGCAGTACTGGGGAGTAGCAAATTTCTGGTTCACAGATACCAGCTCAAATGATATAACAGTGATATATGTGTATTTTTAAGGATAAAGGGAAAAGAGAAAGCAATTTATTTTTCTCTACAGATAAAGGACAATGTATGAACAATGGAAGTGAATGCAATCCTGTTGGTTTCAGTTTAGCCTCTCCTCTTTACACCAACCCCAGATTTGGCTGTCTCCTCAGGAACTAAAATAGTTTTAAAAAGAAAATGTAAATAAATGCTTAAAAATATCTGGTACATACACAATCTTTGTCAGAAATGAAGAGTGCAGCTGCTCTGTTCTTCTCCCACTGTGGAGCTTATACACAAAAATGCTGTTGATTGTAAATGTTTAGAGAAAGCAGTTTAGAGAAAGCAGTTACAGTTTTCTCTTTAGGGACACTTTCATATAATCTGGGTGCTTGAATAAGAATCTTGTCACCAATTTGCTGCATAGCCAGAATACACATTATTGAAGTCAGTGCTGCATACCCCCCCAGATGCATTTTCTGCTCTAGGTTATGCTTGTGTTCTGAGGTTTGATTTAAATACAAGCAAAAAGAAAACTGTTCAAAGGTATTGCCCTTGGCACTTAAATATGTACCCCTCTAGTTATGAAATCAAGTGGAGCTTAGGACCTGTGCTGGCCCTCTGTATGGGATGAACTTTACCCCCTGTAGCTGGTCTAACACCTATTAAGATCAATGGCAACCATTCACCAACTTCAGGGGCAGTATGGTTGGCAGTTGCCTGTTTTTTTTTTTTAAGTAAGTTTCTTCACTTTGTTGGTAGGAATGAGAGGTAAGCCTAGACCAACTTCAGCACATCTGGGAGCTATACTTGGCACCATTATGCAGCTCTTAGGCCACACACTGTGCATGAGATGCTGCCCCCCTCCCCAAGAACTCCCTGCACTGCCATATGGACTATGCCGGTGATCCCCACACCGTGCAGGCAGTACCAGCAGTGCACAGCACCCCATCCTGGGCCCTCCCTTCCCTTGCCACACAACAGTGGGAGAGAGGACTGCAGGGGTCCACAGGCTTCATGGTTACTGTTCCTAGGACACATCAGCCCACAGGCTGCCAATTGGGCAGCCCTGGCCTAAACCAAAAGAGTGGATCTGGACTTTGTGTCTTGGGATCATATATTGAAGGAACCACTTTGCTTTCTGTGCCCTCCACATCATTGTCTTTCCAGGCTGACTTCCTCTGTTTCCTTGGAGGATTTTGGTCATGTTGTTTTATAGAATACAATAAACTGACCAGCTAGAAGACAATAATATAGTAACGCAATATGGGGGGACAGATCGACAGGCTGAGACAGACAGAAATGGACATGTAGACTGAATTATCTATTCAAATACTTTTCTATATGATGCTTTATGGCTCTCATTCCCATAGCATCTGAACACCTTTCTGCAGTATATTAGGTGGAATGACTAACCTCTGACACCTTGTTGTTCACTGTGGCTAAGGAAAGAAGTTGCACATAAACCAGTTTAAGTGATCAGAAACTAGTTTAAATCTGTAACAGAACAGAAGTTCAGTGCACATAAACCAGTTTCAAAATGGCTGAAACTGGTTTAAGATAAATCTGTTTGAAAGTAGTAGCTGATTGATCTGATTTAGATCAAACCAGTTTATGAAACTTCTGTCCCAGACCCCTTCCTGGTTCAAGCTAAATGGACCGAGCTAGGCTGTCTGCTCCAGAAAGCAGGGCTGGCCCCAGCCCACTGCTTCCTAGTGGGAGCAGTGAGACCTGGTTCACTCACCTCACTGGTTGGCTCACTACCCACCCCAGGCAAACCCCAGCTTGTGTCTGGGGCCAAGGAAGGGGGTTAAACTTTGCTTCCCCTGAGTATGGAGCTGCCCTGCCCTGCTGGCTTAATTACTGCTGGCTGTGCCTATGGACTACAAATCCCAGAGGCACTTAGAAACAGGAAGAGAAAGGGATGAGCAACCCTGTAGAGTCCTGATGCTGTGATTGTGGACTGCAAATCACAGAGAACTCTGGGGCAGCAGGAAGAGGAAGCGAACACACAGCCCAGGCTGGCTACATGCCAGAGAGCTATGCTGTAGTACCCTTTGGCTTGAGCCACTGCAGGCATGTGGCTGCATTTCCTGAATCAGAAGTGAATGTCTGTTCATTTGCTTATTGGTTCAGTCTTTGCAGCTTAGACTAATCTGCAAAGACTGAATCAATTCAGCCTCAGCCTTTTTGACTGTCTGTACTTAGCCTGTGTGCTTATGTTTGCCCAGGGATCTATGCTCCTACTAAGCAAGTGCATGTATACTAAAAGTTCAGAAGAATAGGCTGAGGTGGGAATTAGACTAGAAGGAAAGGAGATAGCAGGAAGAAAGGCAAGAGATAAGAAGAATCGGCAAAGAAAAAGGAAATGGGAGAAGGAAGTAGGGAGCCTGTGCAAATCTGATCAATCTTTCCGTTGCTCAGTTGATACTATTTCTTTCGGTTTTACATGAGGACTAGAAAGTGCATCAAATAAGTTGGATGAAGCCCTCTTTCAAGGAGATCAGGGGTTGTCAGTTGGCTCATCCCTGAAGCCTGACCATTGTAGAATGAGGACCCTCCCCAGGCTGGGTCAAAGCCAGGCAAGGCAAAAATGAAGATGTTTTAATTATAACTGGCATTACCAAGCCTCCTGCTGCGGGTGGACTTCCTGATACTGAAATGTGGCATTGTTTGGATCCCCAGAAGCATGATAGCTGGGCAGAGTAGGGGGCAGGGCATCATGTCTCAGACTACTGGTAGTCTCCATGTGGCTGCTGTAGAGAAATGGTTTAATGGAGGAAATGCCCACTGGACTGTGTAGCAAGCAACAAATATTTTGCTGGAATATTCATCATTAAAGTCACACAATAAAACACTATCTTCCGTGACATCTCTCCCACCATAGTTTTGGTGCTGGGTCAGTGCATTACTACTGCTGTCTTGCAGACTCTGATGCCGAACAAACCCTGTCAGTAATGAGGCTTGTTCAAATTGCCTGTGACTCCATTTGTTCTTCTTTCAATTAATGCTTCCAGAGGAAGAATGCAAATTATTTTTCAAACTGGAGGAGAGGGGGCGGGGCTCAGAGGGGTAGTAATAGGGACAGAGTGAGTGGGGGTGGGGAAGCTGTTTCATCACAAGGAAGGATGAACCTCAAGTCCAATCCTGATTTGCTTTGTGGACTGTAAAACTCTTTAATGGTGACTGCGAGTGAGTTTAGAATTAATAACCTTTAACCATGTGTCATTAATGAGCAAGGTTATGGCAAATTCTAATCCCATCAAGTTACATTATAGCAGCATTCATCGGTCATTAACTAAATGTGCTGAGTGTCACTTTCTGGGTAGCAGCTCACTTGGAGTGGGTTTATCTGGGTGGGAAGGGAGGGGGAGACAAAACCTGCTTCATTTGGGCACAATTAGGTGACATCCAGAAGCGTAATGCTGCCCTGGATGTGTCAGTGGGGAAGCTGATGAGGCTTGGTATGTAAGTGGGTCACTTCAGGATTTTCCTGTTCTCTAAACACAGTGAAATTGGGTCTGAAACCTACCAAAATCGTGTTTTACTAGATTGTCTTTGACCTAAGGCTAGTGTCTCAACTGGTGTAAAAAAGCAGTCCCATGGATTTCAGTGATGATATGAGAGTCTAGCCCTTGGCTCAAAAGAAAATTCCTCCCACCCACTTCTATGATCACATACTATCTAATAAACTCACAAAACACAACATCTCTCCCTTCCTCCCTGTCTCAAGGGACAATCTTCACTCCTGTGCAAAGAGCAGCTCAATCCATAGGCACTGTAATCTCACATTAGCAGGCTAATGATCAGGAATAATGCTGCCTGAACCAATTTTTCAGATTGAAAATGTGTAATTGAAGAAAAGCTTTTTATTTAAGATATGTATATAAAATAAAAAATGTTATGTAAACATAACCATAAAATATATTATTTTCTTGTTATATAATTTTTGTTATTTTTACTGTATTGTTTTAATGAAAGCTGCAAATAAATTACCACTACTTGTTTAAAAAAAATTTCCTTTTTTTCAAAATGGTCCATTTTTTCCTTGGGAAACATTTTTTTTTTCCAGTTTTCCTTTTTCTTGTGTTTTATTTTATCAGAAGGGTTTTCCCCTCCCCTTGAACCATAGAATCATAGAAACATAGAAGTCGGGTCAGAAGGGACCTTGTAGATCTTCAAGTCCAACCCCTTGCCTGGGCAGGAGAAAAACTGGGCTCAAATGACTCCAGCCAGGTAGGCATCAAGCCTCTTCTTAAAGACCCCCAGTGTAGGAGCCAGCATCATTTCCGTTGGAAGTTGGTTCCA